>NW_009259114.1:102455-128438 GCF_000687185.1 Egretta garzetta | reverse complement strand
GGAGTCCCTGCCCCATCTGAAGCCACAAATCGGTTTCACGGGTGAACAAGCAATGAAAATAATGGCTAGGTTGTGATAATAGTGCCTCTTCCATGTTGTGTAGCTGGTACAATCCCAGACACAGCTGAGAAAGATGCAGTTCCTGCCTCCTGCTGTACCAGTAGGTAGCTCACCTCCCGAATTCCCCTGCTAGTTTTGGGGGTGTACTCAGAGAGTGGAAGTCCTGAGACTTTATCAAAATGCTTTTGACCTCTTCAGGCACCAAAAATATTTGAATACAGTAAGAAGGTGTGAATCTGACATCTGAGAGATCTTTCTCACTTGATTCTGAAGGTATCAGCTGCTAGTCACCAGCAGAGAAAGAATACTGGGCTAAATCATAGAATAATTTGGGTTGGAAAGGACCTTTAAAGGTCATCTATTCCAACTACCCTGCAATGAGCAGGGACACCTTCAACTTGAACAGGTGGCTCAGAGCCCCGTCCAACCTGACCTTAAATGTTTCCAGGGTTGGAACATCTAACACCTCTCTGGGCAACCTGTTCCAGTGTTTCACCACCCTCATTGTAAAAACTTTCTTCCTTATATCTAGTCTAAATGTACCTTTGTCTGATTTTGTGTGACAGTGCCTGTGTCCTCAAAGCATCTTTGTGTCCTGTCTGGGTGATTACCTGAGTATGGGTACGATTCAAACCTAAATCCACTCTCCCTCCTTTGATATTCAACAGCATTCTCCGTTTCTTCTTACAGATTCTATGCACACTATTAAACAATTTAAAACACAGTCAACCAAACAACATTTGTTGGGGTTTAATATTCTACACTTTGCTAAAGTGCATTATGCTGAACAAAAGATAGTGGCTGAAAGCTATTTAAAACCTTTGAAACACAGTATGGACAAAGGCAGAGGCATACAAACTGCACTGCAGAAGTACTTCCTGCTCCTTTTTGTGCCAAAACCCGAAGAACATTAATGTTTTCTATCCAGTCTTTCGAGTTATGCAATAGTGTAAAAAAAACCTGTTGCCTTTATAGCTGTTCAAGAATTTCTGGTTTGAACTAAGACACATTGAACATGATTTGTTGCCTTAGGAAGACTAGGTTTTTCCTATCAAATTCTGGTGCACCAGATGCATCAGCATTTTAACACACCTGCTCAGCTGTATTGTTCAACATGGAGGGTTGAGCCAGAGCCTAAGCGTGGTATTTCCTATGACGAGAAGCCAAACTGCAAGGTCCTGAGCTGCTATCAATCAACAATGATAACACTAACGTGTACAGCTGAGCCTCTGAAGAGAAAAAAAAAACAACATTTTTTGAAATTTTGCAGATTGTAAAACCTAAATGTTAATATCCTATATTTTGCCCATTGTCACTTATTTTAAAACTGACAGATCTAAGACAACAGGCAGAGGGCAAACTACATATAACATCTACTCATTCATCTTAACTAAATATTACAGATCCTAACTTATCAGAATGAATACTTAAGAATTAAGTAGTCAAGACACAACCAAAAAAGTTGCAAGTATGACTATGTGAAATATACAGTTTTACTTTAAGATTAAAGTAGGACAAATCAATTAATCCATCAAAATCAGAAGAGAAAGGAACTTCAGGTTCTATAATTCAGTGAGTTTCAAAAATAGAACTTAATTGCATGAAATTGTGCTCTGATCCATATGCTTCCGTGGACAAATGCAATTACTGCCTCTTGTAAACAAGTTAATTGATGTGAGACAATATAGTTCAGAATACCTTATATGTGAACAACATTTCACAAAAAGCACATAGATTTGGGGTTGTGCTATGATCAATAGTAATCAATACAGTCTCACTGAAACAGATAAAACTATGCTGCTCTGTTGGTGTATCAGCCGAGAGTCTGGCTCAGTTTTCCTTAAAACATCTCCTCTCACCCAGCAAACCAAATTAGCTATTCAGGGTCTCAAAAAAATTTCTCATTAGCACAAAGGCAAAAATACTCTTTTAGACAAGGCAATCAAAAATGGCAAAGCAGGTCTAAAATCCCAACTCTATCAGTGATTGCTCAGTCATTAAGAAAAACCCTCTCAGGAAAGAAGCATTCAAAATGGTAGCTGTCACATTGCCAATAAAATTACAAATGCTAGTAATTCTAGATTTTTGCCATTAGACTCATAAATTGGGATGGCACAAGACCTTGTGATCAACCAGACAACTTTGTGAAAAAAAGGTCATGGGATTACCATTAATTCATTTGTCCTTGAACTATAGGGCTACAGTAGAAAAATACACACTTCTGAAGATGTTTTGATCTGTTTACTGTATATTTTACCTCTGTCTTTCTTCTTTTTAAGACCAAGAGCATTCAGTCAGGCTCCCATCTGATGTCACCTTTCCTGTTTTATCAGCCAAATTGGTAATCCTACCAAAAAAAAATTTTTTCAACAAGCTGCATTTTTCACAAAACTCTAGGGACATCTTCAGTGGTAGGATGGCAGCGTTAGGTTAACGGTTGGACTTGATGATCTTAAAGGTCTTTTCCAATCTAAACGATTCTATTATTCTAATTATAAAACTCAATAAATCAGTCTCCTCAAAGACTGAAAAAAGTTTCAAGCTTTTTAAGTTCCCATTTCTTGTTAAAAATTAATTTTTAATCACCTTTAATATGATACATTTAGTTTTAATTTATTAGCCCTTAAAAATGTTGGCTTTCTCAAAAATATGGTTTGCCCAAAAGTTACGCCCACACAACCAGTGGGTGGAAAGGCTAAAATTTTCTGTTTACAAACTGTCTTTGAACAGACCATACTCTTTTCAAAATGTGTTTGGCATTGGTTGAATGCAATTTATACACATCACAAAATGAGAACAACTTGTCAAGATTTTATGGAATTGCTTTCAAATAAATTATTTGTCAATTTTCTTTTTCTTTGTAAGGCCTGATCCAAAGTATGCTGAAGTGATTAGAAAGGTACTGACTCCCCTGAGCTTTGCATCAGGCTGTATTTATTCAGCATATAGAGCTGGGTAAATAATTCACAAATATATTCAGTAAATTATTCATTTGTTAAATTTTATGTTTTTACACCTAAACTATTTGAGGAATAATGTTGCCCATTATTCATTCAGCTCTAAATCATGCTTGCTTGTAAACGAAACAGAAGACTAAAGAAGCATTGGACTGAAATTACATTTTTTCTTCTCTGGATAGATGTGATCTCATGCTTGGTAAAATAAGATATGGGAGGACAACATTTTTTGGGTTCATCTGCCATGAAATACACCCCGCTGAGGACTTCCTTGCCATTTCCTAATTGTGCAGAGTAACAGAGCAGCCAGTGTGTGGGAACAGCTGCTTAGACATAATTTCAGAGGCTTGGGCACTACCTGTTTGGAAAGTCAACATTTCTGGCAGCTCCCTGCCCCTGACAGAAGGGCTCACCTTGCCTTTACAAGGATGGCCATGAGAGCTGTGATGTAAACACAAACACACACACAACCCTCCCCGAGCTCTCAGCAGCTTTCTTGTTCTCATCTTGTGAGAGGATTTTTTTTCATTACGTGGTGACTTTCTGGTAAAATTATACACAAGATTCTCCCTCTGTGACCCTAGCATAAAAATACAAAGACCCAATCAGATTTACATATATTGGAGGAGATCAGGCTGCTCTGCCCCTTCAGGTGCAACAGTATCCATATAACTAAACCATTCTTCCCAATCTGTTACCAACAAAAGGATTATTTACAGTTCAAGCCTTTGATTTTAATTTGTCTAGAACAATTTCGTTTCCATGTTCCATGAAGGCGAGAATAGAATATAAATTAGGTACAGGAAACTGTGATGATGAAATCTCCAGAATGGGCTTTGCCGTACTGAGTGTTGCCCTCTGGTCTGGTTTCTGGCAAGTTGTAATAATGTAACCTGACTCTCAACTCCCCTGACCTGTGGCTATTGTCACATACTTTCCTGAATCATCTGCAAGATGTTGCATGAACTCGACAGAACTTATTTTTGTTATGCAACCGTGTGAAGAATACAACTCAGTATCATGGACTGGATGTCCCAGAATAACTCTGTGCAGAAATGACTCAGTATCCGGGGAAAACTTTCAAGCTTGCAAAGACATGACACTTTCCTGGAAAGCAACTGTTAAACTCTGACTAATGCATTCCCTTCTTTTCTTCTCCTTTTTTTTTTTTTTTTAAGTCTACCCATACAGGCTTTGAAGCTCTGAATGTTCCTGGGCACTGAAACCAATGTGAGGTGGACACTGTAAAAAATGTCTGAGCAAGCCTGAACTCTGTCTGGACAGTACTCTCTATGCGATAGTTTGGGAATATTCTGGGGAAATGCAGCAATCCAAGGGCCTAGAGCCAGACATTTCCTTTTTATCCAGGCAGTCCATATTTCCAGGGCACCTATTAGGTGTCCTGGAAAGACTGAAACTTGGCAACTAAGTGAGCTCCTTCTGCAAGCACAATTCTTACACAGGTTGGGTAAGCGACAATGCTGACAGGCTTTGAGTTCCAAGTGCTTCTGGCCCAAACTGGTGAGAACAGCTCTGGGGGCTTTAGAATTATGTCCCTGCCACAAGCCTGGCAGGAGCAAAGCTCCCCTCTCTTCTCCCACTATTCCAGCTGGAAAGCCTCCTGGTGCCACATCTAGTACTAGTACTTGTAGTGAAATGAAACTAGCTGAAAGTGGACACTAAGTGTAAATAAATATTAAGAAATTGCAAAGGAAGTCTAAAATAGACGATGTTTCCCCACCACCTTAACAACTGCAGTTGACACCAAAAGAATGAAAATATATATCATCCCCATCCAGAAATCACCTAGAATTTGCTCTTAGGAAGCTGAACATCAGTGAATGTGATAGAGAAAACTCAAACTTGTGAAAAAACTTTGACTTTATATATCCCTTGCTTTGTTTCAGGCTACCTCACACTATTCCAGTCTCCTATGTAAAATAGCTAGTCAAGCACCATACTCTTCGTAGGAATTGCAGGGAACAAACTTAAGACATTTTGCTGTAAATCTCAACATAAAATAGTATCACCTGGGTATGCTGTAGGATCACAGATACCCCATAGGAAGGCATGCAAAATCCCATTTTGTTGGAAATAGCATCTCACCTTGTAACAAGGAGGTCAGCAGACTGAGAACTGCGGTACCACAGTCCGTCTGCCATGGAGGTAACCTTGGACAACTCTTTTCCCACTCTTTATCTTAGTGTATGTGTTCCTGAGATAGTTAAACAAGACCAATATCACAGAGAGGCAGCAAGAGCTGCTAAGATTTGTAACATGCCTTGAAACATTCCAAGAACCACCACCATTTTAGTCCTGACCATCAATACCTATCATAAGAAAATTACCATATATTGTTGCACAAAGCCATAGACTTGCTAAAGAAATGTGTGAGGTGCTAGATTAGTATGAACGTTAGCTACCTGAGCTAGCAAGAGAAACTATTTTTTCAACAACACAGCCTCCAACATGTTTGGATGCCATACTTTTTTTTTTTTTTTCCAGAGCAATGGTGATATTTTAGATCATCTTCTGTGCTATAAATGGAATACTGTGATCTGCTGAACATTTGCTACCTAGAAGACTGTTTCCTGATGCCCAAGTCATTAATTGTCTTGGATGACATTGCCACATCTGTAATAAAAAGATCTAATGTGCTGCTAATTCATGAGTCTGCTATAGTGCTGATACTTTAAACTACTTGGGTGTGAATAGCAAATGCTGGTTGGTATTTGAAATCTCTTTGGCAATATTAGCTCACTGTCGATGATATTTGAAATCATTCTGGTACTTGGGGCATCAGAGACAGATAGAAGAGTACTGGCCACTGCAGAAGCTGAGATAATATTCCCCAAGGCCAATCTAGTGATAGGACAGGAGTGCATGTAAACAAAAACTTAACAGGGCCGTTGGCTTTCAGATTAGTGCTTTGAACAAACAGTGTTCCTGTAGAAAATGAAACCACTGACTTCAGATTTATCTTTTAACAATATATGGGGAAGAAGCAAAACTTACTTCTGTGAGAAAGGCAGAGCTGGACAGCAAAAGGTGGTTTTCACTTTACAAAACAGAAAATGAGTCCATGTTCTGTGGGTCCTACAGTAAGCTTTTAGGGGACCATTATTGCCATCTAGTGTGCCTTTGAGCATAGTATAAGCCACAAAATTGTACCCACTCTGTCTGCTTTGAGCCCAATAACCTCCACTCAAAATAGGTCATGTCTTTTGGAAATATTTGCAGTGTCGGTTGTAGAAATACATGCTGGCTATGGTTTCTCTGACTGCTACGTCATGTTACTATATTGTTTGTGTATCTAAATTGTTGCCATACTTCTGATTTCACCATTTACATTCCTGATGCTGATTCACCTATGTCTTATGACAACTTAGAGAAAATCAAAATCTGTCCCTATTTAACAAAAAGTAGAGGTAATCACATAAAAACCACCCAAAATCAGGGAGTACAGCTGGTGCTAAAGAATTAACCTTGCATTAAGGAAACTGTCCTGCCCAGAGGCACCGTGTATGCTACCACTTCAGTGTCCAGTAGAAAAACACACAAATTCTAGCATGCTGATTTTACAACTATGACTATCAAATTATTAAAATCTAAACAAGATGCATGTAAGTCCGTCAAAACACTCAAGAAGAGATTAATTTCAAGTTCAAATCTGTAACTGCATGTCATCCACATAGGCTGACAATCAATAAACACAAGAAAAAGAAATCAAAAAGTCTCTTGGGTAACACCTCATTACCCCAGTGCTCACCCATTTGACTGAGAGGAAGAACAGTCAGCCCTTTTCTAACTAATCCCAATTCCATTCTTTCAAAATATAGAATGTAAATTAGTCTGGCTGCAGATAATGGTGTTTCCATTATTAGTAGCACCCTGAATAGCTTCCAATTCTGGCTGGGAATTTAACTCCTGGGGACTTGGCTTGGCAGGATCTGCTCAGCACAGAGTGTGAAATGGCTTCAGAGTCCTCTACAGGGGCATTGATAGGCCTGCACACTTCATCACAGGCTATTACACACTCAAAGTCACTGAGCTGAAAATCTATGGGCAATATATATAACTTCAAAACATCCATGAAGCTCCTCAATCTGTCTGGAATTATTACCCTGTAATTCTGAATGCATTTGCTGACAGAAAATAAGGATTTGCTATGAAATCCATTTCTTCTGCGTTGTTTCTATGGCTGCCCAGGGATCCCCACAGAAGAGGCTGAACGACAGGCTTTCAATTTCATTTTTAAGACACAATTTTACAGCATAAATTAACTGACCAGCTTGAATTGCACTGGAAGTAACTTCCTCAGACAAACCAGAGCGAGACACCTGGCCAGGAGAATCTTTTATGCTTAACAAAAATCACAGAATCACAGAATGGCAAGGGTTGGAAGGGACCTCGGGAGATCATCTAGTCCAACCCTCCTGCTAAAGCAGGTTCACCTAGAGCAGGTTGCACAGGACATCGTTTTCCTATACAAGCCCAGGTTACTACATATCTTTCTGCCCATATTATTTTCTGGAAAACTCCCCAGTCTGTCAGGTTTGTGTATACCTGTTATATGTAGAGTAGTTCTTTTGATAAGGGGAGAGACATAAAGCTGAACTTTGCATTTCAAATAAACAACAACCCACACATGTATCTGAGACCACCTCCCTTGTCCTAGGTCCACTTTCTGTGAGCTCATTATGCCCCTTTGGAACTTGGTGCTTATATCCTAAGCCATTTTTTTTATGTGCGTGCCTGATAATAAACACTTTAGCATGGTGGACAGTGGAGAACATATAATTTAATTTTTACCAAAAGCAATAAAAATTGCTAGGATAATTCCAGAAATTAAAAACCTTTTACTTGAGAAAAAAATGTGTTTTCAGTTGCTTCTGATCAATATTGAAGAGTGCCGCAGTATCTTCACAGGGTGCCATTTTCACACGAGCACATATGAAACTTGGGCCTTCTCAACACCTGCTTGCCTCATTTCTTGGGGTCTGATTCCACATGTATTTTCTTCCTTGGAGGAAGCGCCAAGAAAATTTCCCACCCTTGCAGACTTGCTTTCCTTGGGGGAGAGAATCAGAAGAGTAAAAGCGAGAAAACTTGTGGGTTGAGATAAAGACAGTTTAATAAGTAAAGCAAAAGCTGCGCACACAAGCAAGGCAAAGCAAGGAATTCATTCACCACTTACCATGGCCTGGCAGGGGTTCAGCCATCTCCAGGAAAGCAGGGCTCCATCACATGTAATGGTTACTTGGGAAGACAGATGCCATCACTCTGAATGTCGCCACCTTCCTTCTTCTTCCCCCAGCTTATATACTGAGGGCATCATATGGTATGGAACAGCTCTTTGGCCAGTTGGGGTCAGCTGTCCCAGCAGACTGTGCTTGGAACCCAGTTCTCCAGCCCTCTGATCATCTTTGTGGCCCTCCTCTGGACTTGCTCCAACAGGTCCATGTCCTTCTTATGTTGGGAGCCCCAGAGCTGAACTCCATACTCCAGGTGGGGTCTCATGAGAGTGGGGTAGAGGGGAAGAATCACCTCCCTTGACCTGCTGGTTAAGCTTCTTTTGATGCCGCCAGGATACGATTGGCTTTCTGAGCTGCAGGCACACATTGCTGGGTCATTGTGAGCTTCTCATCAACCAAAACCCCCAAGTTGTTCTTCTCATGGCTTCTCTCAATCCATTCTCTGCCCAGCATTTATATGTGCTTGGGAGTGCTCTGACCAATGTGCAGCACCTTGCTTTTGGCCTTGTTTAACTTCATGAGGTTCACACGGGCCCACGTCTCAAGCATGTCAAAGTCCCTCTGGATGGCATCCCATCTTCTGCTACAGTGGGTGGTTCTTTATTTTCCCAGTCCCTACCTTTATCTTCTGTGACTTGGGCGGTGTGTCTTGACCACTTGCTGGTGAAGACTGAGCAAAACAGTCATTGAATACCTCAGCCTTCTCCATAGCCTGGGTAACCAGCTCTCCCATTTCTTTCTTGAGAGGGCCCACATTTTCCATAGTCTTCATTTTAGTACCAATGTACTTATAGAAGCTTTTATTGTCCTTGATGTCCCTGACCAGATTTAATTCTATCAGGACATCAGCTTTCCTAACTTAATCCCTGGCCACTCAGACAGTTTCTCTGTATTCCTCCCAGGCTACCTGTCCTTGCTTCTACCATCTTTAGGCTTCCTTTTTGTATTTGAGTTTGTCCAGAAGGTCCTTGTTCATGCAGGCCTCCTGGCATCGTTGCTTGACTTCCTCATCATTGGGATGGACTGTTCTCAAGCTTGGAAGAGAAGGTCCTTGAATATCAACAGGCTTGCCTGGCCCCCTCTTCACTGCAGAGCCTTATCCTACAGGACTCTTTCAGGCAGATCCCTGAAGAGGCCAAAGCCTGCTCTCATGAAGTCCAGGGTTGTGATCTTGCTTTTTTGCCCTGCTCCCCCTTTTTAGGAACCACCACTGCAGCCAAGGCTGCCTTCAGTCTTCACATCCCTGACAAGCTCTTGCTTGTTTGCAAGTATGAGGTCCAGCAAAGCATGTCTTTTCATTGGCTTCTCTATCACTTGTCTTAGGAATTTGTCATCAATCCTCTCCAGGAACCTCCTGGATTGCTTATGCCCTGCAGATATTGGGTTGGTTGAAGTCCACCATGAGGATCAGGGCCTGTGAACATGAGGCTACTTCTAGCTGTCTGTAGAAGGCCTCATCTACTTCCTCATCCTGGTTGGGTGGTCTGTAGTAAACACCACCCCAGTGTCACCCATGCTGGCCTGTCCTTTAATTTTTACCCACAAGCTTTCAACTTGTTCTTCATCCGCTCCTGGTTAGAGGTCTATACATTCCAGTTACTCCTTCACATAAAGAGCAACTCCACCGCCTTGCCTCATGGGCCTGTCTTTCCTGAAAAGTACATAGCTATCAATGGCAGCATTCCAGTCATGCGTGTTATCCCACCATGTCTCTGTAACTGCAATGAGATCATGGCCCTGCAACCACATACAGAACTCTAGCTCTTCCTGCTTATTCCCCATGCTGCGTGCTTTGGTGTAGAGGCATTTCAGTGAGGCAACTGAGCACATAGTTTCCCTGGAGGGATGAAAGAGGATCTGCCACTGCAAAGCCCACCTTTAAGGCTGTTGGTCTTCTGGTTCTTAAATTTGGAGGCAGCTACCGCACATTTATTGCTGCTCTGAACAGTCACACTTGTTCCCCCATTGGATGCAATTGCCTGAGTGTCCTGACTGTGTATCCCACCCCCTCTGAGTCCATTAGTTTAAAGCCCACCATACCAAGGTGGCCAGCCTACTGCCTAGGATTCCCCTGCCTTGCCTAGAGACGTGGCCCCCATCCCTCCCTAACAGGTTATAGTCATGGAAGAACGCCCCATTGCCATAGAAGCCAAAACCCTCACGACAGCACCAGCCATGTAGCCATGAGTTGATATACGTTATGCACCTATTTCTGGCCACCCCTTCCCTTGAACTGGTAAAATGGAGGAAAAGATAACTTGGGCCCCAATGTTTTTCACTTGTTCCCCCAGGGCTCGAAAGTCTTCCTTGATTTTACCCAGGTTTCTACTTTCTGTGTCATGAAATAGTAGTAATGGATAGTAGTCCGTTCTCTTGACAAGTTGTGGCACCCTCTCGGCCACGTCTCGAACTTTAGCTCCTGGAAGGCAGCATACTTCTCATCAGGTCAGCTAGATGGGTGCCTCAGTACCCTTCAACAGAGAGTCACCCACTATGAGCACTCGACGCTTCTTTTTACGGTGTCTGCTATGTGTTGCTGGTACTTTGCTCACGGGTGTCCTAGGCCATTAAGGCTTCTTATCTGTTTCTGGTTGAGATGGTGGAGGGTGCAGGCTGATGTGGAGTCCTGCTTTTGTGAGTCAACAGGGTCCAAGGTGCCTCCTTCTCGCCACATGGGATGCAGCCTCCCTGAAGGTGCTTATCTTTTTGTGCTGCCCAGACCAGAAAAGAGACTCCAGCATGTCAGGGAAACTGTTAAAGTTACATGGGATAAACATGGGCCTAGGTTTTCCAAAGTGGCTGAGTCCCACAGGAAGATAACGTTTAAGAGGACATAGCCTTGATTAGGACTTACAGCATGCTTTCATCCAATTTTTTTCAATAACAATGGTGTCTTTACAGGAATTGAAATTTCATTTAAATATGGATTTTTATCAAAGTGTATTTTTTATATTATAAACATTTAAATAACAGTTTAAAATATTTTCAGAATATGTTCTATTTTTTCATGAAATATATGTTAAAGTTTGTTGCATTTAATATACATTGCATTTAATATCCATTAAACAGTCTAGACACTTTAAAATAGAAGGTGGAACATTATATTTAAATAATCCAGAATTTCTTTCCTCTCACAAAATCTGCTTTGTGAAAAAAAAGAAACAAAAAACCCCAAACCAAACCCAAGGCCTGTACTCATCCTGTCTTTGGAACATAAAGTTATCCAGCAGTGGAATTTCCTAAAAGCCAGACAAGGAAGTGCTGCCAAAATCGTCACTGCCTCTTTTGAAAACATATAGCTCATGCAGTTCAACAGATTTCCATCAATTTGATCAGACGACATTGTCATCTAATTAATTCTAGTACAAATTTGTCTGCAACAGAGAATTTGCAGAAGATTGAGGCTTCTTAAAGACAACTCAGTTTATTATAATGTTCCTTGGGGTAATAAATCTATAGTGACCTTAACCATGATTTTTTCTGTCAGTTCAAAACCATAATATTCATTCTTGGTTAGCCAGGTGATTTAGTGTGTTCTTCAACTGCCCAGCAACAGATTATTTCATTTATGCCTTCCATTTATTCTTCCAACACTGCTGATCCAGGTAATAAAGAATCAGGTTCACAGCTATTATCTCTGGTTAATCCGTCATAATTGTCTACATCTTAAATTAGGGTTATTATGCTGAATTGCATTTAATACAGTAGCTTCATTGTGTGCATCAGACAAGCTCAAAAAAAAAAAAATGACCTTGACTGACACACAAGTCATTTTAGATTCCAATTCACTAAAAATATCTCATTTAGAAGCATTAGGCAGTTGCAGACAATGGTCCTTGTCCTTTATTACTGTTGGTTTCCACAATACATTGACAATACTTTTTAAAAAATGTAGTCCCTCACAATAGGAAGAATACTATAAATGACAGAAGTTGCCATCAGAGGATGAGTTTGCATACAGACACTGGTATTGTGTTTTGTCCTTCATTACTCACTTAAATTATGTTTTGCTCTACTTGACCAATGTTCATTGCTGAAATCTGTTTTATTCAGAAGGATGCTTTTCTTAGGCCATGTTCTTACAGATAGATTGAAGAAATGAAACCCTAACAAAAAAAAAAGGCAAGTAGGTTAGCATGTTTGGTTCAAGGCTAAAAAAGATCTAAACCTTATATTCCATCATTGCTTTATAGTCACAGATGACATCAGAAACACTGAACAGCAACATTACATACTCACAAAATCACAAAATGGTTGAGGTTGGAAGGGACCTCTGGAGGTCATTTTGTCCAGCCCTCCTGCTCAGGCAGGGTCACCTAGACAGGCTGCCCAGGCTCATGTCCAGACAGGTTTTGGATGTCTCCAAGGATGGAGACTCCACAACCTCTCTGGGCAACCTGTGCCAGTGTAACCAGAGTAACCCTCACAGTAGAAAAGTGATTCCTGATGTTCAGAGGGAACCTCCTGTGTTTCATTTTGTGCCCATTGCCTCTTGTCCTGTCACTGAACACCAATGAAAAGAGCCTGGCTCTGTCTTCTTTGCACCCTCCCTTCAGATATTTGTACATGTTGATGAGATCCCCCCAGAGCCTTCTCTTCTCCAGGCTGGGGAGTCCCAGTTCTCTCAGCCTTTACACATATGTGAAGTGCTGCAGTCCCTTAATCACCTCAGAGGTCCTTTGCTGGACACTCCAGTAGCTCAATGCTGAAAAAATTCTTTTTTTTTTCCCCCGGCAATTAGAGAATGCAAACAGAATAGGCAACTATGATATCAAGAGCACAAAGAAGTAAATATTTAAAAAAATAGACAAAGAAGAGATACACACCCAGTGGAAGCAAAGATGTCAGGCGAGACCATGATCTTTTGTTCTACCTCATCAAGAAACTTAACAACACACAAAACATTTTGCTTTAAGAATGTCCTGCAGCACCTGCTATGGAGTGACTATTGGAAGGTGACATTTTCCTCTTCTTGTGACTGGTTATGTGCCCTGGGAATAGTAAAAATATCACCAAGGTATGCATAAGAGAGGAGTTAATTAGCTTAACTTCCTGATGGGAATACATTAACAGTGTAATAAGATGCTCAAATACACTCTTTATGATTGTCCCTGCCAAAAGAGTTGTTGGAAAGCTTTTTTGTAATACAAAAAGATTTATCCTCCATATGGAGATCCAGATGCTGATTATGATCTTTGTGTGGCAGAGGTCACTGCAAACACTCTGCCTCTACCTCTCAGCAAGCTGCACCTCTGAGACTGTTACTAGAAGGATCCTGTCAGGATTGATATCTGTAGACAACTTTCTCCTAAATTCCTCTATGAAGCCAGAGGGAATCGTTTCCCTGTACCAATACACAATGCTTTGAGTGGAAGCAAGTATTGTAATTGTTTTTTATTGCTACTCAATGCTTTTGTTTTTTAAACTCTTTTGTGGCCAAGTTCAAATGCAATTTGTCCTGCACAGTCATTGCCCAAAGTGGACAACATAATTAATCATCTATCCTTATGTACTTGTGACTTAAAATTACTTTTAGCTAAACACTCTTACCCTAGCTCTCCCCTTGATTAATCCTGAACTGTGTAAGCATGAATTTTATTACTGGCTCTCTCCTTCTGTCAGCTGGAATGTCACTTTGGAATTTAATCTAATGAAAAAAAGCATAGTATGTTGATTTCCCCACTGTTGTAAAAAGTGTCATCTATTTTCCTTTTGAAATACTTTTAAAAATAGATTTTTGGATAGCTGGGATGACCAGTGTGATATATCCTTCTGAACAGCTTTCTAAAATTATACATAAAATACCTTCCTGCTTAAAAACTGAATATGAGTGATGTAGAATTATGTTCCCTGTAATAAAAACTTAAATCAACTTCCATTTTCTTTGTAACTGTCTAGACTAGAAAAATCTTCTTGAAAAGCCCTACTAACCTTAGTATCATCATTTAAGGGGACACTGTCTCCTAGGCTATTTATACTTTTATCTGTACCTGACAGAAATCTGTAGGTAGGGGACAGTCTAGTTTCTATTTCCCTGCTTTATAAAGCCAAACAACTACGTTTGGCTAATTCTTTCTCTCCAAGAAATGCACTATATAAACAATAAAGAAATGAAGACTCTGAGCATTCATTTATATCATTCCAGGTTTACAAATGAGAAGGACTGTAAAAACTTTTTTTAAGATTACAAAAGAATGGCGGCAAATTTCCAATTATTTCAGGAGATCAAGCAGCACTTTTCAGTGCCAGAGTTTTTCACATTTCTGTAATGTTGTCTTGGCTGATTCAGCCACCTCATTAATAATTGCTTGCATTAAACAATTATAAAAACTTTGGAAGATATCAAGACAAATGGCTATGAAAATAAAAAATTCAAAATTAAAAAAAAATTAATAAAAAGCGTCCAGTCACCACACATCCCCAAGTCCCCACATTATTTTGCTGATTCATTTATAAGATTATGTATTAAACAGCCACCTTTTTGAAAGGCCTTTCTGGTGCAAAATAAATTACCTTGACACATAAATCATCCCATTTTGCAGCTTTTCAAGAAGACTCTATCTTGTTGCCAAAAAAGGAAGCATTAAAAAAGACAAAAGAAAAGAAAAGAACAACAAAAATATCAAGTGTGGGGAAGAGATATTCTCTGCTTTCCAACACCCCTCAATCACAGGAGACACACCTAGGAACTGGGATATTCAAGCAGACCAGCATCTCATTTGGGGAAAAGATTTTTTCAAAGTGAGTAGGTCTGTTTTAGTGACCGCCACATTGAGTTATAAAATGTTTATACAAACCCAGCACTATTTTTTTGCTATAAACAGTAACAACATTGTCAAGGGCTTCTTTGAAAATCTTTCCCTTAACTGTTTCACGAGGAAGGAAGCTGTAAGATGAATTTCTGGTTATCTGGCCACTGTTCCGGTGTACTAGAAAACCAGAGCTGGTGCTGTAACTGAAGGGAAAAACCTCAGCAGCAGTCTGTTTTCTATTCTGCAGTTATATCAACTATGCAGCTGATGTGCTAAGAAAGTTGCCAGAATAATGATTCTGCTGTATCAGTGCAGCTAATTTCCCTGCTGATCCAAGGACAGGTATGTGTTATATTAAGTCCTTCATGTTTGCACCAGGAGGATCTTACGACTTTCATAGCACTGTTATAGTTTAAATACTACAGCCATGCCCTGGGTAACCATCTTCTAGCATGAAAACTGCTTGATTTGGAATAATTAAAGTACTTCTACATACTATTTATTTTGAATGAAAGAGTCAAAGTTCTTTAAGTTCTTGAAGAACATTAAGTATATACTATTTATCTGATAGGTTTCAGTTACTTTAACTTGCCAGAATGACACTCCCATTATTCCCAGACCCTCTGGTTCTAATAACCAGGTAAGCTGCCAAATTGCATATTGTATATCCCCTATCGCTATTGTTCTGATGACTTTTATATATGCTCTGTTTCTTCCCAAGCACTATTTTATTCTGAAACATTGATATAATCAATATCTTTTCAAATCAATTCATGTCTTGCTCAGGTAGATGAACATATTAATCTATAAAAGCGATGCACTTTAATATTAAGCCTTTATCCTTTCTTATTGGTTATTAACCAATTACATGTTAGCGATGCTTTTTCATTCTGCAAAAATTTAAATGACAAACAACCGTTGTTGTGACAGCCAACTTAACCATCTAGCACCATCTTGAGGTTAAACCAATCTTGACATCCTTAAATAAATGGGCATTGAGTGATCATAAACTCCCCAGAAGCTCTACAGTAATGCAAATATTTATTTTTAATGAAAAAAAAAAAAACCAAACCAGTTGTAAGACAAACATCCCATAGATTTCTTTTCTTTGCTTCCTTCCATCGACTTTAAGACATTTCTGTTAATTCTGCTGGCAATTAAGCTTAAACGTATTCCAAAGGAAGAGTGGGATACTACACATTTTTATTTGTAACTGCACTGGACACTGTACTCAGAAGTGAGCTAATAGAAGTTCGAAGGTTTAGACATTTATACGCAAGTTCTCCCACAAGGATTTTCCATTTTCATTGGGATTAATTCTGAAGTTTGCTTCTGCACAAAAACATACATTTACAAAGTATGCCTTATTCTAAATTACGGTGAGCCACCCAGACACAACCATGGCTTAAAACTAATTTATTTCTAACTGAAAATATCTGGGTATGACTGGATATGGTATTTTGAAGTTTTGAAACATAATGAAAACATCAGATAAAGCTATTGAGTTACAAGGTTTTTTGCTGCCCCTCCTATGTTTGAAGCTGATCATGACACTGGAACACATTTCAGATGATGAGCGTGTTACAATTACAGCTTGGAATGAAAAGAGAATGAATTTTGCGATCTTTTCAAGGAAGCCAGACAACTGTGCTGAGTTTTCTCCGGACAGACTTGCCAACTTTGAGACTAATTAAAAAAATCTATGCATAAACCATTCACATGTGTGGTAATGAAAGGCTGAGTTGTATATTGTTCAATGCTTATTTTAAACAAATCTGATCCCGAGTCCTGTGCTACTGGGCTGAACTACCTGATGAAACTCATGGGTCTGTCATGAGAATTTGAGTAAACACAGCCCCGGTTTTATGAGCACTTCACATGTCAATATTCATTCAAATAGTCCTTGCTGTATCCACAATGCTGTGCTAATTGCCACGTTTAGAGACTCAGTATTTAGAAACTGTGTCACCTTCAAGAGCTGATATTTTCATTCAGTTGAGGATTCAGGAAAGATACAGAATCTAAACCAGTTTACCTTTAATAAGGAAGTGGGAATGTTTAGGACTCAGAAGACTGTAAAAATATATGATTTCCATAACACTAGGTATCAGCACTTTGTGCACATTGTTATTTCTGCCTCAAAACCTGCCTGCAAATGCAGAGTGGAGGAAAAACTAATTGATTTTAAATTAACCTGACCTTCTTAAAGTGTCCACGTGATGTTCAGCTCTATAGGGGGATGACATTTCTTTGTAAATGGAAGGATCTAATCACACGTAAATCTATCTGTGTATTCCCAACACAATGCAATTGCTGTACTTTCATTTTCTACTTCATGGCTCTGTGAAAGTGCCTTTCATCTTACAGTGACATACACTTAAAACTGGAGGGTTGATCTTGCTAAAACACTCATATTTTCAATGGTTTGACTTATAGGTTTCAGTGTAGTTTAATGTGAATTATATCTGGACTTTTTCCACAACAAAGATAATTGCATTTGTAAATAAATTACACCCATTGTGAACATCAGGGAATTGATTTAAGGTCAATTCTGATGGTAATGACTGTATACCAGAAAGACAAATGCAAAGCAAATGCAAATACAACACAAAATACACAATAATCAATAACAAACATGGATACCCAGGAGACAGCCCCTTCTGGGGAATCCAGTCCCTGGAGACAGGGTATCTATCTTCCCAAGACAGTAGATAGGAAAGGCAAGGGAAGCAGAAGAAAGAAAGTCTAATTCCTCCCCAGAGAGACATTTTAGAAGTTCCACCGGGATATGTGTCAATGCTTTGAGAAAACTGAGCAGGGTATCGCTGTCTCTTAGATCACAGCAAGAGGTGGAATCCACAGGGCTAGCACGGAAGACTTCCAAGCAGAATACCACTCTTACTTTATATCTGGAAACTTACTAGGAAAGTGGCCAAGACACTACTCTTGTGATTGGGAAAATCTACTTCCTGGTTGGCCATAATCCCAGGCCCAAGCCCCCCCAAATGCAATTAAACAGCTATATCTGTAGCTCTTTTAAACTTAGATGAGAGAGCAAGAGGAATTGAATGGCATCGGAAGTTCCCCTGTTGACAGGATTTGTCAAAATATCTGCAGCAGCATTTCAAACTTCCAAGTGACAGTATTAGGGGAAATTCCATACATGAAAGCCTTCCCAAAGCAGCTGTTCAAAATATCATGGAAATAACAAGAAAAGGTATAAACAGACTAGCACGTTCAGAGACTGCAATTGCCTTTCCTGTCAGTTCATGCTACACTTCTTGAGGGAATAAGACAGGAGTGTAGGGCAATGCTTCAGACAGTGGCAGGTCTAAAACTCCAGATTGAAAATGTGCATCTGGATCTACACTTAGTCTATCCTACAATTTCTGCCTTGAAAAATAGCACTGTACAGAAACTAAATCTGTATCTGGCTCTGCCTTGTTCTCCTTTTAACCCCACCCCACACACACCTCCTGGCTCCCTCCCTTTTCTGTCGCATCGATGTAGGCTGTGTATTTTTCAGAGCAGCAGCCGTGTTTGTGTACTCCACTGAGAATGGGACCTGGCTTCCTGAATCACATAGATACTTTGACTATTTTGTCATGAAACCCCAGACCTTGAGACTGGAGGAATCCTCATATTTTTCTAAGGTCTTCCTGTGTCTCTTCATCCCATCAATGATTTATAAGTTACAGATAAAGGAGCTAGGGAGAGAGCAAGTACATAATACTTAAAGACTAAGCCAAATTACAGTGCTACTGTGATTTACTTGACATTTGTTACCTATTGACATTTCTTGGTTATGTCCACACCAATCTAATTCTTTCTTAATAATTGCTCAATTTAGACAACTAAAATGGAAATCACCTTTTCTGTTCCAATTGCTCGTTTCATCATTGTACTTGTTATCCAAAACACCAGCCTGGCAGAGTATTTTAATTCCAAACAACTCCTAAACAGTGCTGTTTTCTTCTATGAAGAAAACCATTCTCAAAGCAACAAAATGTTATATGAGACAACAGAAGCTTGGAGCTCACTGGTCAGTACAGTAAAATACTATTTAGCCGTTATTGGGATAATTGATTTGATGCATATTGTGTTTGCTAAAAGGCAAATGCACTCTTTAACATTGCAGTTTGTTTCTGAACAGACCATTTCATTTTGCTGAAAGCTTTAGACCACCTATTTTTAGCAAAACAAAAGAAAACACGTAGGTCAGATCAAGTGCAGGAAGCAAAAGGGCAGTCATTCAAAGGCAGCTGCAAGAGTTAATTACCACTAGAACTTGCAGCCTGCTTTACAGGCTGATGGAGCAGTACCTGAGCTCTTATTGACAAATTTCTCATTGGAGGTGATGTTGATTGGTGGTAGTGGCTCTGCACCATGGCAAGACAGACTGCAGAAGGCCAAGAGCATATTCTGATGCAGAGGCATTAGATGAGGGAGGATTATTCCAGGATTTTTTCCCTTGACTTTTTTTTCCGATAGTCAGTGCTTGGCCACAATTGGAGCTAAGACAACAGGCGGGACGAACATGTGCTACAAGGGAGTATGGTAACAGATGAGGGGAAATGGTCTGAAGTTGCACCAGGGCAGGTTTAGGCTAGACATCAAGAAAAATTTCTTCACAGAAAGGGTTGTCAGGCTCTGGAATGAGCTGCCCAGGGATGTGATAGAGTCCCCATCCCTGGAGGTATTTAAAAGAAGGATAGATGACGTGCTTAGGGACATGGTTTAGTGCTAGGTTAATGGTTGGACTTGATGATATTAAAGGTCTTTTCCAACCTAGGCAATTCTATGATTCTATGGAAAAGTTGCTCTCTTGATGCCTAGTTTGTTGACCAGCTCAAGATTATATAGATCATTGGGATTTTGGTTTCTTGGTCATTTCAGGGTTTTTTAACAATATGTCCTTTCAAAAACAGAGGACAGAGACACGTTTTATGACTATCACAGCCAATTTCACCTGATTACCAGAAGTAGCAGCAAGGTTAGTCCATCTGCTTCCTGTATATGGAACGCTGTTCGCTAGCCTGAATGTTCAATAATATAATTTAAATATTTGGGTTTTACACAATGACATCTGAGTGAAATGCAACATACATGTGATACCTGGAAGGTCATGTTAGATGATCTGACCACTTTTCCCTGGTCTTAAACTCTTTGATTCCTCACCCAGATCAAAGGGGTTCTAATGACTTCTTCTCCTTAATCATTCAGAAATTTTTATGGCACCATGAAGACACAGAAACATACCAGATGCCGCCTGTTGAATAAATTGTTTACAGTTGTGCATGCAAAAAAGAAAGAAAAAGGAAATAGATCTAACTCGTTTGCCATCAAACTTCTCAAGAAAAATTACCACTATACTGAGGTCCACCCTAATGTAGGTGGTCCTTCTGAAACCGCTCCTGTGGCTGTCATGTCTGAGAAAGCTATTCATTCGGGAAGTTCCCTCATCAGTCCATTTAGGAAACCTAAAGATCTATATGCATCGCCACTCTACCAACTACCAACGCACAGCCACATCTGCAGTAGACTGCTTCTTATTAATAACAGTGTCATAACAATTAGCCACACCCTGATTCAAGACAGCACCCCTATCCAGATGGAGCATATTTAGTTGTTAAAGTTAGGCATGCATCTGCATGCTCTTTTGGAATCATGTTCTAAAGGCTGTTGCAAAAATTAGTATCTTGGGTCTGATCTAAAGCCCATTAAAAGTTATTGGGTCATTTGCATGGCTTTCAGCAGGCAGCAGCTCAGATCTTACTGCCATTTGGAGCAGTAGATGAAAATTACAGATCTGTATAAATTAACACTATTGTGAGATAACAGTCAGACTGTGTTTTTTTGCCATCTGTATCAAAAGCTCCTGCCCCAGCACCTTTCTGGGACTATGGTCAAGAGCAACAGACCTTTGAGAGGAGTATTTTTAACAGGCCCCTTCTCTGCCTAATATCCTCCCCGCCCCAAATGACTGTATTCAGCCCCAGCTAGGTGATATCTAACTGGGTATCTGCCACTAACAGGTATTTTTCTTGCTGACATTACACCTTCCCTCACCTCTGACTATAACCTTCATGAGCTTCAGCTGAAGCCTCTGAGATGAAGAGCATGCAAGCTGAGGATCAGATCAGTGTTCCCCTGAAGGAAACTCTCATTATCATAGTGCCATGAACAGCAAGCTAATCACATAGCCATTAATATCGCTGAAAGCCCCCTGCCAATTAACTTCATGGAAAGAGGTGTATCTTGTGTGCTAACAAATTACATCAGGCAAGAATATCAGGCTCTGTCGAGAGAAGGCATAAAAAAAGATGCTTTTTTACTGCCAAATGTTTTCAAAGCTCAACTTAAAACAAGTGACAAAGCAGTAGTTATTGTACAACAGACTGTGTGGTTGCCATGAAAACCGAAAGTTTCGGGACTCTTAGCTATCATTAGGATCCTCACTGGCACACTGAATCTTGATAGTTGCAGGGTACAAAGCAGGAACCCCAGTGGGACCATCTACCCAGTAATTTGAATGCAGCTGTGTAGGAGGCCAATATTTCAAGCAGACTTCGTCTATGTGTTCAGGCTAAATCTAGGAGCCTAATAAGCTGTAAAAATGTATATCATTTGTCCTTCATGGTTAAGACTAAAATCCTCTGATGATAATTTCTAAAGTGGGTTATGAATACTGAAATTTTAAAATGTTGCAAAAAGCAATAAAACAACAACATCACTCAGAGCAAGCGTATAAAATTAATGTGCGTTAATCCCTCCCTTGCTGCAGCCAGGAGATTTTATTTTTAAGTTGCATTTTAAAAATTTCTACTGTGAAGAATAAAAACAGTGGGGATGTGATAATACTGCACTGACTGAGCAAAAAAATCGCTGTTCAAATCTGCAAAACCAAGATCTCTTCTTTTCAGACCAGGATGCATTTTTAAATGACAACGTGCAGAGAAGAAATAAAGAAAAGGGGGGCTACCCTTGGAGCACAGCTATTCAGACAGATCCTCAAAAAGGCCTCAGATATCCTTCTGGCAACCCTGAAATCCATCCCCATTCTTTACCGGCCTCTGGAGTACAGCACCAACTGTGTTCCCATATGTAAACCATGCTGCTTTGCTATGGAGGGAAGTCAATAAGAGAGATACGCATTCCCAAGCTTCAAATATTTCTACTGCATTGGAGGATGGCACCATTTCTTGGCTGCAAAGGGAAGTGATTTTTGAGCAGAACATGAATTCTTATTTTCTCCATAAATAACTGACTAATATTTATTGTCCGTACTGATTTTGTTTCAGGAAGGTATAACGAGAGAGCTCGCAGAGTTTAAATTTCCTAATTCTAAGGGCGTTGTAACTAAAACAAAAGTTGAAGAAGCTGAGAATGAGTGAGCAAGCTGAGTATCTGGTTTAACCTACAGAGTTTCATTTCCACCAAAAATGTTAGCATAAAAGGATCAGGATGTATTTAACAGGCCTTGCTAGCCTGTGAATCCAAACAATATATTGCAGCTTTAAGGCTGTGCGCTTCACTGCAGTTTGCTATCAAAAATTTGGCACATCTTCTTTCTGACATTTATTAAATATAAGCTACTGTTTCTCATCCTCAAGTACAAAAGACATTATGCAAAAATATCTAATATAAGAAAGATGTTGCACTATAGAGCAACTGCAGGGATAGATTCTGTATCCATTTCATAAGCAGAAACTAGAGATTTCCAAAATATGTTACTTGCATTTGAGAAAAATGTGTAAAAAATTGAATTACTTTCCTCTGATTCACTGAAAAATAATATGAAAGTGATCTTGAATGCTCCATATGATAACAGATAAAGCATGAGATGGGATATAAATGAGACTTTTTACAGACCATAAAACCAGAAAAAGTAAAGGATGCCTGGGTTCTTTATATCAATTTGTAGTTTCTACCTAGAGAAAAATGTTGCATTAACATGCAGGGCTACAATATGAAATGTGTACCTTAAAAGACTGGTGCTAGTCCAGAAGATAATTTCCTAAATCAAAAAGGTTGCATCCAATGTGCTAGGAAATCTATATTAAACTTTACCTTGAGAGATATAGACTAATTCCTCCTAGAGCTAAAAACCTGTGATAGTGGAGGTAAAACCAATCATCCTACTGCATTTCTTATGTGCAAGCAAAACAAAGTCTATACCATACTGCATTTAAGGAACCATTCCAGAAAGCTAGAAACAATTACAAAACAGATTGGTTGTTGATGCGAGTTTATCAGAGAAGCATGAGTGAAAGCAGGTTACAATGCTATTATTTTTTCAAGTCCTAGTAATTTTTAAAGATTCATTGTAGAGATGAAAGAATCCATGAAGTAGTAAGAAAAGAATACTTAATAAATTATGAAAATAAGGCAATTTACAATGATACATATAAATCAGGAGGTAGAACTTGTAGAAAACTGAGAAGGCCAGAAGAGGAAAATTGTTAGCCAGCACAGTTAAGACCAATATTAGCTTTTTAAGCAACAAAACTAAGATTACCTTCTCAGATGTTGTTAAGATGTGTGCTATACAAACTAAGTGCAGTTGCTTGCTTTCAAAAATCTTGATCCGTAGTTTGAAGACTTGGAGGAAAAAAAGCAAATATCAATTTTGTTGCCATTTTAGAATTTTTTTTTAATGACAGATTATTACCATTATTGATTGTTGATTTGTCTCTATTCTGTGTTATTGCCCACTGCTAATACAACTGTCTTTATCAGTCTAACTGATATATTTGGAGCAGGAGGGAATTTATCCTCTGGAATTAGAGGCTGTCAAGGGCTGTGAGAGAGGAATTGTGAAAATAAAAGAAATCAGTAGAAAGCACATATTTATCAGGAAATGTAACTGTACAGTCGCCTCAATAGTGTTATTGTTTTCTCCCAAGTAAATTGTTTTATGACAGGCAGTGAAATTTTATTTCCAATCCTGTAAGCAAACAGCAACTGCAAACAAAATTGCCCCCAAGGAAAAGAAATCCAAGAATAATAAATTCAAATGAGATGGAAGATGTGACAGAAAACAATTCTCAGTGCAGGTTAGGCAATTATGAGATGAAAACCATAAAGTTTGTATTTCCTGTTCTAGCTGGTTAGTGTTTGAGCCTTTGGATTAGTAACTTAATTAGCACTAATTTAATTACTGCCATATATTTTGAGGTGCAGAGCTCTCCACAGGAGACACTTGCTCCCTCTGCAAGGCACCCTGGAGACTTACAGATGTATGTTGCTGTTATCAGTGCTTTCTTCTACTCGCTCAGTGCAGGAATGGGAGAATAGAAAAGAACAGATGCGGCCTCAGCTCCTCAATTTATAACAATCTATCAACTTGCAACTTTGGTATTTGAATGACAAACCACAATGTTCTTTCTCCCTAAGTTCAGAGGGTGAAAAAAGTATTCGTGTCTGGCAGAATATTTATGTGTGCAAGTAAGTTCCTTAGGAGATTGGTACATGTCACAGAGCCCTGGTGCTTCAACTGTATGATTGAACTGTATGGGTTTGAAAGTGTCTTCCCTGTGGGAAAGAAGGGATGGTATCTAAACCATGATATTTTGGGTTTCCGGTAGCTTTTAGACTAACTCAGGCCTAATCTCAGCTCTGGACTGCGTATACATATTATGATTCTTTTCCCCTGTGTAAAGGGCTTTGACCAATTCCAGTAAAAGCTGCTTTTAATTGGCCTATACCTTACCAGTATAAAGGAAAGGAGTTTTTGTAAGCATGTTTTCCTTCTACTATTTTGGAAATGCTTCCATTTCAGTCATTTAAAAGAGAACACAAAATCTCTGCAAACAAAGACGGGTGTGGGAAAGGCTTAAAAAGCAACAACCACATTATCTTTCAGCTATTTTGTGGCATTGTTAGCGAGGGAGAAATGTCAGCCTTGCCAGGCCAGGAAATTCTGCACAGTTGCAATTTTGGCAGCTCTCGCTCTCCAGCTAAGCCTTCAAAAGCAAAGGAACAGAAGGTAAAAATATAGCAAAGCATGTGCAATTTATTGAAATGACATATCTGGCAAACTCTCCTTCAGGACAATAAGACAAAACATTCAAAGCCTGGTACAAACGGACCTTTCAGCCAGAGTGAGTAGGATTTGAACAGACATGGCAAATACAAACAAAAGATACAACTAGCTACTAGCTCCTGTAAGACAACCTATAGAACTCTTAGAGAGCCAGCTCAGGATCTATCTTCCCATTCCTTCACCAAATGAACCTCTTGCATTTCCATTCAAGATGAAGGTAAACACATGCAACTTCAGCCTAAATTTTGGTATTTAAATGAGGCAGCTAAGTCAGGAAATTAGTCGCCTCTCTATTCCCTCTGCATTAAAGGTGAAATATAGGTGTCTCAAGAGATGATTTACAGCATCAAGGCATCTCACTGCTGTATGCAGAGGCAATGTCATGGATTTTGTTGAGAAGTCATTGCAGGCACTCACAGTTTACTTAGAAAAATTGCAGACTGGGAAAGTAAAATGCTGGTATGGGTCCTGAGTCCAGTGTGTCGTGTCCACCACTGGTGGAATTGGACAGAATTTGACCTCTTTGGGCCTCATTTTGCTCAACCACACTTCTCATGAGAATGCTGACTTGGAATTTCAGAATATTATCTAATACAAATGCCAGTTAGGCCTGAATACATAGAAACCTAAGCCTAGCAGCTAAGTACAACACGTAGTACTGCTTGGATTGATAAACAGTCTCTAGACACAGATCTGCTTGAGGGTATTGAACAGCATTCTCAAAAAAGCCCAAGGGGCTTTGGCTGCCTTTATCATGAATCATAGAATCATAGAATCATAGAATGACTTGGTTGGAAAAGACCTTTGAGATCATCGAGTCCAACCTTTAACCTAACCCTGACATCCCACCACTAAACCATGGCCCTAAGCACCTCATCTATCCTTCTTTTAAATACCTCCAGGGAGGAGGACTC
>NW_009259114.1:69983-101292 GCF_000687185.1 Egretta garzetta | reverse complement strand
CAGGCAGAGCAGATCATCCACCTGCTCACACCTGAGGCAGCCACTGTCCTTACCATTCTCCGGTACAGCTGACGGGCTGAGGCACTCCTTACAGCCAGCGACCTGGACAGCCACATGTTTCTGTTTAGGTGGGGACTCCGTCTGGGTCGCCACGTTCTTTCTGGCAACGGCTTTTGGACAAGTGGAAACCATTGCTTGCTCCTCTTTTGGGATGTCTGTGGGTGCTAATCGAGTGACCCTCTGAGCCAGGAGGGGAGAATGTGCCCTTCTGACGCGCCACGCCCTTCTGACGCACTCCGGGTCGATCTTGCTCCCTGGGGGCTGCTCTTGTACGTGAGGGGATTGGGCCACCGTCACTCCTGACTCCACCCCCGCTGAGTCAGAGCTGCCGCTCGTCAGGAGCCTGCTTTTTCCCACCCTGGGAGGGGAGGGTTGGGGTCCCCTCTCTCTCCCTGTGCTTTTTCTCCTTTTGCCTCAGTGGTTTTTGCCGCGGTTTTTCTGCTTCAAAAAGGGTCCCTCGGCGTGATCCTCTGCTCCAGAATCCTTCACCTCAGTGGCGATAATGAAGATACGCAGTTTCTGCCTCTATAGAAAAGTAATAGGGGCTTGGTTTTGCTACTGTGCTACTTAGAGGCTCTTTTGATCTGTCCTTCAGACAGAAAAGAGTTAGTTCTTTGGAAGATGTAGCACTTCTTTAAGAAGTACTTATTGTTCCTGTCACTACATGTAATCCCAAGGTGAGCTCCTGTTACATTTTCTCATGTTTTAGCTTTTTCTTTAAGTACAAAGTAGGGGACATTTTTTAAGCTCTCTTGTTTTAATAACTAACAGATTGATCTTGGTGTTGAAATGCAAGGTTTTCTCAGGGAAGCAATACATTTTAATAGACTAGTTGATATCACTGGTAAAGGCAAACAGGCTGCTAGATGCACTAAGAAGATATAATGAAAAGATTGGAAAACTGTTCTGTTTTTCAATGGCATTAGCCACTTCTCCCTACAAGCCTTGTTTCTTTCCCAACCTTAAATCTTCACAAATGCAATAGCTCTTGACATATTTACATCCAGTGTTTTAGATACTAGGGTGGGTGGTTTACTTCTAATTTAATGTGTGGAGTGTCTCTGAGAAAATTTTGACAAAACATGGTTGGTTCTAAAACATTTTATGTCAGTCTGTAAAAAATTCTCATACAATTTTGCACCAGCATCTCACAGAATTTTTAAGATAAGCTAAACATACTAGATGCTTAAATTTCATCAGTTCCAACTTGCTCAGGCACTTTCTAAAATCCCGTAAGATATTCACATCTATCATTAGATGAATAACTAATTTTTGACAAGCTACTCCTTAACTGTATTTGAAAATTTCCATAGGAGTAATTTTAAATTCTATAGACAAAAATAGTTTGAAAAAAAGTTCTCTGGGAAGTTGGCAACCTGCTGTTACTTATCTTGAACTATCCCTCTTTATAATGAGAAAAAGAAGACGTTTGAGTATAATAACAGCACAAAATCTGTTGTAAAAATAATGACAAAAAGTGGTGAAGCCTCTAGATATGTCTAGAGATCTATGATTAAAAGGTGTTCAGAAATTTGCACTCAGGTATGCTCTACATTTGTCAAGCGCATACTCAATAATGCTGCTTTCTTCTACAGGTTGGATTAGTCAGAATGGATTATATGGCTACCTGTTCTAGGAAAAAGGTGGAGTGGCAAGCAAGTATTTGCAAAAATGAAACAATTATTATTCACTGGAAATAGTTTTCCTGTTAGAACCAGCAGAAGTGGAGAATCTAAATCTCTGTTTTATTGTGGATTTGGATGCTGACAGGGAAGAGAGTGAAAATGCATCATGGATTACCTAAAAAATAGTTAGAACACAGAGGCATAATTTTCTCTCTCTGGCCTTCACCATGTAATTTATGATCACATATGTACACTCTCAAGCAGCTTCGCCCTGTAGAAATTAATGTAAGTGCCAAAAGACAATCAGATGCCCCAGATTTAATTACTGAGTTACATAAACATTGTAATTAATTCTGGGAAACAGTAGGAAAATTAAGCTTAGTAATATGTGCCAATTAGTAAAACCTAGGAAAAAAACCTGTTCCCTACTCAATGAAAACTCATCTCCACAAAAATTCACTTTCTTTGTTAGTAGGACTAACATAATAGCCTGACAAATTTGCTATGCCACACGGGTCATTTTAGAATATGCTCTACACTTCAAGTAAGCCTACACTCTACATATGCTCTGCCATACAACAGTTCTGTGCCTTAAGTTATTAGCATTATTATTTATTACAGAATTGCTGAAGGTCTAACCATTAAGTAGGACATACTACAGCAGACATTGTGTAAACTCGTTGTTCAGCAGACACACTGGAGAGTTACGATTGATAAATGATGAAAGCAGAGGTTTAACACCAAAGGGAAAATACAATGGATTCACAAATTTTAAACTGTTAATTCTGTGTACTCCATCCCTTATATTTTGTAAAGGTTCCTTTTTAATTTAAAAAGGGACTGTACGCCATTTACATAGGTCATATCTATCTACTGTGACCAAAGTTACTGCTGCAAAGACTACACGCCTATTTTTCCTCAAAAAAAAAAAAAAATCCAATTTTACTGTGGTACTGAGCCTCCTCCCCAATGTATTCTGATGACATGAACCTATAAAGATTGTTCTGAACTCCATTTGTTATGAGCAGTCATTGCTGTCATGGTATGAAACCCTGTTCTTACAGGCAACCTTCCTTCTTTTCTTGCAGAACATCCTTCTCTGGCACTTACTACAATGAGTGAGAGGAATTCTGATGCTTAATTAAGAGCTTCATGATCCCTAATGTTTTCAACTCCTACATTTATAAAACCTTTTTGAGACAAATCTAAAATACAGAAATGGTATTATGCTTACCTCAGATATATAACAATGTTTCTGTTAATTCATTAATTTGCTTTATGTCTATCAGAATAAAGATTAGCCAAACTTCTGGTTTATATTCAGAATAAATAATGCCAAAACCCCCAAAAGTCTTTAGTGCATCATACTGGGATTTGCAAGAGATTGGCCTCTGACACAATTCTACCATTTTTCAGTTAAAATCTCGTAAGAATAAACGTTCTCCCAATATTCATGCTGGGTCTGAAATAAAGCTCATAATGACTTCCTTTGACCATCTAACTTAAGAAACCACAAGAAACAGAACACAAACCTTTCAAACCTAACCTAAACATAGCAAAGACCATTCAGTAAAATCCCACTGATTTTTGTTCACTTAGCAAAGCCTAAGTTTTCTGGGTTGAAGACAGAATAGTGTGTGCAAACCATACAGCTTTTTTTTTCTTTTTTTTTTTTAGTTATGCTGAGTGTTAGAAGAGCTCCATTTTAGTCTGAAAGCCTATGGATTCTTAAACATGCTTCTGCAGATAAGGATGGAATATCTGCAGAACACCAGAACAATTAACTAGTGACTTCATTCAAATTTGGAAGTTACCTTTTGTTCAGGAAACTCTCTAGGTAGAATTTTTTCAACCTGGAAAGCAATATTACATCACATCACATCCGCTTCTCTTCAGCAGAAGCTGCTCTTTTGCTTGATGTATTCTCCTGCAGGTCTCTCTCTTCTTCCTCTCCACTGCCAATACCATTCACCTGGAAGATAATAGATTATGCCAGGACATTGGATCCATCACAGATTTCTGCCATCCCATAGTCCAGGGAAAAACAGACATCACATTTATTTTACTCAAATATTTATTGCTTTAATGATAAAGAGCAGCGGGACAGGCCTTGCAACCTTTTCACATATCTTTTCCATATGAAAGAACATAGGCTTGACCTATTATCAATTAGAATAATGCAAAAAGCAGCAACAAATCAATGCACTGATATAATGATAAATGAAGTTTCTTTCTCAACAGGGAAAAGCAAGGTTATTCCTGAAGAGTACCACAATAGCATTATAACAAAGGGGGATTGTTTATATTAAAACCTTAGATGAAGGACACAAGAATAACTTCCAACCTAAAAGGCCTTGCCTTTCCCCATATGCATGTAACCTTCCATATCATTAATTTTTTTGTCTGCAAGACAAAGATGAAGAATCAGACTTATTCAATATCCTTAGTTTAGCTGGAAGTGAAAGAAAAATGAATAGGGAAAATGTTTTATACAAATGTATCTTATACATAATTGATGTTTTAAAAAATACAATGAAGGTTAGCTTTGCCTTCTGACCTTGTAGTTGCCATATGTGAAGTAATATGCTTTGCTTTTTCATTAGTGCTGCTTAAAATAATTAATATATATATTTTTTTAAATACTTGTACTGATAGTAAAAGACACAAACTAGAATTAGAATGGAGAGTCATGCAGGCAAATAAAAAAGTAAGGCTTTCCTGTACTGTTTAACAGGACTTCACCAAAGTTGACTGAAAACGCTGTTATTAAATTATCATTCTGTACTTGTACGAAAAATCCATTCAATGAGGAGTCATTATAGGTGTTAGTCACAAATTGTGCATAGTCATATACTATTGTTAAGAAGAGGGAAAAATCACACATATGGGATGGGAGAAAGAGGCTGTCAAAAGAGTAAGCAGTTCAACATGTGTAGGCTGAAATAGAATTAAATAGTGTTAAAACATCCTCTGGGCTCAGTACGATGTGAAATTTCTAATTTGGACAGAACACATCTGCTGCAAAGGCATCAGTGGATGGAAATGCCCATTAGGAAAGGCAGGATGGGACATCATGATAAACTCAACGATGCTGACTGGAAATGAGGAATTGTATAACAGATAAATTAGGAACCTAAATGAAAGCTTTTTGACTGCTATAGGAATGGGTACTTGCTGCTTCATTTCTTTAGTTTTATACTGCATTATACTCGTTATCCTAACAAAATTAGCCAAATGATCACCCAGTAACAACTGAATGTGATCTTAGAAGTCCCAGTCTCTGAAAGCACAGCTGTCCATAATGACTGGAAGAAAGATGAAATGTACTATAAACATTCAAGCACATGAAAAAATGGTAAAAACCAGGAATTCATTTCAACAGTAGTAAAGCTTTGTGAATATAGTGACATCATTCTCTGGACTCCATCTTAGAGAAGAAAAACAAAAGAGAAATCTCACTGCTGTGTGGCCATTCTGTGATCTATTTGGCACTTACAGACATTCTCCAAACTATATAACCCAAGTTACTTGTAATAAGTTCTTCATATTTACATTGGAATGATGTGATTTTAGCATATGACCATTTTAGTTATACTGGAAAAAGTTTTGATTGTAAAACTTTAGTAGAACTGAGACTGAATGGGTTGTGGCTGCTACAAGTCCCATTTCAGTTTGTAACAACACACACAAAAGTTACTTTGGCATGTAAAAATCCAGTCAGCTCATCTTATCCTTTTATTATACTCTCCCTCATGACCTTGACATGAGCGATTTTTTTGCAATATAACAATAGCGTCATTTATTTGGCTCATTTAATAGGGAGCATTTAAGAACATTATTTTTCAGCATGTACTGTCTAAACACTACCAAAGTTACTAGCACACTGGTAATATAAAAATTAATCTGATTTTACTGTTGTTAATTGACACTACATTCTTAACTTATGTATCTAGAAATACTTTTTGACAATGTAGATCTTTATTCTTTCTCAATGTTCACTGTTCTGATGACAAAAACAGGATAAATTTCCTGAGAGCAAAAAGATTTAATTCTCATTAGTTTTTGAGTATCATAAAACTATACCAATTATTTCCACATAGGGTACTGAAGCTTAACTCCGATACTAAGCAAAGTGCCATTTTAAAATTTCAAGATTTGTTTCTGTGCTGTGAAGGGAATTAATAAAAAAAATGTGCTAGAACTAGGTACCAATATGGGAAATAGACTGTCAGTATAGAATAAGCTATCTAGTGTAAGCTATTACAGTTTCTCATGGGGTGAAGATGAAGCATTCTTTCTCTTGCATTTATTTATATTAAGTCACAAAACTGTAATACATGGTTTAAGGACAAAGTTTTGCTAGAGTATTCATTTTATTTGGTCCACTGACCAAGCATAAATGGGGTGTAAATCTTGTTGAAATGCACAGAATCGCATAGCAGCTGAAGTTGGCAGGCTCCTTGGGAGAACGATTCCCACCCCCTGCTCAAGCAGCGTCAGCTAAAGCAGGTTGCCCAGGACCACATCCAGGCTGGCACGCTTACTAAAAAGAAATAGAAATCCAATGCTAACTCTTCTGTATTTCCAGATCATATGATCTTTGAAAGAGTAGCCCACATCTTACAATATGAATTCAATGGAAAACCTCTCAGTGATATAACTTTTCAATATGCCCCACTCTGAGGAACCCCAGCACTTGAATGTCAGGGTTTAGCTACAGATTTAGACTTCCTTTATTTTTGTCCCTGAAAATTGTTTGGTGTAGAAAACAGGACTTTTGGAATTGAAACTGTACAGTTAAAACATGAAAGAAAAGTCTCTCCAAGCATTTAAAGATTGCTGCATGAACAATTTTGGACTGTCGCTCTGACTCTTCATCATGCACCAATTTCCAGATTGGGCCTTGGCAGGTGCAAAGGCAAGTTCCCTGACTGCGGCAGGACCAGGGCTTGGCGCACGCTGACAAAAGAGACCGGCTAAGTAGCAACACAGTTGGCATTTTGAGAAGATGAAAAAAAACTACGTGTGTTTTTAAACAGTGGAGACTGACAGCAAAGTTTATAAATCAAAATTTAAATTTACATATTGCAGAATCCTTAAATTTCAGCTTTTTTTTTTCCCCCATTAAACTGTTTGAACAGATGTTTAGGGGGCAGCTGGGGCTATTAAAAACTTTATTGAAGTGTTGTATTTACTCTGAAAATATTAAACGCTCTTATGAAATAGCTACAACAAAGGAAACAAATCAAGATTACTAATTCCAGTAGTGATTTTAAGTCAATCAGAATTCTGTCAGCACACTCAGTCCGAGCATCAAGAGATCTGTATGCGCATTATTGGGTTGCACTTACGAAATACAACGTTCCGAATTCTGCTCTCAGTTTCTGTAGATCTGGCGTATATCTGATCACATATTGTCACCGAAATTGGGAAGAATGAACCTCGTAACACCAATGTAGTGTTAGAAGGCAGGCATTCTTTATTCACGGCGCCGGATGCACGGGGGATCGCTCCACCTAACGTGCATCCCATCAAGTGGCAACTTGTCCGTTTATACGTAGCAAAGTATTACATATGTATGAAGTTTTCTGATGTGCCTATACATATGCATAACCTGTCTCTGCTTTGTATTAAAATTAGCTTCAGGAGTTCATTTCCATAAGTCCCTCCCCACTGCGCCTGCTCAGTGCCTCCTGGTGGTGGTCGTCGGGGGTCGTGGGGATGAAGGCCGATGGCTCCTCTTTGTCACCGCTAGTAACCCCTTGTTCTCGCACAAACTCAGTTGCTCCTTGGTTCTTGCTCAAACCACAGGGTCGGTGTAGACCAGCTCTTGAGGTAAACTCCTGGTTCTTATCAAAAACTGTCCTTCATAAGGAGCCACAAATCTTCCTGCATCAATTAGTTCTCATTCCTTCTAGTCTGGCAACCTTGGCAAACCGTTATTATCCTTTTGCTTCATCCCCTCCTGATTCTTCCCATCCTTGAATAGGGTTCTAAATTCACTAAGTAACTATACTACAGACTTTAAGGGAAAAAAAAAAACATCCAAACTAGACACTACTGACTTTAGCAAAGCAACAGCAAGCTAGACAATAAGGCCTAAATTTTATGCATGTAAGCCGTTTTACATCTGGGGTCTTTTGACCCTTAAGGTATCAATATGATTTGCACCAGTTTAGTTGATGGCAGGTTTTGAACCTTTTTCAGCTGGCTTCAGAATAGCGTTACCTGGCCTTTCAGTAGACTGACAAAATCAGCAGAAAACAGGCATATAATAGCTCCAAGAGGAATTGATATGCCCCAGGTTGTCCAAGAAATCAGTTACATTTCCCAATTCCGATTTAAGGACCTGTCTTAGACTTACAACTTTCATGTTAAAACTGCAAATTGGTTTTCTGTTTTGTGGTTTGGGGATTATTTTTTTTTTTATTAATGAGGGAATTATGCAATTTCCCATATTTGAAATGTAAATATCCCATCCTCCCTTATTCCTTCCATCCTAAAAACCACACACGTCTCTTCTATTATACAAATAGAGAAGAACAGAAAAATCATTTAGCATTATAATCACATAAATGTGTCACTGGATCTGAAGCAGAATGCCTGACTGAGGGCCAAGAATGCCTCCATTTCCTAGGATGATGAGGTGCTTTCCTTTTAGCAAGTACTTTAAACCCTTTGAAATGACTGAAACGATTACAATTCTGGTAACCACTCCAAAATTGCTTGCCATCAGAGTTTGACACCAGCACAATGGCTTTCATCCTTTCACAGTGTTTGCAATTATTCACATACAGATGAGATGTTGCTTGGTTAATCACAGACCAGATTGAGCCAAGAGAGAGAAGGGTTCCCTGGCACAGCTAAATATAGAAGATGGGGCACAAAGTAACACACACAGGTGTTTGGTGGTCCTCTCTCCTACCATAACCTAGTTATGGCTCGGTTACTGGGCTGAGCACTCTTTATGATGGCAACAGTCCTTATTTGTATGCACATTGTTGTCACAAATGGGAAGGGCACCCTGTGCTATTACAATATAGGTAATAATGTGACTCATCTGCATTAACATCACTTAACAGTTGCAAGTTTTGCTAAAGTGGATCCTGTAATAACAACCCATCTGAATCTCATTCCAAAAACACAGCCACACTCAGGGAAGCCGAATCTGTCAGTTACCCAGCACTTGAGTTCAGACAGCATCACAGAAGTGTACCTAAAGGGCTGTTTTCAGTCTGACTGCCAACAAATCCCTTCCCATGTTTGCAAACACCTACTCATGTTACTCCACAACAAGAGCAAGGGATTCAACGGAGGAGTGACTGAGGAGGTTGAGAGGGCTGCTTCAACTGGCTACGTGCTCCTATGGCATAAGGCATTCATTTTAGCCATTTCAAACGTGTATTTGCCTTTCTACCAGGCAATTTCTGTTTAGAGGCAGAATTAACAACTTGGACAGAAACAGTCCTTGGAGGGAAACAACCTAAGGAACGACAGTTTCTTGTTTCTCTTCTATTGAAAATCCATGAGCCATCAGGACAGCATTTGCTGTACGCAGCCTTTTCCTTTTGCCTCTGAAATTGGTGATTCCAAACAAACACAATAGCCTGAAAGTGTAGTAAATTGTGATACCTCTTCAAATCACCATGCCTGGATACAGACAGCTGTGGGGGACCTGTGAGGGCTAGAACGCAATCCTCAACTACTGTTTTCTGTCACAAGTGGTCCCTCTGAAGTCATCTGGGCTACATGCTACAGAAGTGAGAAAGAATAGAGTGATTTGCCTTTAGCTGTGAAAGGTCTCTAAAGGCTCCAGCTCTTAACTGGGTACTGGTCTAGGTTCTCATGCCTTAGGGATAGAGTCATCTGTGGCTTTGTCCTTACCAAGTCCTACAGCATCCCCTCAGGGTGTGATGCCAACTTAACCTCAATGGAAGTTACTTCAGAGGGTCAAGCCAGTGACCCCTATGTGTCCCAGTCTTATCTTCTGTAAATATAATGCAACAATAAAATACAGCTGGGAGCACAGTGAGATTTATGCAGTTAATACAAATGTACTTTGAAATAATCTATTGGAAAAAAAAAATCCATACAAAAGAGGAGCAGTAACAGCAGCAATAACACCAAATTTGAGTCCGTGGGGAGTCTGAAAAGGCATCTTTACACATTTATACTTTAAATAATTCAGACCAGTATATCAGCAGCCCTTGAATGCAGCATTAGGACATTGGTTTGTTAACACCACTCCACTACAAACATATGCATTTTTGTCCTGTGAAAGTCTCAAGATTGCTTTGGCAACATTTACCAGCTAACACCCCCTTGCAACAAAATTATTATTTTCATTTCTTTGGTTAATCCTTTGGGGCACATGACTTCATGGTAGAAGGGATTTTCCAAGGTAAAGTTTACAATTAAAAAGATAAATAGATTATAAAATTCATATTTTTTAATTTTTCCCTTTCTAACTCATGCTTTTAAAGTAAAATTGATATTGAAACATGAAAAGTACAGTTTAAAGGAGGATGAAAATACATGGAAAAGAAGTGATCATGAAGTTAAGTTGTGAGTGATTTATGTGTCTCTTGATCAGCCAAGAAAAATTCAGTTTATCTGCAGGCCTAATGACCTTTCACTGTATAGCCATATTGCACCAACTTCTAATAGATAATAACAAGAAACATAACTCAGTTCTTATAAATTTAGGTCATGAAAATGTCAGCAAGGCAGACGTGCTAGCAGAGTTAGAAAGCATTGCAGTAATGATCTGCAAGCCCCCATAGTTCAAAATGTTACAGCAGACTTATGTCCTTCACAAGCACTTTATTTTTTAAATTGATTCTTTCCATATCTATGGATTTCTTGAGTCAAGGTCAATGCTTTCATTCTGTCTGGGTTAGACAATAAAAGCTGCAGAAATTAATTCATCTAAAAATATGCGTGTCATTGAAATTTAAGAAGAATAGAAGTATCTTCAAAAAGTTGCTGAGTATAAGCATTATCCTTTGTTTACTCAGCTTTGAAGCATGTGGAAACTTGGAAAAGTAGTTTAAAGGTCTCATTCATGTATATCAAATGTTTAAGCCTGTTGGTATATGGTCCAACTTTCACAGTAAATTCTGTGTGGACATGACCAAGGTGTAGAACATCTAATTTAGTCTTTAGAACAAAGCCCTCTCCAAAGGTCTAAGATTGTGCTTCATTTTTATATTCTGAATAAAAATTTCTCCACGTTTCTCTTCATTCTAGTCCCAGATTCTGCAGTGAGGAATTTAGTGGAAGCAACCACCTGGGATGCTATAATAATTTATTTTTTGTTTAAATATGTGATGTATTTTAAATATGTGCAGCAGTTCCCAGGACCGGGTGCTTAGCTCTCTGAAGCATTACTACCAACTTCCATGACACTTAGGAATATCTAAGAATAGATCTAGAAATACAAGAAGCATCAAAAGATGTAATTTGTTTATAGGGTAGTTACAAGGGATCAAACACTGCAGTGTGATGAGCAGCACGACACTTATATTTGTTAGCAAAGAATTCTGGAACAAGAGGAACTTTAAGGATTAACCTAAGGACTCGTAAGTATGAATCTTTATCAATGCTTATCTAGTGAAGGGCAGATGAATCTGACAATTTTCTACTTTTGTTTTCCATGCTGATAGAAATGGACAGTGTTTACCTTTAATGAGTATGTTTCTGGGAACCACAGTGATGGTCCAAAGCTCAAAGAAGATGCTGAAAACCAAAAAAGTAGAAGAGACATTGCTGCCCATGCCATCTGCTCTCAACAGAGACATTTCTCCACTTAAATTACTATGAATGGTAAAATAAGGCTGCACCTGGGACACCACATACACACTGTTAACACCTACAGACGCTAATTGAAAACGTGGCAATAGGCACCAAGCTCTCACCAAGCTCTGTGCTTTCAGTGTCAGCTTACAGTTTCCTCTTCATCTGCCTAAGGATTTGAGAACTTCCACAGGAAAAACAATTGCAACTAAACTACTCATAAAAATAGAAAATAATATGCTACTTCAAGCTCCATCCTTAAACGCTACCACATAACAAAGAAACTTTTTTTTATCATTGATGAGTTAATAGAGAAATGTGAAAGGAAATAGTCAGCCAAGTTTTGCCAATTAACTGATGGTAGAAGACACCTCATTATTCGCATGGCTTTCTGGTTACAGGGTAGACATAGCTACATGTTTTCAGTCAAGTGTTTATATTTATCTCCAGATTATGGAGAAAGTGCAGCTTTGCTTAAACTTGAATTATATTAAATTTAATTTATCCCTAATATTATAAAATGAAAGTGAGATAGGCACTTACAGTCCTACAACAATAGGATGTTGGTTGTATCGCCTGGATTTGAATTGTAGATTCAAATAGTTATATTTTATGTAAAGGGCATCATCTTAACACAGTTTTCTAGAGATGCTGGTAAGTATCTTTGAACTTTAACTGAGAATACAAATAAATTTTAACTTCATATGTATTTTTTTATCTTAAGGCATCCTCTAGATAGGCAACTGGAAGTTTTCAAATATTATTTTCGAAATCATGTTCCCAGTATTCAATTTCAGCTTAACTCTATTCAGGTTAAAAACAAAAACAAACAAACAAACAAAAAGCACCACAACATTTAGGAGGGCTTGGGTTTGCTACGTAATTATCAGTTTATAGTGACTCAAAGACCCAATCCTGATTCGACTAGATCCATCCAGCTTTTACCCTTAAATTTACTGAAACAGTCAGTTTTTCCATTAGCTGGATTTACATGTCATAGACTGTACTGAGAAGTGCCTCAGCAAGTTAAGATTATTAAACTGCACAGTACTTATTGTGCATCCTTTGCCCTGGTCAGGACTATTCAGCTACATTTCTGCTAAACAGGACAAAAGGAGCAGAATGCCTACATTATACAAAATTTCTGCTGAATAGAGCTTTAATAAATTGAGTAGGCTGCTATTTTAATCAAGCATCATGCACACAGTGAAAAAAATATGTGGAACAGCTTCTGAATGATCTTGCTATCTGTCTCTTTGTATAAAGAAAAAGACCAACTTATAACAGTACAAGCTTGTTTGAAGACGATACAGATTTTCTGATATTCCAGAATACTGAATAATAAGATCAAAACCCAGAAGAACAGGGATTGAAGTAGCTCAACACATGATAGCAATATTAATTAATAATAATGGTAATAGAAACTGATACACTTTAACCGTGATCCCTACCACAAGCAAATTTGCATTTTACCACTGGAGATTTTGGCTGTGTCATTTATGCAAGTTGAGGTTCACAATCAAGGAACAAAGAGAGTTTCCAAAAGCTGAAAAACTAAATGAAACAATATATCTCAGGCCAAATCTGCTGAAATGAGAAATCTAGTACTATTGGTATATTCAGGTTGCTATTGTATATTTTTCACATTAGAACAAATTAATGTAGTTTTGGAACTCAAAAAAGCTGCTCCAGTGGTTTATGTTGTATAAAAATATTTATTCTTTTATCTAGGTACTTAAACTATTTTCATCATACTAGTTAGAACATCACTAATAATCTTCTTAAGGCTGCTGTTAAAAGATAATACAGGACACCTGGGCTGGAATTTTGTTCGTGTGTTTTGTGTGGTTTTTTCATTATGTGTTTTCAGCAAAAAAATTTGTTTTTGTGAATTTGTGTGATTGTGACATATAGAATGAAAGTTGTTTACTACAGAGTAACAATGGTTTTCTTTGCCGTTATTCATTACCCCTTTTCTCATTGCTTTGAAAGGACTTCAGTGAAGATACTGTTGAACAACTAGAAGAGAATTTTTTAATGGCTCCATGAACATTTCAGAAAGAGAGCACATTAAAATATCCATATTAAACAAAATTAATTAATTGATTTCACAACATTACCAACAAATCAGGTTTTCTGGATTCCCATATTCATTTCAATGAAACTTGGAAAAAAACTTTCCCCCCCTCCAATATCCTGCCAGGTCAGCTACAGAACTTGTAACACTGTTCTCTAGAAGCAGGGGATGGATATTTCTTTCCATATAATTTATTTATATTTGCTCATGAGTGCAGCCTTAATAAATACACCTACCAAGAACATTCAGAGGGAAGTCAAGGTGAAAGCAAACATGAAATGAAAGCACTCCATCTCTCTCAGTTTAATGACTAGGGAAATAACAACACATGAGCATTTACAACTGCAATATGATGGACAAGACAAATGTAGAGTACCTCCTGGAGTACTGAGAAAAAGTTGGAAAGAATTGATGCTCACAAAATGTAGAACAACTTGGTAATTAAAAAAAAAAAAAGCAGAAAGATATTTTAGGCAATGTCAGACAATTAATAAGAGAACTGAGAAAATACAGAAATGGTTCTCCTTTTGATGTGCACATAAGCAGATCACAATGCAGTCATAGTGGTAGGAGGAGAAGCAGTGTCCATCACAGAATTCCCAAATTGCCAGAAGACCTTCCCATCCATCCACTTTTTATCCTTCTCCAAACACGTCTTTACACTCTGCCTTTTCACAATGTTAGTCTCATTTTAACCAACATTATCTCACTGCTTCCTCCAGCTCATCTCTTCATCCAAATTTATCTACAAACCCGGGTATCTCTTCTATGACATATAGCTTGCTACCTCTTTGAGCCACGTAACATTTTTTTTTTGCATTCCCACAATACCTGGCAAAACAGAGTTCAGCAGATTCAAGTAGATATTATTGCAAAAACTTTTGAGCCCTCTGCAAAGCACAAAGCACAACCAAATTAAATGCAGAGGGATACTGGGCAGGGAGCAGATGTTCTGTTCACAAGTAAGGAATCTGTCAGAGTCTGGGGGAAAGAAGTCAGTAAGCTCCTTAATTTGTTCCTTCCATACATCCTATAATGTCAAAATTTAATTGGGAAACCTTATTTTGTGTCCTTTGGAGTTCTTAACTACCAAGCTAAAAAAATACCATAATTCAAGAATTTTAACAGGAAGTTGCACTTACTAAACTCAGTTTTCCCTTCCAACACAGCTCCTTTATGCCATTCTGCCACCTCAGTATTTCCAAAGTCCCTATAAACTCTAGCTGAATAGTTGAGGCACAGAAGAGTGCGTCACTTAAGTATTTCCACTTGAGCTATTCCTAAATTCTAGTAATCACCATCATAGCATATCTTTGACTCTTCTAGTTAACGATGTTCAGTAAGGAGAGAGAGAAGGAAGGAAATTAATGAGGGGCTGTCTCAGTACAAGAAACCACAAAGATGCCTCACTGACTCTCTCTGTAATGTTTTCATTGCAGAAAATGCCAAGAGTTCTTAACCTTGGACAGTTAAATAATTTCATGTTACAGTTTAAAGACACAGTTTGTACAGGTTAATGCTATACTTTCTATGCAAAACATTGTGATACAACTAGAGGTAACGGCCACAAAATTGCATGTTTATACCTAAAAGCTGAATGTTTACTGGTCAAAAATAGTGCAACTCAAGTCTTGTATGCTGGAGCAACAGCACTGAACAAGATCTAAGGTGACTGTCAAACACGTTTGTTTGGGAATCCAACTGTCAACTGCTTGTCAGAAAGAAGATTAACTGTGACAGTGTTGTGTATGGCTAGGCAGAGGGGAATGGAAAGGTGATGCAGAAGGAAAAGATTTTTTTCTTCACTTACATCCATATTTCTGGGACAGAGATCAAAAGGAGCAGGGCCTGTTTATTTGGTCCATGGGTTATATTAATCCTTCTTCTTGAGCAAGCCATCCTGCTACTTTGGTGCCAATTCAGTATGCTGAATACTGTGCAAGAAACACAAACCTTTAGCTGCAGAGCTGAAAGAAAAGCCTTCAAGGCTGTAAATATCTTGAAAAAGCAAAAAAACTAAAAAGCAACATATGCATGTTTTACTTAACAGTCCAGCATCTTCAGCGTGCTCATGATGGCATTACAGGACTTTTGTTCTTTTTTTTTATTATTCTTTCTCTCATCTTATGGGAAGGCTCACTTTCTTTAGCTTCCTTCACTTCAGATATGTACCATGAAATCACTGGGTATGTCCAAAGAGGTGTAGAAGAACACTTCTGCTTCAGGGTCATTTGCTTATGTCCATAACAAATATCACTCCTGCTTGATCTCTCCTGCACTCTTTACATCTCCCCTCTTCAGCCTGATTCCTTTGAAATGTGGCAAGGAAGGAGCTACAGCATGCTCCAGCAGAAACCGTGATCCAGAGGCCCAGTACTGCTGGTAGGACTGCTACTAATAGGAAAAACTAAACTTTCTAAAAAAGTAGTGATTAATAAAATAAAAATAATGATCTGTCATGGGAAGATAGATGAGAGGTTACAATGTTTCTGACACTTTTCGTTCCTCATCTAGATTCACGGGATGTTAGAATACATTCCCCAGGGTCGACCGCTCAGTGGGTTAAAGTTTTTCATCTTTGGGGAAGTAACTTGAGAGCATAGAAGTGGAAGCAGTGATGACATCCTCTGTGGATGTTTACAGGCATCACAAAACCACTCTGCAGTTCAGCCCAATTGACCGGCCCATCTCAAAAGAAAGCCAAAGTGAGAACAGGAGAAGTGTGGGTTGGGCTTGAGCTGCACCAGCAGAGCTGTGGAGAAGATTCTGCAGACATCCTGTGTCATGCCAGGGTCCAGTCAGTGTCATACAGTTTCTCATGCAGTTTCTCTCCTTAATGAGAAATGCCAAATTAATTTCCAACATACACATACCACACACCCTCTTTTGTAGGAGGAAAAAAAGTATGATTTCTACTTCATTAAGCTCTGTCCTAGTTTTCACTGGGATAGAGTTAATTTTCTTCATAGTAGCTAGCATAGTGCTGTGTTTTGGATTTAGTACTGCAAGAATGTTGATAACACACTGATGCTTTTAGTTGTTGCTAAGTAGTGCTTAGACTACTCAAGGACTTTTTGAGCCTCTCCTGCTCGTCCAGGTGCATAACAAGCTGGGAGGGAGCACAGCTAGGACATCTAACCCAAACTGACCAAAGAGCTATTCCATACTGTATAATGTCATGCTCAGGGGGAGTTAGTCAGTCAGTCAGGGGGAGAGTGATCGCGACTGGGAGAGTGATTGCTGCTCAGGACAGGCTGGGCATCAGTCAGCGGGTGGTGAGCAATTGCATTTTGCATCACTTGTTTTGTATATTCTGTATATTCTCTTACCATTATTATTATTACTATTGCTATTCTTTTCTCTTATTAGACTGTCTCTATCTCAACCCATGGGTCTTACTTTTTTTTTCTTTTCTCCAATTCTCTCCCCCGTCCCACTGAGTGTGGGGGGGAGTGAGTGAGCAGCTGTGTGGTGCTTAGTTGCCAGCTGGGTTAAACCACAACAAGGTCTTAAAAGGCTTAGGAAAAGAAGCTTTCAGGTTCTGTTGCAAAGCTTTTGAGAAGGGTCATCTAGGAATATATGTGAATGATAGACAATGTTCAATTTAATGTTAATGTTAATCACTGGTAGAAGACTCTCATGAGGTATTTTATTTGCTTATCTCCAACACTTTATTAAAAAGAGACACTGCTTAAGGCACAAAGCAAACAGAGAAGAAAAACTATTCTCTAATCTATCATCTTTTATTAAAAACAAAGAAAAGGGGGAAATTCCTATGGCAGAGTGAGCTGCATGTTTTAATGATGTTGGAAATATTATGCAGGAGTAATGGGAAAATTCAGTTTGCTTTGGATTATTTAAGAAATGATAGCTATTCCGTTATGTATTTGCCAAGTCCTCTGAAGCAGGGATTTAGAACTAACATTGATTTTCTGCTGGATAGACAAAAGGTTTCTATCATAGGAACACAGAAGCTAACATAGCAAAATAAAGAACAACAGTTAAACTAATTCAGTTTCTTCCCCAGTTCCCTGTTTCAGATGCTGATATACCTCTGTAATTACAAGTAACTACATAACTCAATGAAACAAAAATGCACAATGAAATTTGAGCAAGATTTGAACTGTTCAGATGGGAATAAGGCTTGGGAACACTATATTCCAGCCAGCTTTTTTCTTTTGGACAAAATATCTTCCTGATATTCTCTCATCTTCTGAAAATCAATTTAGCATCATCTGAAGTCATTATATAATACAAACTGCATCCATTTTAGGGAACTATCTGCAGGCATTTAATTCTAGAGCAACTGACTCAAAAACTCACATTCACTTAAAGGTGAGTCTCCCCAGTTTGCAGAGGACCAGGACAAAACACAACCTGAAAATCTTGATCTAAGAATTAAAGTAGGATTTGAACTATTGTACAGGCTTTTTGTACAGGGGTGAATTTTGGCCATTGTCACCATTTTGATCCATGCTGCAACAACCCTGCAAAGCTGCAGAACTTACTGCCTGTCCCAGAACAGTTGATTTACTCCCTCTCACAGCTGATTCTCAAAGCAGATCAGTGTGAAAAGCACCAGTGTGCCCCATCCACGGGCAGGATGAATCATCTCAGGTCTAGTAAGACATGGGGAATTTGCAGTTTGAACGGAATGTTTTCCAATCCTTAGAGCAGAGGATGCAGGTAAAGTCAAAGGGAGGGACAGGATTACAGAGCAAAGCTGTAAGGAGCCAAGGAGCAGATGCTTCCTGGCTGGGGCACAGAACCCCCCTCAGCTGTGTCCTGGGGGAGTCCGATGCACCTGGCAGACACCACAGAGGAAAGGGGATACAGCACAGAACTATGAATGAGCAAAAGAGAGGCCAAGCTGCAGGGCAAGTGTGAGGTGGGAGACATTTGTGTGACTGCCACTTCCAATCTGAGAACCTTGGCAAGAATGACGATGCATAGGCTTGATTGCCCAAAACAGCTCCTGCGGGCCAGACAGGCCCTGCATAATGCAGTAAGTGAAGAAATCACACTGGCAACCTATATCGGCTCTCTGGTCCTCCCGCTCTCTCCCTCCCAAGTGCAGAAACAGATTATGCAAGGACTGCACACACAAGGATTACTTTAAATCAATAGATGCTGGAGAAGGAAAAAAACCTATGGCCTTAAGTATGCTTACTGTTCTTCCCAGGCTCCAAGGTATGCATTCATTCCCTTTGTGTTAATCTGACAAACAATCCAAAATACAACAGCTGAAATTCAGGCTTCTCTGATGCATTGTGTAAGTGTCAGGTACTGACTCTGACCTTGGTTTCCAGCTCCTGCAGAGAGAAAGGTGGGGATGGCAGCACTTTGGCTGGGAAGTGCAGCATACAAAAACACATGCTGGGTTTACTGCAAGGTCCTAAGGCTTTCAGTACACTGATTCAAAAGGTCTTAGTTATCACTGTTGTCACTCCACAGAACCTGTTGCTTGGTCCACACCTATTGTAGTGGATGGAATCCCAGAAGTGGTTTTATCTTTGTAGAAAGCATCGTAGGACTAACAGCAAGGGGATGCGATGTAGCAAAGAGTTTTATCGGCCTAGACTGGTATAAATTGCAGCAAACACAGTCATTTTGAAATAAGTATATAGATCGGCTACTAAAAATTAATCAAATGCCTTGTTCACTTGTTTCTTGTCATAGAAAATTGTCACAGGGTATTGCAGAGAATAAAAATAAAAGTGTTCAAAAGGAGACCCCTGAAAGCTATGAGGTGGAAGCATTGATGCTTATTAAACACAACAAAGCAGATGCAACCCCTGGCTCAGGAAGTCCTTATATTGTTGATTGGTAAAAGCAGGGGAGAACATAACAAGGAAAGCACAAGCAACATTTGTTTTATTTTTTGTGCTCTTTTCCTAAACATCTACTACTGCTGGCATTGTCAGAGCTCCAACCATGCACAAAGGAAGCAAAAATAATGTAATTTCTCGTGTCTTATTAGATCTAATTTTCAGCCTGATTGTAACATGGTGATTTGGTCTGACCTAATTCAGCCTTTCTTTAGAAGGAGAGCTGGTGAACATTTCTATTTGTGATGATTTTTTAAAGCTGAAAAGTTTTTTAGCGATGTTGGTTGCATCCATTCTATTTCAGTAAACACCATTTCGTTTTTGTCTTTTTGTTCCTGTATTTTTCCTCTGTCCTTCTCTGACATAGAATAAGAGTAAAATTTTTTATTACAGGTTTTTTTCTATTTTTCTTTTCCTTCTGAATCAGTACAATTTTGAAAAGTTAAAACTTTTTTTTAAGTTACTGAAGGGTAAAAACAAAAATCTACTTCCTCCAACTGGAATAATCCCAAAGTTTAATATTAATAATAATATTAGTATTTTAATATTAGAGAACAGCCCAAGGTAAAAAAAAGAAGTGATCAGCTTGTAGACACTTGTTCTGTTTCACTGCACAATAAAATATGAATGAGCGGAAAGCTTTTTTTAAAGAAAATGTAATTCACTAAAATAACTAAAAAGCATTAGTTTTACTCCCAGTTCTGTTATCTAAATTAACATCAGTTGAAAAAAAAAATTTGGATCTGAAATCTGTTTTTCATTCCTAGCCATTTCTATGCCGAAGAGACAACAATCACTACTTGTAATAGAGCTCTGCAGTCTCCTGAACCAGAAATATATTCCTCTCATCACTCCTGTATTCCCATCTAGACAGACACTTTATAGAAGTGGCTAATGCCATGCAAGCACTGTACCAAAGGCAGCCCCAGTTCCAGAGAGCTTACAAGCAAAATTAGATTCAATTAAACATATTTATAAGCAGCAACATGCATGAATAAAGACTCAGCAATAGGAGTTTCTGCCAGAAATTCCTAATACTCTCTTTTTTTTTTTTCCTGGAAAAGGAATGGTCCTTTAGCCAAACCCCATCAGCACAGGTAGACACATAGTGCATCACAGATGTAAGGCTGAGTTGACACAGGTGCTTTCACCAGAAGCATATGTGCAATGAAAATCCTCACATAATCCAGGCCTTTTTTTCTTTTTTTTTTAAACTCTTTTTTAAAGAGTTGCCATAACTTTTTACCTTTCTGGTGCAAGTTACTCCAGAAAATGAGGAAAAAGCTTCTGTTATCTCTTCTGTAAAGCTAAGAAACAGTAAACAGATTGCATTCTTGTCCCTTTAAGAAGGCTGATTCATAATATTAAAACACACCTTTTTACAGTATGTACATTAACAATTATTTTAATTCATAAACATTAGCAACCTCCCAACTCGGGTGGGAGTTACCTTCCACCCTGTGGTTACATAGGCTCCATCTCCTCATAATTTCATTTTATATTTAAATCAAAATACCATTTTATTTCTTCAACAAAGAAAGAACAAATTATGTAAAATGTCAGCCTCCAAATGCTAAGGAAACCCTGGCACTCATCAGCCACAGGAAACCTATTTTTAGGACTTAAGGTTTATAAAACTAAGGACAGCTTTTGTCCTAGATAAATGCACAATTTCTACTCATGTGGGTGGATATTTGGTGATGCGTTTAACACAGTAGAAGAAAACCTTGTGCCTTAGCAGTGTATGAATATAATAAATGTTGTTGAATGCTTACAGGAAGAGTTGGACAAGTTCAGTACAGGTACAAAGCTTCTGGTTTCAGGAGCTTGCTTTTAGGATGAATTTTGCTCCAGTGGAATCCAAACCATCGCTCAGCAGCATTAAAGGGTAAGTGTTCTGGTCACTTTACTAATGGGGAAAACTGTTGGCTTTCAAATAATGCAAGAGAATTGGTTTCTACTGATTTAGAGCCCATTGAAATAATTTTAATTGGGCTTTGCTGATTTTCTGCACCAGTGTACTAGTCCTTTCTTAACTGTTTGGTTTTTGCTAAGCAGTGGAGCACTGAGAAAAATTACCTTAATGATAATGTAGGCAGAAAAATGCCCCTTGGTGGAATTAAAACACTGTTAATTATAGCCCCTTCTGGAAACACTTTGCCAGGTGCTTAGAAAATAATGCCCATGGATACCTTAAACATGGATTTTAGCTGTGTGCTTTTTACACATAAATAACACCTTCAGAGCAAAAAAAGTTCCTGCAATGACTTTTTCAGGTAACTTTCCATTTTTAAACCTGTGGATTATATCTTCGCGTGCGAGTGCCGGAATCACACACACCTATGCTCCCCGATGAGATCATTTTCCTGTGGCAGTGCCACATTCAGCAGACATAGGATCAGTCCCTCCATTTGCTATCCAGGTTTCATCACTTTCCTCACTATCACACAATAGTCTTCTGGCCTCACTACCTCCTATCTAACCTTCAGTTCCCGTAAGTTAGCTGGAATGTGAGTTTAAAGAAAATCATTTACACCAAATAAACCAGCCACATGCATCCTTTTTCCCTAAAGTTACTGAAGGAAGGTCGCATGCCTGGGCAATCACGGCGAGTGAGGCAGCGCAGCAGCCCCGGCACAGTGCCACAACACACTGGGCGAGCGGCTTCTGGACCAGCACTGCCTCGCATCCAGCCAGCTTGGAAACACAAGCAGAGGATGCAAAGTCTGTTTATGCCTACTCATACTGACATGATCTAATTTCAAATGCCCAGCTGCCATTTTGAAAATCTACACAGGACCTTACAGGCCTACAAAGGCCTACACACAGGCCTTCAAAAAAACCCTACTACCTCCACTTTCCACAAACTTATTTTCTGTTTTTCCTGTCAGATCACACTGTGTAGAAAATAGAAGGACACACTTTCTCACATGCAATCACAACTTTGGGGGACAAAAAAATGATGCAAGTTAAAAGCCTCCAAAATTGAGGGTTCTCTGCAAGAGTTATTTAGGAGACAGAACAGAGATTAAGGTATTAAAAGCCTTTTGAATAATTTGTGCCTTTGAAGGGCATAACTCATTTCTATCAATAATTTAAAATATATATTCTGTGATTAATTAGAGACAAAAGGCCTAGAAGATTCCCACAGGCAGTGCCCTGGATCACAACTCTCTAACTAGGACTGCAAACAAACATATTTATTGGTAATGCAAATGTGCATCATGTCAGAAGACACTACTGGCTTCAATGTTACTAAAGATGGAGACTATTCTTTGCTCACTCTCATGAGTGGGAGAAGTTTCCCCACAAACCAAGGAATACTATACTGGGAAGGTAAGCTGAGATCCCAAGCCAAAAGGGCTAAAAGCTACTCTTCTGCACACAGAACAGCCAGGGAGAAACTGGAAGAAAGCAGAAGCCAAGATTTGCTCTCCATGGTGCAGGCATAAGCCTGGAGTCACTGAACTGAGCAATTAGTATAATCCTACTTGTCACAACAGGACAGGAATCCTGCATTCTGAGGGGAAAAGAAAAAAAAAAAGAAAAAAAAAAGGAGAATTTGTAAACTAGTAGCTGGTGCCTAAATGAGTGGACACAATGCCTTTTCTTCCACCTTTAACAAAATCAGTAGGTAAGAGATGCAAGAGAAAGTTGTATGTTTTATGCTTTGACTTAAAAACAAGTGAGACTCAAAATATATGCCATTTGTTTTACCTTTTTGAACTCAGTTTCTATTCATCACAAAGCAAGAGTAGCAAAACTCAACAGTTAATGAGCTTTGAAGTTGAAGCCAAATTGCTTTGGAAAAAAAAAAATTGGAGTGTTCACAGTTATGAACTTGGCAAAAAATCCATCCTTTTTTGCCAAAGGACCACAGAGCAGAGAGAAAATTCTGTCACCAACAATTGCCATTATGGCCCAGATGCTGCTTGGCCTGATTGGAAGGCATCTGCTGCTATGCCCATGCTGTCAGCAGACACGCTAGTCTCACCCCTTGGAACAACACCTCTGCAAAATACCTACTACAGAAAGACCCCATGAATGGACAGGTTTGTCAAGAAAAGTTAGCTACTGAAGAAAATCCCACCTCATAGCTTTGTGAAATCCTGCCATCATACTGGAACAGCTTCAATGAGTCAGGGCTGATTTAAGCGTTACCTCTGCATCTCTGCTCCTGTCTTCTGCAGAAAGGACAGCAGCTTGTGAGAAGCCTGCATTTCCTCCAACGAACTGCTGAAATGCTGTTCTCCCCTTCTGTCCATCCCCCCAAATCAAGTCTAGAACATGACCCTAGATGTACTATCACTTCCCCCAGTTATTGGTTATTATTAATTTGCTTAGTCAAAAACAACCAAGGTTGGAACTATTCTCTTCCCAAATAGCACCAGCCAATGAATTCATTAGTTCCACTCATCTTGCATGAAGTACTACTCCCATCCTCCTCATGCCCTCAACATTATCTCATTACCACTCAGGGTTGGCCAGTGTCCTCCCAAATGGTAAGTTGGAAGTGCTCAAAATTACTTTGCACCAAAGAAGGGCAAAGATTTAACAGCGATGGGACTGAAGAGGAAAATTTATGAAAGTATGAGAAATTCCTCCTCTAAATTTGTAATTCTTCTTTACTTTATCTCTAAATTTAGCAGTTTATTAGAAAGACAGATAATAATACCTTTCCCCCACTAAAAAAATTTATCAAAACAAAATCCTCAAATAATCAGAGAGCTAAATAAGCCACATTAGTATCCTGTCAGCTGTGGCCTTCTTCTAGAAATACTGGCAAAAAAAGTTAGTTTGGCAAAAAAATTCTATTCACCTTCAGCCGAAACTGTTTAATGTCATTGAAAATGACAACTCTGCTCAGCATCACTGCATTTGCTTTTAATCACCACTCTCCAGGCTTTACAACATCTTCTACTCTATTGGCTTATGGCCATTTCAAGTGTTATGTCCTTGAGTAACAATTTTCTGCTTTCCCATTTTTTCCCTCAAGCACAATAAAGGGTTTCATGGTGTTAAGTGTGCAGAGATTTAGCTGCATAATCCCCATTGATACTATTTGAGGAGAAAAGTAAAAATTAGAGTCAAAATCCAACTCATGTTATATCTTTTTTTTTTTTCTGACATGTGTAATGAAGAGTACAGTACACTGAGCAAGGGGTCTTTTTATCAAGAACATTCCCCACATATGATAAAAGGAAGCTCTGTGTGTGCATAATGCACTTTGTCCTAATGTAAGCATTTGATTTTAAAAAAAAAATACATTAAGTCAAATCTCTATTTCTAAAGGAATTTATTCTCATCTAGTAAAAAATGAATTGTAAAATGAGCTCATTATTGAATTCTATATATATTTACAAAACCAAGTTCTTAAAAATAATAATATGGAAGAATTCTGGGGTTATACCAAGGATACCATTGTGTCCTAAGGTTAAACCATGCACCTGATATACGGGACTTACAGGAATTCAGTCTTTCCAGGGCCCATTCAAGCATTTGAGCAAGCATAGCAACCTTTTGTGCATCAAGAGTCAAACATCACCAGTGTTACTCCTTAGAGAACATAGTGGGTCCAGTCCTCAAATTTGTTGGTGCCCCTTTTTTTGGACATCAGAGAAACAATCTCTCAATAATAAAACTTCTTAAGGGCTCCCCGCATCTGTTGCATAGCATCTGTACAGGGAGGAATCTGTGCTCTATACAGGCTTGGAAATATTAATGAAAATTTCCAGGAACGCCAGGCTAAATTTTTTTGCTAAATATGCAAACTGCTGGAAATCAATAAGTTCGTACCTCCCATTAGCTAGTAAATCATTTGAGTCCAAACCTGCAAACAGAAATAACTCCCTTGCTAATCTTTAAAAATATCTTCATTGTAGAAAACCTGCATTTATTCATGATATATTGTGAAGATTTTTAATTATACCTGTACCCACCATAATTACAATGCCTCATTATATGATTATACAGGTTCCTATTCATTATGAAAATGCAATTAAGAAAATGAAAGAAGAACAACATCACATACACCTTCCAAAACTCTGGAAAATAGCTGCTAAGAAGGCCTAACTGTGCTGGCTTTATTTGCACAAGCTGTCTCACAGTAGAGACACTCAAGCTTCAGGACAAAACAGGCATTAGGAGTGACAGCATCTCTGTGGCTCTCTATGCAGTATGTCCCAGTGAAGTTAAACAGAACATCACTGCATGGTTCTTCCATTATGTTCCATTGGTAATTTGTCTCATTTAGCACATTTATCAGGTACTTTATTGACTTAATGAAGATTTGGTGGAGATGGGCAAAACAATTTCTCTTGACAATAACAGCTACACCCTGCCAGCAGGCCTGTAGAAATACACCATCATTTGCTCAGTTACCCAAAAGATTTTCATTCTACTTTCAAAAAAAATACTTTTGTCTTTCAAGATTGAGCTTTCCATTTTGGCAAAAGTCAGGCTGTTTTCTGCTATAGTGCTATTCCTCTGCTACCTAATGGAATATTGATCTTTCTAAGCAAGTGTAAAGCAATCAATACATGACAAATAAGAGGAGAAATAGGTAAGAGGAACCATCTTATTCCTTTCATACATAATCGGAACAAAGAGAAGTGGACTGAAACCAACAAAACAGAAATTTTTGGATACTAAACATCTGTTGTGGGGTCTCCACTCTGAGGCAAAGTTTTGGCACACACCATGTGTGATGTCATATAGAGATACCTGGTGTAAGGGTTTAGTTGCACTGGACTTGCAAGCTTAAGCTCCCAGACTGTGGGACTGAGTGCACAGAAGCAACCGTTTAATCTCTAGTGTGATGTTTCTGGTATGTATTCATGAGTTTGATTTTTGTAATAAAAATAAAGGAGTACATAGGATGCATCTGACCAGGAATTTGGAGGCCTCTCCGTGCATGTGGAAATAACTTCCAGTGGGTACCAGCTAGAGTTAGGTGGGATGAATTTGTCCACACCAACTTTTAGCTTTCTTCTTATCCATCTTTAAATCAAGAACCTATCTTCACATCCTATGACAAGTGAAGGTCCAAAGTTAGGTGCCACTTTCCAAGAGAGGTATCTACCAACTGGGAGAAGCCAGCAGAAGGCCACCAGGATGGCTGGGGGCTGGAGTACAGCACTTACCCTTCAAGGAGAAGCTGAGAGGACCACATTTGTTTGTCCTAGAGAAGAGAAGCCCTCAGAGGAGATCTTATTACTGCGTTCAACTCCCTGAAGGAGGGATGATAGCCAAGACAAAGCCAGAGTCTTCTCAGAGGTATGCAGAGGCAACAGTCACAAGGTACAACAAGAGAAATGCCAAGAGAGACTGCGAAATCTCCATCACAGGAGGTATTAAAAAGTTTACCAGACAAGGTCCTGAGATACAAAAACTAACATTAAAATTAGGCCTGCTTCAAGCAATTGGACTAGAGGCTTCCACAGGTGCCTTCAAATGTATATTAGTCTATGATTCCCTATTCCTCAAGTAAAAAAATTACTTACATTTTTATTTATACTGCAAGATGACTGTTATCAAATAGATTTTCAAAACCAGGCTGTTATTCTAGTAGCCCTGCTTACATTCTTTCTAGTCACACTGAAATCAAAATGGATCTCTTATTAAGTGACCTTTGTAGGTCTTTCTTGTTACACTTGTGGTGTTGACCTATTTTCAGTAATTTCTTGTCAGCACAGTCAACCACATCAGAGTTTCTACATAAACATTCTTTCTTTCTTTCTAGAGAACCATTAACAAAAAACCCATGTACATCCCGTTTCTTCAAACCATTAACAAAGTCATCATCTAGCATTACAGGTGATCATTGGAGTATAGAGTAGCTGGTGTACCAGCAGCCTTGTTAATAAGATACTAACATGGTTTTTTTCTAAATTTATAACCTAAGTTCATGTCAGGCACAGTGCTGTCATTCTCCTTACCTCTGAATTCATGCCTCTTTCTCTGGTGAGCCGTCTTTGTAGCCATTCTTCCACGTACTTTGTAGTGTGACCAGCAGGACCCGGGAAATCATCCTTCCTCTGTACTCAGCACTGGTGAGGCTGCACCTGGAATACTGTGTCCAGTTTTGGGCACCTCACTGCAAGAAAGACATTGAAGTGCTGGAGTGCGTCCAGAGAAGGGCAATGAAGCTGGTGAGGGGTCTGGAGCACAAGGCTGATGGGGAGCGGCTAAAGGAGCTTGCAGAAAAGGAGGCTGAGGGGAGATCTTATTGTTCTCTACAACCACATAGAAGAAGGTTGTAGCGAGGTGGAGGTCAGTCTCTTCTCCCCAGTAACAAGTGATAGGACAAGAGGAAATTGCCTCAAGTTGTGCCAGGGGAGGTTAAGATTGGATAAGATTGGATATTAGGTAAAAATTCTTAAAGGGTTGTCAAGCACTGGAACAGGAAGTGGTTGAGTCACCATCCCTGGAGGTATTTAAAAGATGGGTAGATGTGGTGCTTAGGGACATGGTTTAGTGGTGGACTTCGCAGTGTTAGGTTAAGAGCTGGACTTGATGATCTTAAAGGTCTATTCCGACCTAAATGATTCTATAATTCTATTCTATGAAATCTGCTTAGTAGCGGAAATAATTCAGCTTCATTTGATGTAGTCTGGATGCAATGTGCAGAGGCAAGTGTCACAGAAGTGGTATTTGGCCTGTCCTCTTTCTTGTCCATGTTGGCTAGAGGAGCACAGATATTACCCCTAATTATAAACTAATGTAATTTCTCTGCTTGATCAGGCCAGCACCAATGGTGTTTCTCTGCATTAAAAAACAATCAAGGATGGTTCACTTGGGATTGGATGTACTTGCTTATAGTCTTCAATTCCCTTGGACTTCTAAATTAACAGAAGTTCCATTAAGCTCTTATGAGTCTTTGCACATCCAGCTTGAGCACTGAGATATCTCCCCCCACTTTGCATATTTACTGTGCCTAAACTTCATCAAGATAATGATTATTTGCCCAAAATGCTGTGCATGTAAGGCAGACACACAAAACAACCATGTACACTGGATAATGTAAAGAGAGAGGAATTCCCACCTTGAGTTCAATTCACATACAACTGGTGGCTCTTCAGAGTAATCCATAAATTAAATTTTCCTGTAAGCAGCCCTTACCTAATGCTTGAGTAACGTCAATTTAGCTGAAGTGGAAGATTTAAATACAAAGGGAAATATACAGCAAATGAATGGATCCAAAATGAATCACTAGAGTCAGGACTATTAAAATAAATTCATAATGTTAGCATTTTTAAAACACTACCATATACATAGGAAATTACTCAAGCCAACAAAACCGGAAATCTAGTATTTCCAAGGAATCGATATATATTTCTCAATTTTAAAGGAAAATTCCTCCATGAAAGAGATAAAAAAGCAGTATGAAAAGCTCTAAAAAACATTATTTAGCAACATGTACATTAGCTGGTGCAAGTTCTGAATGCAGCTCCTGGAGCACAAATCTTTCCTGTTTATGCAACAGGACTAGGAATAGCCTCTTACGTTAGAAGCATTAACAGGTAAGATTCAGCCACAGAAAATAAGCATGGAAAACAACTTTAACAATAACTGTACTACAGAATGTGATCCTGGTATCAACAGGAGGGATCTTTTTTTTTCCCCTCTCCTTATGTTTTGAAAAGGAAGTGGGAATGAGGCTCCGCTGAGAGCTGGGAACAAATCATTCAAGGAAATGCAGCGATTAGGAGAGCAAAAAAGCTCGTCATTGAGTTTGTAACAGGCAGTCAAAGGGAGGAAGAACAGGAAACCAGCAGCTGAAGAATACCAACCATAAATGTGCCTATTTGTTTTCTGATAACTTGTTTTGCCTTGCTCCTTTCTAAGTACTACCACAATCCACATGCATTCAATCCCTCAGATATCTACAGGTCCACAGCTCAAGGCTAACTACAAGAAACTGAAAACGGGGCCATTCCTGCACAGAATAACATTTTAAAATAAAATAAAAACAACCAACCAGACTCTGGTCAGCCACTTACATTTTTTCCCTTAATTTCTTTCTACACATTATCCCATTATTCTGATAGATACCAAGGAGCTTGTGCCATACTAATAAAAGGTATGAAAGATCATTTTGATACTCTCCAGCTGAATGATTTACAACATAAGATGTAGGAATGAGATCACCTTATCTCCGTCTTTCAAAAGACGTTGAGCATAGAACTGGCTGAAATTAATTTCTGGTTTTTTGCTTCTAATCAGACGAGTGCAAATTGCCACAAAACCTTCCAGTCTCTAGTGTATTTTCAATACACTACATATGATTTTAGAATTCTTTGATCAGAAGAGGCCACAATAGCTGTTTCAAACTGCCATTTAATTCTTATATGGGGATGCCCTGGTTTCAGCTGGGACAGTTATTTTTCCTCCTGGTAGCTGTCATAGTGCTGTGGTTTGGATTTAGGATGAGAAGAATGTTACTAACACAGGGATGGTTTAGTTGTTGCTGAGCAGTGCTTACACCAGCCAAGGACTTTTCAGCTTCCCATGGTCTGCCAGGGGCACAAGAAGCTGGAAGGGGGCCACAGCCAGCCACAGCTGACCCCAACTGGCCCAAGGGCCATTCCATACCATATGACGTCATGCTCAGCATATAAAGCTGGGGGAGTTGGCCAGGGGGCAGCGATCACTGCTCAGGGGCAGGCTGAGCATCAGTGAGCAGGTGGTGAGCAATTGCATTGTGCATCACTTGTTTTCCATATTCTTTCATCATTCTTTCTTCCTCTGCTGTCCTATTAAACTCTCTTTTATCTCAATCCATGGGTTTTACTTCCCACCCTCCCCAATTCTCTCCCCCATCCCACCACAGGGTGGGGGGCAGGGAGAGTGAACAGGCAGCTGTGTGGTACTTAGTTGCCGAATGGGGTTAAACCACAACAAGGGAATAACCTAAAAGAATCTCAAAAAGACAAAAGTGAAACAATTCCACTGGGAAATTGCCTTGGGATTCTATCTTGATATCAGTTTACATACACCAAATTGATATCCCAGGTTTTCACAGAAATAAGTTTCATCTGATGAAGAGGCAAAGAAACCATTCAAGAACAATGAAGAAATAGATGGTAAAAAGTGAGAAGAATTAACATTTCTCAGTAACAGAAATGCTGGCAAGAAGTGGAAACAGTCTACACAGCCCTTATCCAGTAAAGCAGAGACACATGGTTAATTTTAATTTTAACCTCATTTGAGACTGGAGCATGTGATTCACTGCCCCATTTAGTTCAAAATTTAAATTAAGCATGTGCTTAAGTGCTTTGCTGGACTGAGGCCATATACAAGAATACACTGGTCATGAATCCCTATTGCCATAGGTTGATTCAGAATTGTTAAGTCAAGGATTTAAGATAAAATACCTGCCATTTTTTAATTTATTTTTAATGCAGAAATGCACTGGTAGCATGGAAAGCCACAGCCGTTACACAGTTCCTTTTGAGAAACAAATGCAAAGTAAACAAAAATTCCCAGAAAATTTAGCAGAAGAAATTAATCTAGAATATTTGAACTTAGAAAAAGAAAACCTGCTTTTAAAGATTAATTACACTGTCCGATGTCTGCATGCATTATGGCCACCAGCCTTACCTATTTTTCCCCCATTCTAGAGTATATGTTTCACAGCCTATGCTGTAGTGAGCTACAGCTGGAAAAGAAGCTGCTATGAATATCCCAATGCAGCAATTTGGAACACAATTTCTGGCTCACTTACCTCCTGGTTATCCCTTAGCCATAGTCTGAGTAGAGACATAATCCCTTTGCATGCCCAGGGAAATGTCAAATTAGCCAAAATGCCTTTCACAAAATCGCAAGGGTTGGAAGGGACCTCGGGAGATCATCTAGTCCAACCCCCCTGCTAAAGCAGGCTCTCCTAGAGCATTCTACACAGGACTTCATCCAGGCAGGCCTTG
>NW_009259114.1:23187-67749 GCF_000687185.1 Egretta garzetta | reverse complement strand
GGCCTTTCTAGTTGCTTCCCTGCATGCTCTGGCAGCATTCCTGTATGCCTCCCAAGTGGCCTGACCCTCTTTCCACATTCCATGGAGCTTACTCTTTTCTTTGAGTTTCACTAGGAGCTCCAGTCCTGAGCACGGAGGAAGAGCTGCTTAAACAGCAGACAGCTCTCCTGGACTCCCCTACCTTCGAGAGCCATAGCCCATGGAATTCTTCCAAGTAGGTCCCTGAGGAGGCCAAAGTTTGCTCTGCTAAAGTCCAGTGTGGTAGTCTTACTTGTTGTTCTGCTTCCCCCTCTCAGAATTCGGAACTCCACCATCTCGTGGTCACTGCAGCCAAGCCTGCCCCCTACCTTCACAAATGCCCAATAAATTCTCCAGGTGAATGCATAGAAGAAAGGGAGCCACAATTCTGTCTTTTCCTTATTCTAAGTGATTTGTTACCTGTGTGTGCAGAACAGAGCAGGCACAGCAGCAACTAAGTGAAGGAAACATGCCCACCACAGTTCTGGGTCCTCACATTGTTTTGTTGCAGCACTGTAGCTCCTGACTTAAGGAGCTCTGGACCAACATAGGAAAGTGTGGCCCATTGCAAGAGGGCCTGAAGCAGGCAGACCAGACAAGTAAAGCTCTTTTTACCATCTTGTCTCTCTCCTATTGCCCTTCAGACAGGCAAGGACAACCTACTGCATTGAATATTTTTATTAACATTACAGCAGGTCACTAACTGCACCAGTGTGTAACGCTCTGGCATGGTACAATGTACAGAAAGAGACTGAGCTTAGTTTTTAGAATGAGAAGTACTATGCTTATCTCACAGGACTACTTCTTTCCTCAAGAAAATCAGGGGAAAACTAAAAAAAAAAAAAAAAGAGAGAGCATCTGTGATAGATGCTGAGGAACCAGAACTGCTAGATAGAGTATCTTAAGGTCACCTGGGGCTTTCCATTTGAGCATCCATCTCCACTTTTGAATTCCACACTTCACACTAATTGAGCCCAGAAAATCCTGGCCTGCCAGGGATTTTTGAGCCTGGTCATATTAGACTGTACAAATAGTATGTAGAGATGGTGTTAAGTGTCTGACTATAGTCCCAAAGAGGAAAGAGTCTTGAGTTCCAAAGAAAGCAGTTAAAGAAAAGAAATTTAAAAGAAACTTGCCAAACAAGAAGCCTACCTGAAATCAAAACTAAACTTCCTTTTTCTTTATGGGCCATGGTTTTGTCCTAAAAACTCTGTATAATAAATTACATCCCTGGGAAATTTTGTCTCTGGTATGAAAATAATCTCAGCCATTATTGCAAGCAAAATGGCAGAGACTTATCTGTCACCAAGTTCTTCTACCACCTCCCAGCTACCACAGGACAGTCTGCTTGCTTTAAACTAATCAGCCTTCTTCCACAAAACATATAAACACAACTGTAAATCAGTATTACCAACATATGTTTACATGGATTTTTCCAGACATCATATGTTGTCACCCTCACTCCGATATTCTGTAGTGTCTTATTCCCTCCTCCTCCTCGGTCACACAAGTACAAGAGAACATTGCCAATCTGACTGAAGCATCAACACTGGCTTTGGTCACACTAATACTTCACATGGCTCAGTCTTAACAGAACAGTAACTGTCAGTCCTTTCACATACAGTTAGCATGAAGCTGTATATCAGAGGCTCACAGCTTGAAACTATCTCTGTCTGCCCAAGGACTGAGGAAATGGAGACACTTCCTTCCATTGGAAGAAAGGCTTGGAGAGGCCCCTCTGCCTATCTTATCTTCATCCCATGCTGCAATGGGCTAGCGGCCTGCTTCATCAGGACAGCTTTGTATCCCAGGCTATCCGGCTGCACTCCAACCTTCTCCTGCAATTGCCATTCTTCCCCTCAGTGGTAACAGAAATCTGTGACTGTTACATAGTGCTTCTTACTGATTGCTCTTAATTACTCTTTCACAAAGAAAATGGGTATATTTAATCTTATTTTAGACATAAGGAAGCTGAGTAACAGAGATGTGAGATGAGTCATTTAAGGTACCTTAGAGATGACAGGCAGGGCCAGGGAGATATCTCAGTGCTCTGTTAGCAAGGTTATGCTGAAAAAATTCAGTGTGGATGTATCTCTGAATAGAAGTTCTGCCTATCAGCAAATGCCAGGATAAAAGTATTAGCATTATTTAATACCAGTGGCACCAGGACTCCCATTTATGTTACTACTCCTACCGATAGCATTATGGCTTAGTCCTTGAGTAGTTCTCACCTTGATAACATCCTTTGAAGGCACAGCCTGCAGCAGAAGGACAGGCTCTGTCTGGACTGGAAGTGGTTGCACAAAGAGACAGGACTGGATGCTTGGATCTGCTCATCTAATAGGCCAGCCAGAGTAGCCGCATTAGTGCAAGAGGGGAATGCTCACCTTGCCTTTTTGCCTTCCCACACTCACTCAACACCACAGGTGAGATGAAATTACATGTTAAAATCCCTCTTTAAAGGCCAGTTGGATTCCTGCAGCAATGGTTACTATGCATAGTTCCAAAGCCCTGATGCTGGCAGAGTTCTAGAAAGAAAAAGACTTGTTTACAGAAATCAGCTGGATTTCCTTATCGATATGGGAAACTGTTGGATAGTTCTTTGTTAGCATTTACTGTCTCACAGTTTCCCTTTCAACAGCTTGAAAGAGCTTCTATTGAAAAAGACAACATCTGAATGCTGCACAATAACCAAATGCCAGGGCTGTAAAGAAAAACAAATGTGGATTCTTTTTTAATGAGTTTCCTTTCCAAGCCTTTGTGCTACTGCGTATTTGTTGATGGAATACTCAGTGAGGAACTAGTTATGCATATAAATGGGCAAGGAGAAATTTTACTTGTGAATTTGTTTTAATGCCTTTTATTTTGCCCTATAGAAGGGGTTCTCTGCAAAATTGGAGATAAACATTATTGTATTTTTGTGCAAGCACCTCTTATGGTCCAGAGTAGATTTTTTGATCACAAATAAAGGGAAAAGTGGCAAGACATACCTACTCAAAAATAATCAGGAATCTCATGCAATTGCCCTTACCTGACCTGGTATTTAGGGTACTCATCTGTCACAAAAGCTTTAAAACACAAGTCAAGGATCTTTGTGTGAGGCAAGGTCCTAGCAGGCCAAGTAAGAGCTGCCAACCAGTGGCTGTTTTGTGAAGGTTTGAGATCATTCTTTATTAACAGTTCTGGAAGTTATAGACAAGTTCCATTTTCATAGATTGAAAATTTACTTTCAATTCCCCCCCTTTTTTTAGGGCATACTTTAGCTTCATGAAAAGTTCTCATAAAATTCTTGCCAGTGCTAAAATTAGACAGCTTGAGAGAAAGTAAGATTTTCTTATTCCAGTCAACAATATCATTCAAGAAAAATTACTTCAGGGGAGCTCCCTGCCCCTCCCATAAAGATTCCACCACACCGGGAAAAACTGCCTGCTTAAAGCCTCTCCCTCCTTGGAATTTTTGCAAAATGTTTTCCAATAAACACATCTCCCTTATACATCTCCTTCCCTCTTTCTACCTGTGCTATAATTGCCTATCTTCCCACTCCCTTTCCTCCTATCTGCACGGTTTCATCAAAGCACTTGAACATATGCACAAGCAATAGCCTATTAAAGCATCTGTTAAAGTGCCATGACGAGGAGGATGGAGTGCTGAACTGAAGTGCAGGACAGAATCAGATCCCCATAAATGTCTCTTTGTACTAATTTGTTAGTCCCCAGGAACCTCACAAGTGGGCTTCAGAAGCACCTGTTGAGACTCTAAGGAAACACTAGGCACTTTGTCACTCTCCAGGCATTACTCTGAGGACTTAATAAACTGAAAACACTTGCACTGCTAATCAAAGTTGCTGATTTTTCTTCCCCTTTATCAAATATGATTCATTTATGAGAAAACTGTGTCAGAAACTGAATTTTTAAATTTTTAATGATGTGGTTTAGTCTTTACAGTGAGTCAAGAATGGAAAATTGAGTCTTGTATGGTCCAGCTGTTATTTTAAATGTAAAATGGAACAGCATATTTGTGCACAAATTGTGAAACAGAAATCATGAGGGACCTGTCCCTTGGCAGTCTCATCCCTTTTTATAAATTGTCCTTTCTATTTTGGAGACTGCCTGGACCTGGTCACCAGGGGAGATAAATCATCACAGCCCGCAGAAGTTAATGGTACACTATTGGTTTAAGCTCACCTGAGAATTTGGTTCTCAGCATCTACTGTGCTTATGATCAGATACACTCCTCCCGCTCTGATACACTAGTCTTGCTCCCCATATCTTGAAAAATACTTTGATTGAGTAGTTAACATTTGCAAAGGCTTGACAAGGTAGGGATTGAGAAAGGAAATGCTGAACTGGGCATAAAAGATCAGCAATGTCCCACCCTTTTAACCTATAATTTTTCTTATACAGGACTGACCTCCTAAGTTTGTACCAGCATTACCTGACTTAAATGCACATATGCTGGCTTTGTGATTTGTAAACATGAATTAATATTCAACATGTATCCAGAGAACATAACTATACAGTTAATCTAAGTGCCTTTTATAGTTAGGCTACTGGTGCAGAAACAGTAGAGAGAGGCAAATGACATGCAAAATAATGCTGTGGGCAAAGCAAACTTGAACAATCTGAAAAGGGAGAAAGAAAGAGATCATTATCTAAATGGAACATAATAGCCAGTCATTGAACATTCACAGCTTGATCTAAACCCCACTGAAATGGAAAGATCCCCCTCAACTTCAATGAGTTTTGAATTAAGGTTTTAAATACTAGGAATATTAGATGGGGGGGGTTGTTTGTTTTGATTTGGGGGGACACACACTAGCATTTCACACACAAACTCTGCAATAGAAAAGTCATGAAGTAGCAGGTCCTCTTCCCTGTCATTTCTTCCCTCTGCCTCCATTAGCATTGCCTGAATCTGGTATTCTGGTAGTACTTATCAGGAGAGTTACTGTCTTCAGGAAGGACCAGGTTCTGTGATCTTAAAGCAGACTTAAGGGAGTAGTAGCCTTCAGAAAGGCAACTGATATTTACATGTTGCTTCAAATTTGACTCCACATGACTATCGTATCTTAGTGGCACTGAGCTCCAGTACCTTGGGAAACTGTCACAAAATTAAGATTTCATGTAAAACCCAAGGTGTTGTAATTGAAGTGATAGCAGAGAGACTTTTCTAGACACATACCAGAAAGGTGTACTTTCTACTTTGGCATGTGAGAGAAATGGGCTGATTCGATGAAATTACAATTCCCATCATACTGGGAATAGTAAATAAAAGTTTGTTATTGTTGACTCTCCTTTGGATGAAATGTGTGACCTACAGTGGTTCTTCCCAGTCTTTAGATTAAACTTGGGTAAAGCATGGCTCCAGGTGTGTCTCTGCAAAGCTATATACATTTGCTAACTCTTGAGAAGAGATAGATAAGCCATATTCAGAGCAGGTCACTGGAGACCGAATCACCTAGAGCATTCACCAGGTACTCCCAGACTAAGAGCCAGATACTTCAGATGGCTGCACTGCACTTTACAGTGAAAAACTGCATGTGTTGTTTCAGCAACATTTATAGCAGTAACAATTGATCTATAGGGGAAAAAAAAATTTTAAAATAGTTCTAATTACACGCAGCCCTGTCATGTTGTTAAATAAGGCCCACTGTTGTTTTATGAATAATTTGCAGAATTCATTGTCAGTAAATTATATTAGGAACTGGGAATAAGCTCTGGACTGCAATGCAGCAGGTTTTTCCTTCCCTCCTGCCTTCTTATAGTACAGAGTATTTGTTATAACTACAGAACATAATTGCAATTATACTCCAAGACAAGGAACTATAACATACAAACAACCGTGTTTCATTTCCCACCATATTTAGACTTATACTTGAACAATAAAAGTAGCTGAGTTAGCAAGAATGGAGACTCTTTCCGATCAATGAACCAAACAAAATGCTTTACCTACACAAGGCTGTAAATGGTAATGGTGAAGTTTCTTTTAAACATTTTTAGGGTGATCCCAGGAAGCCTCCAAATGTTTCTTTTCCTCCTGAATAAGAATCCAGTATCATAGTACCTGTAGCATATCCTGGAAGACAAACCACTCAAAATCCGGCTCAACCACAGAGCAGAATTTCAATTAAAATATAAATTAAAAAATAAAAATTGATCACAAAGTTGAGTTCCCCATTCTCTGCCCCACTCTGCACTTCAGAAGATGCAGAAGTCAGACTGCTCTTTCTTGTTCCACTGATCCTTCTCACCTCTGCAGATCTTCCCAGATTGTCCCCTCATCTAATCCAAGCTTATTTCTCAAGCATTAAATCAAGTTGCCTATACTATTAAATCAAGTTGCCTACACTCATTCTCCATACCAATGCAGAGAAATAGGGATCCCCCCTTCCTCTCTTCTGTCTTAAGTAGAACAAGCATACACAGGTGTCCTTTAAATTAATTCAGCATCGTGGTCTCCTGTGTCTACACCATCAACTTCGTTGTGAGCTTTAACAAATGTGGGCTTATTCTATCTACTTTAAGGCTAGGAGGACAACTACAAATATATAGCCTGGCTGCCTGTGTAACTCATGCTGCAACAATATCCCACCCAACAATTTCTGCCTCAGTCCCATAACTTCTGACTGAGGTGTAACACATCATTTCAGATACATCTATTATTCAGTCTTAAGTCCTTACAAACTTTCCCCATTCCTAAGGTAGACTCTTCTGGCACTAACTCTCCTGGCTGAAAAATGTACATTTTATTTCTAGTGTGAATTTGTCTAGCTTCAGCTTCTAACATGTCTTTTTATCCTTGGTTAAAGAACCTTCTCCTGTTGGAAACTGCAGCCCCACTAGGGTCCTTGTAGATAACAAGTAACTTCTAGCTTTCTTCTGAATAAACCAAACAGACTGATTGTGGTCAAAGATAATTCTTCACACTGTTACCATGATATGTGTCTTCAAGACTTCAAATCATTCTTGAAACTTTTTTTGAACCTCTCTTAACCTCATTTCTGGCATAAAATTCACATTGGTCAGATGCAGTAAACACACCATCAAAATCCATGGTGGGATTTACATTCTATAGTACCATGTAATTCATGCTACTGTCCTTTAATCCTTTACTGACTACACTCTAAGCCAGCATTTCCATGACTTCTCCTGAGCCAGTGCCAATCCATTGCCTCTGTAGTCATCTTGACCACCCTATTTCATTTATTTGACACTGGCATTGCATTTGATTTTCTTCAGTCCTTAGGAACATGTGCAAGGCCAACACAGTGGATTTCAATATGACTTTTTGGTTAATATTCTTTGTAACTTGAAAAATAGAATACACTGTTCTCATGATTTAGGAAGAAAATGAGAAGCAGTCATGGGACCAGGTTCACATAAAAACCACCACTACATGTGGCTTTGACCCATTTCATTCCATCTTCCCTTTCTACTGTGCCATGCTGTTGGCATTTCATACTTTGCATTTCTGTGGGTAAAAGTTATTAAGCTGAAAAGATTTTCTCACATTTCAAAAATCTGCAATTTTTACATCCTTGCATAAGGATGTCTTTTCTTGCAAACTGCGCTTTTCTTATTTATGCAGATACTCCTTTTGACAGCCTCAGCTTTGCCGAACACTAGTCCATAACATGTTGCTGCTCAAATCAGAGGATAATATCTGATAAATACAGATTTATACCAAGGTCTGTAAGACTTGGATAGGCATACCTATCTTTCTCATTGTAAGCTAGAGATTTTCTTATATAAACTAGCTACCCGAAATGGCCTTAATTTCCCCAGATAAATGTTTAATATTCATAGTAGCTACCTGAAAATATCCTTTTGGTTTTGGATGTATTTGTCTAGTATACAGCCAAGGAGGAAAACCCAAGCACAGAAGATAAGAGCAATAAGCAGAGTTAAGGCAAAGGTAGTCTTTGATTAGGGACATAACTCAGTCTAGACCAAAGAAGACAACTCTGAAGAACAAAATCTCTGAATTCTCTTCTTGACCCTGACCCCAACCTACAGTGTGAGCATAATACCCCCAACTCCATTTCACCTCTATATCCTTTCTCAACTTGCTTCACTGTAAACCCCCTGCTGCTGTAACAACAACGTGCCCGGAAGACTTTTTCTGACAGGATTATTTAGTAACATGAAGTAAGATAAACCATGACATAGTTATGTGCATTTAGTACATGAGCTTTCTACAAAGAGGATACTGGAGGATATTTCTATGGAAGATACTGATGGTTTTTTAATGGAACGAAAAAAAAATCCTGAGATACTGAATTCACTGAAGTCCTGCCTTGCTGTATAAATCAGAGGATTACATGCACACTCTAGAGCCATTTTTGTGGAAGGCATTCTAAGCTTCCAGATTCTGCAATAAATAAAGTCCATAGGTTGGTCAAAATAGACACCAAAACTGAGGAAAACTCTTTTATTTATAGTATAGTTAGGGAAAAACCTGGAAATTGGTTATACCATTACCTATTCTTGGCTGCTACTATCTTCACAGCTCCTGGGATGCTAGCAAAAATAGTCACTTAAATACATAGGTTTTTCGACATCAACAACATTTTAACATAGCTTGACCCAAGCTCCACGGTCTTCCCTTAATGCTAAATTCAGTAAGCATCTCTGAGCAGGCCCCTTTGTCCATAATATGATGGACTGTTTCTGCAGGTTGTACACTGTCTGCTATGTAAGATATACTTGTCTAGTGAGAAATGAAGGAGGGTCATGAGGTGACAGCAGATAACATGGAAGCTGCACTTCACTTGTGCAAACATCTTTTCAGCCACCTGGGAATGGGGTGCAGGCCTTGTGTCAGTCAGTTCTCCCTCTAAGACACAGATCAAATAAACATTGCACCACATTCTTTCCTTTCCCTTTTCTGTCTTTTATTCATTTGGAAATCTGTACAGGGATAGGAAGCAGATTTCTACTTACATGACAATGTCTACTTGACTTCAGAACCAGTTCTGCATTTTTAGTGGTGTGCCTGGTTAGCAGCTCATCCCATTTCCCCTGAAGAACCCATTACAATGCCTGTGGTTTAGTAAATTACCTGGGAATATTCTGATCACCTGCTGCTTTCTTTGATTGTCACTGGCCTGGCTGCTCTAGTCCATCAGCACAGCACCACTGCATTTTTGAGGCTGTTATTCTGACAGCGCTGGTTTTCCTCTGTGAAGACTATTCAGATTTAAACAGGCAATTCTTTATGCATAAAATTCTCTGTGAAGATGCATAACAAAAATCATGGCTTTTATATGATTAATAGAGCTGTCAGGACCTGTTTGAGATTTAACTTCCTCATTGTGAATGTTTAACATACTGGTTTCAGAATAAAAACCTACATAGATCACAATGTTATGGCAGTTGAAAGCAGGGTTGAAGTCATATGGATGCAAAGGAGCTGAGGCAAAGTGTGGTCATAAAGAGTGTTTATTATGTTGAAGCACTATGAAAATCATACTATTTGATATCATGTACACACAACCGGTGTTTGAATTTCTTAATGCCAGCTAACAGTTTGAATCTCTGATCCAATTAAAAAAAGAGTGGAACCAGTGTGCCTAAATCCCCTGAGCACCACTGAAGTGTCTGCCCTCATGTCTACTGATCTGCTTGCAAATTAAGTAAACAATCTGAAATTTTATCAGAGAGTTCACAGTGGTTATTTAATATTTAAGCTACATGTCTTATTTCAAAGTAGCATAAATTGATTGCAAAATATTTTAAACATCTAAAGATGCTCATACTCCTGGTACCCAGCACAATGCCCCACACTACCCAAATATAAATTGTGATGAAAAATCAAGGCCATCTCCCAGTAAGAAACACTCATTCAGGGCAGAGAGTTCGGCTGCACAGCACACCAGTTCAAGCAAGACTTACAGAGACATCACTGGCCAGAAGGCAAAAGCTATATCTGAGTGGGATTTGGAAAGGGATTTGCAGTGGACCAGGATATACATGTATGAGCACCAGTCAGAAAACAGAAGAAAGTCTGAATTGGTTATTAACTGATGGAGGAAAATTCAGACAGAAAATTCCCGTCTCCTGTGTTTGCTCTGAGTTATGAAATTACCTTGGATTTTTCGTATGAATGCTCTTGTGGGTGCTGGAAATGCAAATGGTGGTAGTAGGAGAGAAGAAAAGCCCCTCTCTGACTTACCATAGCTATCAGACTGTTTCTCCCTTCTCTCCAAGGTCCTAAGGCCCCAGGTTCTTCCTTGGTTTTATCTTGGAACAAGCAAGACAAAGTTGCCCATCTGGATGGCCCAAATTCTGCTGTGAAAGGCAATGGTCAGCTGAGATTATGAGCTGCCTGGTGCTCAGTCCACACAGCCAGGTCTCCAACAGCCTCTCCACTGATGTGCACGGAACTGCACAACAAACTGCATCCCAAACACCTTTTCTGCAGGAGATTTCTGCCAGTACTAGTCATCATGCTTGCTATGCACCTGTCTTCTCACGAGTAGAGGGTGATAAAGTATCTAAAAAGTCCATACATTCCTCTGTTGATCCCTAGCTTGATCTAGCATTTAGGTATGGTTTATCTTAAAAACACAGACACTGTCCCAATGAAACAAGACTGAAGCATGCATACAGAAGTCAGCATGAAAGTGGATACTCTTTGCTGCCTGCTTCCTTTTCCTAATTGCTGCAGTGTCTGTAGTAGTTGTGTCAAACACCAGTAAGAATTCACCTCATCTAAACTCCAAGTCAGTAATTTTTAGATCATTAAAAAACCCTATTCAATCTTTTTTCTACATCTTAAAGCAGGTTGCTTTGCCCAGAGGTGTTCTGTGACTCATCAGACTATATTTCTTTTTCAAGTTGCTATGCTTACTGTTAGTTTTAGTTAAATTTCAAATCATATTTCCAAATGCATAGGTATGGTAAATCAGCAGTTCTGCTAAGGGATTTACATGCATAGTTTAGGGTAACCTTCCTGGCACATTTGGAGGCCAGTTCTCCGCTGCCTGGCTAGAATTAGGAGCTTTCCGTTCTTTCATATAAAGCAGATAAATATATAAATTAAACACTTAGCTTTAACATGGAGGTGTTAGAAATGTCTGCAAAAGCAAGACTCAGATAATTGAAACTGCATAATAACGTTCAGCTTAATGAAATGTTGATGTCGTAACAACAGAAAAACATTGCAGAGTACCCATATGACAACACTGAATAATCTGATATTATAGAATTAAAAAACATCCACTTGATTAGAGCCAGGAAACAACTCCCTTGGAAACAAATTCTATGCTCAATAGGCTGTTACTGCTGCTGGATAATGAAACTGCTACTTTAACAACTGCTGACAGGACAACAACATGGCACTAAGATTTAAATATTTTTTGTTAGGCACGAAAAGTCAGTGACATCCACACTCTGAGACAGCATCCCAAGTTTGTACACACACCTTCTCCACGTACTCTGGAGATGGCAGCCTTCCAAACGAGTAATGCCAGAACACTAAAACCAGCAGTGTTTGTACCATGACTGTATTTTCTACAGGACAACCACAGTCTCAAACTTAGCCAAGGCCACCTCCTGAGCTACACGCTTTGCCTTTACATAGCAATATGCAGTTCCTGTCTTGAAGTTCATCATCTGAACATAGGATGAGGGAAGATACAGAGGCACAGAGATGAAGTTGCCCTCAGTAGCAACATTCAGAACGCAGGTCTGCTGTGCCCTGGCCCCTGACCTTTCCGCAGCACCCTGCTGCTCCCCATCATTAACACCAGGGCAGGCATGGTAGGCACAGCGCTTATGTTAGAATGGAAATGCCATGTTTCTCCAGTTCATTTAAACGACAAAGGACTTGTGTCCTGTTTCTCATCTTCTTTTCATCAGAAATCAAGAACAACCTCTCTTAATTTGAGGTAGTTAAAATGGTACGAAGCTAATCTCAAAGAACTGTGAAACCACATAGCTATGATCCAAAGCAGAAAACACATGAAACCCTTGTCTAATCATTAATTTGCATCAACCTACTGGGCTAACCTCCTGCTAGGATAACAACAGACAATTTGGAGGAAGAATCAACTCCCACACAGCCAGGATGTAGGTAAGATCTCATCAGAGCATAGAGAAAAGATGAAACAAAGTACTCAAGATGGTTTGTCCCAATATATTTGCCTTATTAACGCGTAGACACGTATTCTCACAGGCAGATATTTTATAGAGAGGTTCATTATCTTACACAGTGCTTATAACTCCTTCCACTTTAACCTTAGACTATAAAAACAGCTGCTCAGCATTGATTCTAAAGCAGACATAAAAAGTGTGTAGTAAGTATTTTTTAAATGTTTTAAAGCTACCGGTTTTACTTCCAAAGGGGTGCATTACCTCTGGGTTAAATTCAAGTCTATTTTGCATTAAAACAACTCCCTTAGAATCAGTGAAATTACATCCACTTAAGGTATGGGTGATGTTGCCCTCAAGCCTCAACTCTGAAGTGCGTTTGGCTCAGGAACAGAGGATGGCAAGAAAAATCATTCCATTTTGCCTCTGCATTCCCATTTCCCAAGCTTCACAAAGACTCATTAAGTTGTTGTCACAATCTCCTCCAGCTGTGGACATGGGTTCCACGCAGCATAACAGCAGCAGAGACACCCAACGCTGCTGGCAGGAAAACCCTTGTTTGCAGTACAGGAAAGGAAAACATTGGCATCCCTTTCTCCTTGGACAGTCACGTTTGAGTCTCTACCTATGCAATTTAGTTCAGAGAGTGAGGCTGACACAATCCAGCTGGGATATTCAGTTGCTTAAACGTAAGCATCTAATACCATTTTCAGATAACCCGTGGTAACAAGGGGTTTGGTTTCTAACAAGTCCTGTGTTGTACCAGCCAACCTCAATAGACATCTTTCCGTAGGCAGCCAAATCCCAGCTGTTGACCAGTTATGACAATCTTTCCCATCTAAGCAGTCACCATCTGTTGTACAAAAACTGAACAGATCTATTGCTGTACAACACACATTTTAGAACTCGGGGAAATAAATTGTGAAACCAGAATGGTGCTGGCTTCTAATGTTATTTGAAATAGAGAAAGGAAAGTCATATAAGAATGATCAGTTTGGCTGATTTGGTTTTCTCTTTTGAGAAAGTACTGAGGACTATATGTGAGGTAGATCTTTTTCAGAAAGGACTTACTTGAAAAACCAAGTTAGACTAGTTTATGGAGAAAATGTGGTTCTGCGCAAAACAAAATACATAAATAGACTGGCTAGATTTGAGAGAATAAGGCAATAAATCAGATTCCCATAAATAGCACACAGAGTCACGTACCATACAAAGTGACCTAAAGCAGCACAGAAAGAAAAAACATTTGGAAAGCATAAAACACAGAAACCAGACAATTTCAAGAGGGCAAACAGTGCATAATTTATAAGTGAGGTAAAACTGCAGTGATAGCAATAAAGAAGTGAAAAATAGAAAACTATAGAGTTTTTCACTTCAAAGTTGTCCCATAAAACACAATAACTATGCTGTCATCAGGGATTTGGAGGATACAAGCAAGACAAGTGCACAGCCCAGCCCTCTGTTCCCCTGACAGCAGCTTCTGGTGGAAACCCACCAATATAAGCACAACAGTAGTGTAACGTCCAGTCCAGCAAATGGCTCTCCACTGAAGGTACTTCAATCATCATTAATCTTGACATTAGCAACATCATATAGCTCTTATATTACCTATCTCAAGATGCTGTATACAATTTTACAAAGACATGGGCAAAAAAAAAAAAAGAAGAGTTGCTGCTTTTGAAAACAGTTGAATGCAGCTCATATGATATTTTAGTGGAGAGCTTGTTCCCATTTCCTCACAGTGATACACAGGACAAGTGGAAGGCACAACAAACCAACCCCAGCAGATTCTTCCCTGTTTCCTTCTTTCCCCGATCACACATTCCCGTCTTCACACAGCCCATACTAACATTGCTTTCCAATCTAGGGTACAATTATTTAAAACTTCTTGCTCTGATTCATCTGTAGCTCTCGACGTTTTTGCCTACTTTGGACGAATGTCTGACATGGCTCTGAAACTGCAGCGTGACAGTGATGTGATCAGCTCAGCCTGACTCTCCCCCACCCAGCAGGACAGCGGGAGAAAACAGGACAACAAAGTTCATGCTTGGAGACAAAGACAGGTAGGTCACTTAACTACTGTCACAGGTGAAACAGACTCTACTTGTGCAAAATTAATTTAATTTACTGCCACTTAAAATAGATTCAGGTAGTGAGAAACAAAAAGACAGACTTTAAAACAATACCTTTCCTCCCCTCTCCCCCAGGCTCTCTACCTCAGTCCTTCATTCCCCATTTCTCTACTTCCTCACACCCCAAGTGGTGCAGGGGCCTGGGGGCGGCTGTGGTCAGCCCATAACAGCTCCTCTCTGCCACTCCTTTCTCCTCACACTCTTCCCCTCTTCTGCCACGGTCTACCTCTCAGGGGCTGCAGGAGAATCTCTCACATCCCGCCTTCCTCCTGCTCTCACCCAGCTGCTCACAGGGCTGGTTCGCACATTTTTTTTTTGTCCTCACTTCTCACTGCCTGGGCAGGGTTTTGCCCTTCCTTAAATGGGTCTTCCCAGAGGTGCCACTGGCCTCGCTGAGGGGCTCGGCCCTGCCCTGTGCAGGAACCAGTGGGTGCCGGCACAGGGCAGCCCCAGCCTCTCCACAGGCAGCCCCCGCAGCCCCCCCTTGCTGTTTAGAGCCAATACAAAGGCATACCTGACGATCTTTCACAGACAAGGCAGGGTTTTGATTCTCTTTTTACAGGTGATACCTGGACACAAAAATGCTGCAGCAAGCCTACAGCAAGAACTGGTGGCAAGATGTCCCGCAAGCTGCACTACCTTCTTCCAGCCCCAATATGGCCAATGAGCAGGTCACCCCCCAGGTGCCTCCCACCCACCACTGCTCCACAATTCTGCAAATGTTGTATTTCCAGGAACGTGATTTACATAATTTCCACACTATTTACCTGCAGCCTGATAAAGTCGTGGTCCCAGCATATTGAGGAACAAGTGCCGAACTAGGACACGACACTACAGAAGGGACAACTGGACAGTAGCCATTTACACCAACTAATTCTGTTCTTCCACCCAGTTTTTCCTCTTTCTGCTAATGTCCTATGACTGTCTTGCAGTGCAGAATTCATAACCAGCTAGGGAGAAATCAGAACAGTCTGAATATAAAAACTCTATATAGATTTGGCAAAGGCTGGGACCTCTCACTGGAGGTTTTGACAGCTTCATGGTGGTCTTATTCAGTTTTTCCAGACAGATACTTTGGCCCAGCAAAGACATTTTTTGGAACAGTGGCATGCGATGATGGTTAGTCCAATGGTAAAAGTCACAAACAGGAATTATCGTAGAAATAATTTTGGCAGGGTGGGACATCTGGGAAGTGTCTTACTCCAACACTCCACCAAAAGCAGATCCCATTAGATCAGATTGCTCAGGACTCCTCCCTCCATGCTTAAAATTAATTTATTATTTTAGGGCAGAATTTATTAATACTTAGAACTAGACTTAGCATTTTAGGCATTATACCCAAAAGATTAGAAATGTTGTTATCCCCATCTATGGGCTAGAGAGACTCATGAGCATAGTCCTAGCAACAGGGCCATGGAGAAGAAAATGTCTGTGCTAATAATTACATCCTAAGGAAATTACACCAGCTGAGAAGTAAAACAGAAAGCAGAAAAGGTCATACATATACTGTATTGTACGTATGTTGTCGTAAACTACTTAAAGTCTATTACTAACATAAATACCTTGATTTTGCTTGAACAGCTGGGGTATGTTTAACCAGCTATAAAAAAACATTGTGACGGGCAGTCACTCTTAAGTAGTTAGTCATAAAAGACTACTTTGCTTTAGACTAAAGTAACTATAATATATGTTCACTCTGCCAAGCAAGTTTTTAAGAAAAGTATCTGAGTTTTGATCAGACACCACAATCTGGGCAATGTACAGTGGGCTAGTGGAGTGGGATGCAGGTTTTTGCAAGCAGAATAGTCAAAGGAGATGAAATAACAAAACCCTGCAACTGCATGCAACATTTTTCCTAGCATTTCTTCTAAAATTTGTTTGATCATTTTAGCTGAAATGTTTGAAAATGCAGCACACAAAAAAGACAGAAACAGACATCTAGGGTAGGAAATCTTAGTATAAATTAACTATAGGTAAATATTGGAAATGCCATGTAACCTTAACAATTGTATTGTCCTACCCCAATTTATTTGTAAAGGACAAAAGAATAGCAAAGCTTTAAAGGAATTAGAAAGCTAAGTGTTACTATGCCTGTTTTATACTCAAGAGATATAGAAAAGTTGAACTGTCCAGTCCCAGACTTGCTTGGTTATACGCTTGTCTTCATGTTGAGCACCAAAGAATTGAAAAGCAGTGTACACGGGTAAGGAAAAAATGGGAGTCAGAGAAGAACAGAGAAACAGCTACAGAATATGGGAGAACACACTCTGATCCACTGGAATTCAGCTCTCACCACTGGGAAGTGCCTTGCCCCTTTTGGCCAATTTAGAAAAATCGATCAAACAACCCACCCACCCTCAAAAAAATTCCACAGTAATCCCATTAAGAAATTCATCCATGCAGCAATATCCGTAATGGACAGGAGGAACGAGCACTTCATCTTGCTTCTCAGATCTGAGCAAGCAACATTGCATAATGCAAGAAACAAAACCATTTTTATGGGCAAATAAGCCACAGCACAAATCTACAAGAATAATTGTCTTGACCTAATGTTTGGTGAATGTTATATTTTTTTACTTTAAGCACAGTACAAGAGAGTCAGAATATTTATTGTGAGTCCAGAAGAAAAGTTCTCATCCTCTCTACCTCCATTTAATACCATTCAATATTAGCTTGATGCAGAAAACGCCAATCTAGCTGTGCACATCAATTCCATAGTTAACAAAGTGTTAGTTTTCTTTATAGGGCACCTCTCAGGCTTATCATCTTGGGAAAAAAAGGAGCTTTTATACTTAGCGGGAAAATGGTTCTGGCTGGCTCTGTAGTAATCACTGCCAGTATGAAAAATATTAGGAAGCAAAAAGCTATATCATCAACAGTGTACAGCAGGGACCAAAGTACAGCCATGACCACACTTGAACTGCTATTAGTGCCTGTTTTTAGAAGAAGGTGGAGCCTGGGATATCCAGCAATGACTTTGTATGATTACCACATCTTTATTTGCTTTATAACATAACTGCAATTCAGACAGGTTATCATGAGAAGCCCCAAGCTAAGCTGTGCTGCATTTGTGAACAAGAAAATGAACTCTGCCGTGACAGCTCTGGCTTTGGTGATCTGAATTCCCTCTCAGAGCAAGGATTTGCTCCTCGCCCTGCTCCCATGTGTGCATCGACTCCTTACAGCATTCAAAGCAGAGAGCAAGATTACAATCTTCAGTGAGTCTGCAGGAAGAGAGCTTTTAGCTCAGTGTCACTGATGATTCCCATCACAATTACTGCCAGCATGAGAGGGAATAGCGAACACCACTCAGCATTTGTGTCCTGCCTCCAATGAATGTGAGCTTTAGGTGTCTGAATGTGGCATGTACCCTCCACGTGAAGTCCTTATTTTGACCTTTCAGCATTTTCTATTCTTTTCAGCCACCTTTCCTTTCTCATCCCCTCTCATCATGGACTGCGATGGTTGTATTTTAAGAAGCAGTATGAAGAGGATAGCTAGTTTTAATAGCTTTCATTATAAGCAGAGCAGTTTCATCTCCTGGGCAGTGTGGTTTCTCCTATGAATCTTTGGCTGAGTCACACTGTTTCCAGCAGTGATGTAATTGTTTACTTTCCTCCAGAAGCAGGGACACTGAGGAAGTGAAAGCAGCAGAACTGACATCTATACCTAGTGCCACTCGATGGATTTTCCCCTACTCTGCTTCCGCGTGCTGGGCCAGCCTCTGCAGCAGGTGTCACTTGCTGCCAGCCCAGACGGGAGACAGGACCCGAGAGGCTGTCATTGCACAGGCTCTGGCTCCACGAGCTGAATGCAAAAGCAGGCTCCCAGGCTAGCCCTGCTGCCATCAACCTCTGGCTGAGGAGAAGTGGCAGCAGTCTATATAACAGTCAAGGAAAATTAAGAAGCAAACAACTGCCTACAAACCATGTTTCCTGATGCATCACTGTCAGGCAGCTTGCATCTTTCTGAAAGTCTGTTTGAAACAAGACCAAGAAAAAAGCTGTTGTCAGTCACTTTTTTATTTTGGCTTAGCTTTAAATTAAAAGTCAACAAAGCAGGAGCAGACTATTCAAGAAAAGAGCTACTCAATGAGACACTTGTCAAACTAAGTTAATTTCTGGGCTACCCACTTTGACAGCACCTCTTTAATCACATACCAGAACAAGGAGATGATCAGTGCCACTAAATTAACTTCTAATTTCTTCCGCATTGTGTAACTGGCTGATAAAACATTACTATCACCAAGCCTTTTGGAACATTATGTTGCTACACTGAGAAGCTCCAGACAATGTATTTTTTGTCCTGAAATGTTTGTGGTGGACTGCAGGGCTCCGAGGCAGTATTATTCCTGCTCCAATAGAGAAAGGACACAGCACAGAAACCAACACAGCAGCCAGCGCAACAGCATCTTAGTTAAATGCTGCATTAGTGCCTTGATAAACCAAAGTCACTGCTAGCAGAAAAGGAGTTTTCAAAGCACATCTTTGGTTACAGGCACCATAGGTGTGTGAGTCACTGGAAAGCGTATAAATTCTGAATGATGCTATAAATTTTTCTCTATATGAATCACTACATCACTGGATCCTTCTGCCTGTGCAGCCCATCAGAGGGGCTGGCCTGCCTGGGTCACAGCGTGGTCACAGCACAGAGCACAAGGGATTATTAGAGCTCAATGATCATCTGGCTAACCTATGTTGCTTTATGATCAGGGATCTTCCTGGAAGATAGAAGAAACAATAACCCAAAAAATCCTTGTTCTTGATAGGACAGAGAAGTAGAAATGGTCCTCTGAGGAGGAGAAGAGGCAAGGGAAGGACAGAGTGGGGCTGGGGGCTCAGGGCAAAACCCATGATGGATTAGAAGGGGTTCTGGAGCAACACAGGCACCCACAGTAGCCAAATGAGGTGCCCGAGTGCCTAAACTTAGCTGGCAGTCGCAGGCTTGGGCAGAAGCACCGTGCTATGGAGGAAGATTCCAGAGGAGCAAGCAAAGTGCTCCAGCTATGCAGTATATAGCCAGGGGGGCTGGGGAGGGGAGGTTTATTGGTCAGTCCTTTCTGCTGAAATAGGCAGGCAGGCTATTTCCAAAGACTTTGCCTGTCTGTAAAGGCAGCTGATGCACCTCCTAATCGCAGGTGACATTATGTCATGTAGGAGGTGCATGGAATACAGTTGCAAGTTTTTGCATGATTTCCATGTTGCCTGGTTTTGTTTCCAGCAAGTCAAAAATATTCATGAATTGGTCAGACCTTAACATGATCACCTTCTCTATCCTAATTGTATCCTCACTGAAAAAAAGTTCTAAGGAGCAATATAAGAGTACGTGAACTGTTCAGGTTTGTCAGAGTGTTAAGGATTAGTTTGGGGGTACATGTCAGCCCACAGATTTTGATGTACTTGTCAAGCTTATGTTAGGAATTCTGATAACTTTTCATAGATTTTGCTGCAGATGTTTTACTAGCTGTTGAAGTACTGTCTGACAGCTAGGTATTTGGGACAGATAATGTAAAAGCAAAGCATGGAGCACACCCACAGAGATGCAGTCTCCCACATTCATTCCAGAACAACATTTCTATTTCCCAGCTGAGCCTCCCCAACTCTTTTCACAGAGACCCTTTTTGCAGGCAGAGTGAACACAAGGACCAAACACAGACCACTGTGACTGAGGTATTTTGGGGACTGGACTGATATCTGGGTACAGGGCTGGGATTTAAGAAAGGCAGGCTGTGACAGCAAAGAACAATCTGAACAGAGGAGACAAAAGGGGGAGGAAAAGAGAAAATAGATCTTCAACAGCAAAGAAGGGAAGACTGCTGTGTAGCCCCAAGGTTTAAACACGGCCCTGAGAAATCAGTCTCTTTGCTTAAATCTGCTAACAACATGATTCAGAGGACAGGAATAGCATCTGACTATGAAAAGCTTTGCTGAACAGCTGTGAAAAGCCCATTCTGCACATTCTTGCAACAAGAATGAAAATGTGGGAGGAAAGAGGGAGGGAAGGAAAAAACTCTGCTGAGAGCTCTGTTGTCAAATATGAAATACAGTTAGTCTGTGGCAGTAAGTTTCTCCAACACTTATATGACAGAAAGCCTACCTTGATAATTAACCTTAATTACTTATACAAAGTTTTTGAACCTTCATTATACTTCTGTATTCATTAGCACAGCTATAAATAACTACACAGGGCATGGGGAGAGATGTCCTGAGATCTGAGCGGGGAGAACCTGCATGGGAACCACCCTTCAGCACTGGGAGAGGTGCAGATGATCTCATGCAAGGAGCCATTTTAATTCATTCTTTTCTGTAGGATACTAAATTAAACTGTCCATTAATCTAAAGGCCTTAATGTAATCATACAAACACTGTGTTTTCTTGATGGCTTCTATGAATTGTAAGAAAGCCGACAATGACCCTGTGGGGAAAAATAGCAAAATAGATAGTAACTTAGAGAAATACCTGGAGACCAAGTAATGCCATTTTTACAGTGCAATTTGAGATGTCTATAGAGAGAGATTTGCTTCTTTCAGTGACTCAAGCTGCTGTCCTCAGGGTGGCATAGCACTGCACTAGCGCACTGCACTAGAAAGCACTTAATTCAGGGGAAAATCCATATCCTAGTGGTGAAACCAAGCTCACATATTGGAGACATCTCTGACTAATTTCTCATCTATAAAAACAACATAACAAGCCTATAATTACCCCCATTTCACTGCCACAACACAAGATCAAAGATTCCAAAGTAAAATAAATATCTGTATTTTGGGGGCTGCTGGTGCTTGTTTCTGTGGCGCAAGGCGGAGAGCACAGAAAGGCTCCCCACCTCCAGAGCATTCAGAATGAGTCAGGGAACGTCAGTGCCAAGAGACAATGCTTGTATGGCACAGTGTTAGAGGAGGAGAGGACAGAGTCACACGTGGAGGACAGTGTTAGCTCCACTGTTTCCAACTCCTGAGCTCTCTCTGCCTCTCTGGCTGTTTCTGTCTGAAAAAAACCCACCTCTTACAGTTTTTCTTCCCTGGTGTATCCCACATGAATCCCAGTGCTGACCTTCTTGTGAGTGCTTTCAAATGAAACAGATTGTACTAAGTTTGCCTACATTTATTTTATTATTATATTATCTTCTTATCTTTCTTGCTCTAAACACATCCTTGACATTCTGTGTTGTTGCCTGCAGGTCCTAAGAAGTGCAATCATTTCACAATTTGTAGGTTGTGCATCTCTTCTTTAGTACTGCTGCATTACACAGGGAAATCCCCTCTTCTCAACATCCCAAAATACAGTAAGGCTAAGGTCACTTGTGAGACCTGATCACGCTGTAGGTTATTTCAGAAGAAACAGATTTCCAATTACTCCAACCCCTGGAAAATTCAGATCTGGGCTTCAAATTGTACATGTAACCAACCTAAAACAGTCAGGTCAAACAGGCTGCCCTCCAGCACTGCCAACATCAACAGAAGAATTGGTAAGAAGGGACTGCTGGCTTTCCCGTGAGCCTCTCCTCCACTTACACCTATGCCCCATCCTAAGGGCCACCAGGCGTACTCAGTAATGTGACACTAGCATCACCAGCCTCAGATATGACGTCACTATAGGTGATGAGACCCAACAGTTCATTAATACAGAATGCACAGAACTGGCTGCAAGGACGCACACAAGTGAGTTTGGAGAACTTTCTTCATGTATAAAAACTAACCTACAGAAGACCTCGTGAAACAGATACGGAGGTGCTAAGACAGGGATAGGACTGGGGTGTACATGAAGGTAGAAAAGGAGGTTTTTTAAGTATGTTAAAAGCCAAGCAAACAGGAGACGTTTTCTCTGTTATTGACCTTTTTGTCACAGAGACTCTAAGTATTCTTGGGGAAGAAGCTACTGGTATGACAGGCAAAAACTGTTGAAAACACAGAGGCAAGACAAAGTGTACTTCTGATAGAAAACATGTAATTCTCTTTGAAGGAGAATATCCATTTTTAGTTTTTGCAGCCTGCACCTCTCAAAGGTCTGGGTTTCCTTTCCTTTCTTTTCTGTTTACACCACCAATTCCAAAACTGTTTATATGCCAAGCTCCAGCTCACAGTGCATACAAAATTTATGCAAATCAAAGGACACTTTCTCAGGCATTTTACTGACAGCTTGCAGAACAGAAAGGTCTGAGGCATCCTGGGAGGTTTGTTTGTGGCAAGTGGGTTTCATTTTACTAAGACACCATACCAGCTGTGGGTACCCACACATCTGAAGGGCAGAAACACCATTATCATCTAATCTGGCCCATTTATGATGGGCCATAAAAATTTCATGTAGTAATTCCTACATCAAGGAATCCTATTTAAGCAAAAGTGTATTCTTTAGATATGGGTTGATACATCAATACTGACAGTGTGGAACTATGCCCAAAGTACTTCTGATTCCCTTTATAAATTATATGTTTCATGTCAATGAGTCAACCATGACAACAAACCAACTGAAAAAGCATTTTCTGTCACTAAAGAAAACTGATTACATCTCACTCTTTTTCAGATTTGATGGAGGAATAATAGCAAGGCAGCATGGAAAACTTTCAAAGCTGTCCTTCAAAGTTCTTCTTCTTTTCTACCTTAAGAAAAAAAAAAACTTTAAATTTATAGTAGGTGTTTATAGAAAGGACATAGAATGAATACACAATTCCAATTTTACTTTGGCTAATTTACATCTTTTCAGTCCTTGTTAGATTTCAACAATTAAAAGCACTATATTTCTAGTGAATTTATATTGAGGTTGAAAGAAAATAAATATGATAATAGACTTATTTAATTATTTTCTGTGCTGCAAACTCATTGATGGGATTATGGTTTTGTCTTTTAACTCAATTTTGTAATTACTATTACAGGATCTTGCTTCACATCACAAACCAGCCAGCAGCCATGTCACTTTCAAGGTGGTACTTTGGGGTTTCCCAACTTGCAAGATCATCTCTCTTCTTCTGTTACAAGCTAATGGCTTATTTCAAAAATATGGCAAGACAACTAATAACAGATTTACGAGAGAATGTGATAACATTATTGGAAGAAAACCAGAGCCTTAGGAAATGGAAAGAGGTCAGGGGAGAAGACATCAAGTCATTATGGGAAAAAAACATGAATATGATCACAGCCTTCCAAGACAAGAACAAGGATGCCTGGGAAAAGAATATGACTCTCTGGAAAGAAACCATGACCCTTTGGGACAATGTCATGACCCTACTAATGGATGAAGTGGAGGTCTGGGGAGAGGATCTAGGCAAATGGAAAACTGGGCTGGACCTTTGGAAGAAGGAACTGGACCTTTGGGAAGAAGAACAGGAATTCCTTGGAGATTAAAAACATTCACAGAAGAAAACACAGCCAGAAACCAAAGCTGAGGCACTTGCATGCTTGGTGTGAATTCCATCTTCTTAAGCTAATAAAGCCTTGACTGGTCTTTGAAATCCTCTGTCCTTTATTTCCAGATTTCATCTGCTGATCTGTTCAAATACTGGTTAATTCTCTCTGTTTTCTCTGATGTGACAGCACCATTTGACTGCCTGGTCCTAACTCACCAGCAGGTGGATAATGTTGTTAAATTTTACCTCCACCAAGGATAACTCTTAACCATCAAATTTCTACTACTCCTAATAAAATGATACCAAAAATTTCATTAGTGTTGGTTACTCTCTTTCATTCAAAATCAGTGAAAGTGGTGAATATACTTATTCAGTTGACTTTTATGCTGAAAAAGAAAATTAACTCCAAAAACTTTTGGATTTATGGTTGTTCTTGCACATGAGGAGGTTTGGGGCACTGTCCATCCAAAAAGAAATGAGACACGTACATACCATCTTGTTCAAAGAGGTGTATAATGGGTGAAACCTAGCAGATACTGCGAGACTGAAAAGGAAGAGGATACTGCTTAGAAAAAATCATGGTTTCACTACTCTGAGTCCAATAACAGAATTCATTCTCTAGAAGTATCAAAATGCTCATTTATCATAGAATCAATCATAGAATCATTTAGTTTGGAAAAGACCTTTAAGATCATCAAGTGCAACCATTAACCTAATACTGCCATCCCACTACTAAAACATGTCCCTAAGCACCTCGTCTACCCGTCTTTTAAAAATGGTGACTTGACCACCTCCCTGGGCAGCCCATTCCAGACCCTGACAACCCTTTCAGTGAAGAAGTTTTTCCTAATGTCTAGCCTAAACCTGCCCTGGCGCAACTTCAGACCATTTCCCTTCATCCTATCGCCCGTTACCTGGGAGAAGAGGCCGACCACCATCTCGCTACAGCCTCCTTTCAGGTAGTTGTAGAAGGTGATAAGGTCTCCCCTCAGCCTCCTCTTCTCTAGACTAAATAATCCAAGTTCCCTCAGCCGCTCCTCATATGACTCAAGCCAGGATGCCATTGGCCTTCTTGGCCACCGGGGCACACTGCTGGCTCATGTTCAGTCGGCTGTCAACCAGTACCCCCGGGTCTTTTTCCACCAGGCAGCTTTCCAGCCACTCTTCCCCAAGCCTGTAGCGCTGCATGGGGTTGTTATGACCAAAGTCCAGGACCTAGTAGTTGGCCTTGTTGAATGTTTGTGCATTACAATTCATTCAATTTCAAGAAAATTATCAAAATCAGGCATATGAATCCACATTTCTGCTATCTTCTACTACTACTAGGAGACAGAAGAGGAGGAAGAGGGCAGTGGAGAAAGAAGGCAAGCCAGTCTGATAAACCCATAAGTGAGAGGCAGAAAACATTTCTATGGTAAAGCTGAGCAGACTGCAGAGGGTGCTTTGACCTCTGAAATATCTGGACACTCACAGCTTCATACAACAGTGTTGCATATTCCCATGCCATCATATCTATTCTCCCTTCCTCATACTCAAAATGAGCTCAGATAGTGAAGCACAAATACTGACGTTTCCAGAGCAATAATCACAGCTGCGCAGCAGCCCATTTTCTCTTAGGTATATACTGTGTCCCTCTTGATTTCAGTGAGAAAGTAAACCATTGCTTTTCTAGTGTTTGTTCATTCATGTTAGCCTGAGGTGATGCAGATATCAAGCGTAATGACTTAATCCACAGGTGCTCTGAAACCTCTGTGCTGATGAGCTGCTAAAGCAGCAACATTTTTAGTGTCAGCAGGTCTTTGATAGGCACAAAAACATTTTGCAGTAACACAGATTAGCGTATTCTAAAAACAACGTTGAAATCATTAAATAACTTAAGTTGGCACCTTTGGAGGTCAGCAGGCTCAATCCCATGCTTAAAACAAGGCCAATTTAAAAATTAGATTTACACTGGAATTAGAGACACAGCACCTCAGGGAAGATTTCAGAGAAGTACAAAGAAGAAGATTCTCCAAGATCATTCTACACAGTTCATCAGTTTTTGATTATGCTGAAACTCAACACATGTGCATGCACCGCAAAAAAGATTGTATGCAGTATTCATTTCCCTCCAGTCTTTCTCCCTATTATTCAGCAAAATAAAAGTGACTTACACTGACTTCAAGACCTTAATGGATTTCTTCAAGCTTCTGAGAGAGGGACAGAGAAATGGGTTCCTGAAGGTTCATAGAATCATAGAATGTTTTGGGTTGGAAGGGACCCCTAGAGGTCATCTAGTCCAACCCCCCTGCAGTGAGCAGGGACACCACTAACTAGATCAGGTTGCTCAGAGCCCTGTCCAACCTGGCCTTGTTCACATATTAAAAATTATGATGTTTGATCAGATATTGGTGAGTAGTAAGGGAGAAGGAAAATAGATTTAATGGAAGAAAAAGATTGTTCCTAGATTCACAAAAGACTATGTACAATGGTATAAACACTTGTGTTCACTGGTAGCTGTTCTGCAGGATTATTCTTTAAATCACAAACACAAAGTGCTTCACACAAAACTGTCTACTCAGGAGGCAGCTTGAACTTAAACATCTGACTGGATATCCATGGTTTTCTGGTTTTAATCCGAGTTTTAGTCCACTTATCAATTTGTCTGATTAGCCTTGTCCCACTATGCTTTTCTGGTTCAAAGTTTCTGAACATTAGAGTCAGTTTATCTAGACAAGAAGGAGATATAAAAATTATGCAGGAAAACCCAAGAATGGGTCAATAGTACATAAACACAGAAAATATTAAGACTAAAAAACTGCTTAAGACAGCTTAGAACGTAAAATACAGGGAATTAATTTATTGCAATTAAAGGAAAGGAGAGTTTTGTTCACTTCTAGGGCAAAAAAAAAGCATTTGAAAAAGCCTCATGAAGGACAACATGCTTTGGTTAGTACTGAGTTAGTTTAAATTATATCTTTGGTTTTTTGAAGAGGAAACTCTGATAAACATAGACCACAACTTCCAAACTCTGTCTTTAGTTTCGAATACTCCTATTTTGTGATGTGTTTGCCTTTAGACACGTTGGATCTAGTCCTGAGAGGTGGTTAGGGCCAACAAATGAGCATATGGTATGATCTCACAGCTAGGGATGATTAGCAAAGTCCTCTGCATTCTAGAACTGACTGTGATGGTTTCCAAGCTCCGTACCTGTAAGATGCAAGCTCTGCTAACAAAGACAGCACAAGCACCTTCAGTGTGACAGCAAAGAAGCAGGTGAGTTACAATACAGAAAATATTTACTTAGAATTTAATACTGAAGATATGACTTATAGGTAAATAAAGTAAGTGAATTAGTCTACGAAAAAAGGGATCTGAAGTATCTCATGTGTTTTAAAAACTAACTATTGAAATGTAACATCACAAGTCACTGAGAGATACTGAATGCAAAAAGGAACCTGCCAACCTCTTCATCCATTCTGGGAATGGTCTCTTGGAGAAAGGTCTCGCGACACATATTCTTAAGAAAGCATCCTCTGAAACAGAGTTGCAGTATCTAGATCTCTGTGGGCCAAACAGACTTCAATAGTGAATCTGCCTGGTGTTCACCCTCCCCACAAGCAGAGCTCATGGATGTATCCAAGGCTTTCATTGCTCATTGGCAAAGTCAAATTCTCCTCACAGCCATTATGTCATATATTGCTTAACAATAATGAGTTGTTTTTTCTTATCCCTTGCAAACAATATAATATTACTGGATCTATTAACTCCACTTCCCAAACAACACAGTATAAAAACAAGCAGCTGAAGTGTAAATTACATGGGATTGCACCTCTATATTACCATACCATCATAAAAAAACAAAACTTGTCTTGTATGCCCACAAACACATGCACTCCCATATGCTAATGGAAGTAGTCTATGGGGTGAAAAAAGGTCATTAGCTGCAAGAGTTCAGTGTATTTCATGGAATTATTAATTCATAAACCTTACAAAACAAAGTCTAAAGCAGAAGAGATACAAAATTGTTCCTGAAAGAAGGATCAAAAATGATAAAGAGTATTTAAACACCTGTGCAAAGGATTCATATCTTCTCACAGACCATAATTCATAGGACAAAGGCTATTACATTCATAGTACTATTAAACTAGAAATACAGGTGTAGAGCGCAATTATCTGTTAGTTATGATTTCCTTTAAAATTAAGGTACACACTGGCCAGTAAGCACTGAACAAATCTGATGATGTAGTCAGCAGGCCAGTTGTAAGCTATTTGGTAAAGAATTAGTGATGGGATAAGACAATAGTCCCAAAATGATTGTGACCAGTGACTATGAATGCCACGCTGTAAGCTCCTTTTAAGTACATCACATTTGATTCTGAAAATAGAGGTACCCAAATTGTTTGTCACTTTGGAAAATCATTCACTGTTAATTTTTAATAACCTGACTCATACCACATTTATGGAATGAGCAGATTAGTTTTATCTGAGAATTTCTTGATGTAACATAGCTTAAGTGCAGTTCATGGAATTTATAGCTAATCCTACATGCTTTTACATTCTTTCAGTCTGTTTTAGGGATCCTACCAGTGTCTTTGCACAAACACCTTCCCTGGTTCACTGGGAGAAGCAGCCAGCATCCTGCATAACAGTGCATTTGTACTTGAAGACTTCATTGCTTCACCCTGTCAGATCCAAGCATCCAGTTTCTATAGTGTCAGCTGTAATCCAAATGAAAGAAAGCAAAAGCCTAATCAAAGGATGGAGAAAATTAAAAAAAGTAGTGAAATACCTGCTTTCTACTATTCAAAGACACAGAATAAGAACGTCCAGACACATTTTTCCAGCCTCCAGAATCAGCAGTTTTGCAGGATTGTGAAAGAAGAGAAAAGAGACTTCAAGAAGAAAATTGAAGCATTCCGCAAAGCCAATAAGAATTTCTATGAAGAGATCAAAGCCTTTCAGGAGGAGACCAAAGCCAAAGCCTTACGGAAGGAAAAAAAGATCTTTCAGGAAAAGAACAAGGCTTGCATGGAAGAGATCAAGAATGTTTTCAAAGAGAGCAACAGCTTGCCACAGAAGATTAGCGACTTCCAGATGAATAAAAAACATTTTCCAGGAGCAAGTTGGTAGCATTCAGGAAAAGCTTGAAGAATTCTGGAAGAAAATAAATGCTGCTAAGGAGGAGATCCAGGTTCTTCAAGAAAGGAATAAGGCTGGTCAGAAAGCAGTCAGGGCTTTCCTAAAACAGAATCAAGATATCCAAGAAAATAATAAAGCCATGTATGAGAAGAACAAAATCCTGCAGGGAAAGAATAAAGCTCTGCAGGGAAAGAACGAGGCTTTCTGGAAGGATGATATAGCTTTCTGGAAGAAGGAAAAGATTTTCTGGGAGGAAGAGTTGGCCATCTCAAGCAGCAAAATGATTCTCTGGGAAGAATCTATAGCTTTTGAGGAAAATGACTGGAAAATTCAAAAGGAAAAACGAGGTCTGTGGGATGTAGTGGAAGCCCTGTGGGATGAGAAATTTTCCCTCTTGAAAAATGTATATATTCCTCCAGGAGAAGAAAAACTACCTGAAACAGAAGAGAACAATTTCGTAGCAACTATGGCCCAGCTATGGACACTGGAAATGAAACACTGGAGTAAATCAAGCAGATCTGAAGCAAAAATTCATTTTATACTGGAACTTAAGTGCCAAAACACAGACAAGCTTTACCCTTTCACCCTAGAAGCTTGAAAAAGTCATGACAGAGCTTAAGAATTCTTTTTTAAAATTCAGATTATTGTTTTAGCTTTATTAATGTGTTTGCTCATTTTTTCTTATTTCTCTTAACTTGACTTCCAGGCTCCAGCAGTCAAAATTTTCAACTTCAGTTCTGCTCTGAGCTTGTGAGTTGTGCACAGACACACGCTTCAGCCTTTCAGACTGAAATGAGCCTGAGGTTCACTGAGGCCATACCAGATGGTTCCATTTCTTTTTAAAGTATCCAGGTCAAACCAATAGTCTGTTATCTAGTATTATTCACAATTACCTTTTCTTATCTGCATTTTTCCAGATCTCCATCTTATAACTTTAAAAATACTTACCTGAGAATATCTGAAGTTCAGTTTTAAATTAAATAAAATCAAGATCAGCTAGCTCAGTTCAATAATTTTAAGGCAAATACATTAGTTGTACTTCCCACTGTATCACTTTCTTGAATCAATTATTCAGAAGAGCAAAGTAATGCAACAACCCAACCTTCTGTCTTTCCAAAGCCAAAGGAGTATGTTATACAAAGAGGCAATGTATAGATATGGCTAGGCTCAATGGCTGCATGAGATTGGCAACGCCTTATCTGGATTTAATTATGCCTCTTTATTTCTGCTGCCTAGAAAGCCAAACTAACAAGGTATCCGATTCAGCAGCTTCATTAGTAAATCAATAAAGCAATCAGTTCACAAAGCCAAATTCTCCCCTTCTATATAGTGGAAAAAAACCAAAATATGAGACAGGAATCAATTAATTTTGATTCTGTTAACAGGGAAAAGGAGTTAATTCATAAGTATGATCACTCATACATGTTGTGTCCCTTCCAGATTACAAGTCTTCAGCGGTTACCTATCCAAGACACTTAGTAAACAAATGCAAGTTCCTGAAGTCATTCTGAAATATAGATTCTCATAATCAAAACAAAATTTCAGTGGAGACTGCCCAGTGTAAGAAATTGAATTGATGTACACTCAACATTGTGAGTTTTCAAAATAAGTGTAGAAGTGACTTATTCCAGAGGGAGAATCACTATTGGAGAAAATGCCTGTTTCACATATTTCTTGATCATGATGACATCATTAATATGATTAAAGAAAATATTTTCCTCTCTCTAAATGTATTTAGCAGGGTATTTCTCATACTAGTCCCACCATCTACTCTGACTGTACTACTTAGTGAGGACATGGCTGTAACCTCTATCTTAAGACCACAGCTTTTGCAGAATATCAGCCAAAACCAGGCAAATAATTTTCTTATCTCTTCAGAATCTAAATTATTTACTGCATGGACAAGAATAATAAAGCCCAGAGGAATGCTCCAGAACAAGGAGAGCAGATGTGATGTCTGACTGAAGAAGACGGTTTGATAGAAGGAGCTATAAGCTAGGCAGGAACTAGAAGTTAGAAACAAGGCCAGATGTAAACAAGGCTGAAGGAATTGTCCTATAGAACAATAATATACAAAAGAGGACATTTAGTGAATGATATTCAGGACATGAGTTCTGATTTGACAAGCAATCAGGAAAGAAAACAATTCAATATTTTAGACACGTTGCGAGTCAATCTGAGAACTGTGAATTCATCTGTGGGAGAGGAAGCTGAGAAAGGAGCTGGGGGACAAGTGGGATCACTTCTTTGCTTGGGGGACTGCCTTCTGGATATTCCAGACTGACATATTTTGTTGTGACATGTTCTGTCCATTTTTATCACTTGTATCATGTTACATTGTCTCCTCGACCATAATTAAGTTTGACACAGGAAACCAGACAAGCTGAGACTTAACACGATACGGCAGTAAATATATATGCATATTTGCCAACAGTTTTGTTAAATAAACCTCACTGGCAATAGGCTATGGAAAGGGCAAAGGCAAAAAGTGCTGTCCCATGTAGAGAAATAAGATAAGTAACTTAATGGCTGGAATCCTCTTGAGAGTCTCTGTGCTTTCATACACAAGAGGGGCAGGCGCTACTGTTGGATTCGGGGCACAAGCTCTTCTTCACTGTACTCTATAGACTTAATCCTATCACAAGCTTGTGTCTCTGATATGCAGCACCAGAGCTATATGCAGGTTCTTCCCTCCAGTGCTCATGGCTGTCTTCCCAGGAGAGAAAGGAATCTCTCCTGGCTATGACTTGCTGTCCATTAATGACTGCCCAGTCAGCTTCGTCCAACTCCCACCGGGAGGATCTCCTGCCTCGGAAAACACTCCAGGACCAAGCAGCACCATGCAGATGCAGCCATGTTGGCTGCCCTGGTGTGCCCACACAAGCACCATGCTGCTCAGCCCAGGTCACTTCTCCCACCCTGCTGCAGTAGGTGCCAACAGGCCCCTTCAGGGGGAGTGGGGTCAGGAGCCTTGTGCTGATACCCATCCCAACGGGGCTGGAGACTCAGCATCAAGGCAGATCGAAGCGGGTCCTAAAACTCAAACCAGTAGATGTATTCTTGCTTTGGATAGGACAAGGAGAAATGACCAGTAACACTGTTGTTTAGCTCAGAAGTTCAGAGAGGATGGTCCACAGAAAGCTCAGCTGCAGTAGACTGGCTCAACTCCATGAGCTTTGATAGCACATTGCTAATTTATTAAGTCCCAGAGGAAATCTTGCTCCATGTCAGTCTAGGAAACTGATGATAAAAACAACTTTTCTAAACCTGCTCAGTAATATTCCTCACTTAAGTAGGACACTAATTAAATCTAACATATTGCCTATTAACTGTATCTTAGGCATTCAAAGTCCCTCCCATAAGGAAGACGTACTGACCACTGAGATGGCAGTGCAGTGAACTGTCCATCAGAAAGATGGACATATAAATTTCTTCAGTTTTTCTTACTCTTTCTAGGAACCAATTATGTAAACACAATAAAGCTAAGACGAACAGTGAAACTGTTCTAAGTAGAAGAATAGCTTTTTTCTTAGTTTAATGGATATGTTCTTTAATCTCTCTCAAGTCTTGAGCCCCATTCAGATTTGCATGTTCTTAACTGGTGCACAGAGCAGCTGGATGCACTAGGTAGCAGGGGTTTAAATGAGAATCCTAAAAGGTTGTGTTCAGGTTGCAGTGTGCAGATAGTGCAAAAAATTCCACACCAGCTTGTTTGCTTACGTAGAACTAACCAGATAGACTGGAAGAGTATGTTACACCAGTTTTCTCATTATGTCATCATCACATTGTTTTCAAAGACAACCAATACTGGGCAAATCCTGTAAGAAGCTGAGGTGCTCCTTAGAAGATGCTAAACATTCTCAGTTCAAATGGCAACAGGAGCTCTCTGAAGATGATGGTTGGTACTGCAAATGATAAAAGCCAGAATCTCAAGTGACTGTATCAGAACAATGTCACTTTTATACAGTTTAATCTCCACTATGTAATTAAAAAGGTACATAAGATATAAAATAATTAAAAATGAGCCACAGTGAAGTCTGCTACAAACATTTGTGCTTCAGTGATAATTGTTTCCATTATAAATACTGTACATCAGCTTCTCCTCTGTGTAACTCCAGTGAATACATATAGTTGCACTAGGGATAAGTTACCCCTAACTACCTTTTTATGGTCAAAAAAAAGCTTTATTGCTGTGATTAAAAATGGTCTAATCTCCATCATTGCTACCTGGTAGCAAGAATTAACAGAGTCAGTGTAGTACAGGTGTAGATGTGGGTACATCAACACAGCAAAACTCTTGTCCAGATACTGTTCTACTCTGGTAATACAGGTATGGGCTTCACAGCACTGCTCTATTCCACAACCAAATCTGTCCAGGAGTGGGAATCTGACATACAGATAAACAGCTTTTAAATTAAGCTCCACTGATACACAGTAAAACTGTTTAAAGTTTGTTATGGAGCTGTATAAAGAAGCATCCTACCCTAACCCACACTGTGCTATATTTTCAGAAGTTCTGTATGTTATTTATCATAAAGTTAGTTTCATAACCTCACAAACAGTTTCTTTTGATTATTTTTTGTTCTTTCACATTGCACTTCCACTGAGCAGCTCAGCATGGGATCTGTGCTGTTCTGTACATGGAACAAATCAGCCCTGAATCCTTCTGGCTTCGTTATTCTCCTTTCTCTAATCTCAATTTCTTAGATTTCCTTAACACACTGGCCTTGGTTTCTAAATACTTTCTTCTCTCTATCTCACCAACCCCTTTCCATCTCTCCCTCTTCCCATATTTTTTGCCTATATATTCCTTTACAGCTTTTTCTCTTGTGCCCTTAAACTTCACATCTCCCCATACAGATTTGGTGATTGCCCTGCTCTCCCTGTCCCTCTGACATCCTGCAGCCAACAGGACTGAACAGACACTCAGGTGGGAGCAGGGCTTTACTCTTGGCACCTCCAAGGTGCTTCGTCAGCAGGTTTTTTTCTTGCAGCTACTGCTAAATCTAGCAAAGAGGCAGCTCCATCCAGCTGCTCTGGGACAAGTGCAGCTGAAGTTTCCCAAGATGCATGTTCTGACTTAGCAGTACCTTGAATTTTTAAGTTAGGCAAAACATCACTGTAGCAGCAACTCCTCTTGTGAAATAGCTCTGATATTTCCTTATCTGCATTTTTTTTCTCTGGCAGTTCCTTAACTGCAGTTTGGTTCTGGCTGTGCTAAAGAATACGCTTTAATAAAGAAAAGATCTAAAACTACAAGTAAAAACTGAAGAAATCTTACAGATAAGATTTTGTTTCCATACACGTATTTTAAAGCTGATAGAAATTGAGCAAAACGACACAAGTCTACGAGCTGCACATGGTATAGTTTTCAAAGATAAGAAACTCTATTCTAGGAAACGTCTGGGAGGTCAGAGGAACGGTTCTTGAGCTTTGGCACTTAAAAACATAAAAGAAAATATTAGAGGCGACTTCAAAGGAATAAAACCCCCAAAAAATTAGGGCTTTGCAACTTTCACTGGATGCAGACCAAATCAGCAGTTAGCTTTATTCTGTTTTTATGTCTCATTCCTGATTTGAGGCTTGGACAGATGCTTGCTTTGCCAAGGACACATCTCACTTCGGTGTTTAAGCCCAACAGTAAATGGCCTTTCCCATTTTCTGGCTTTTGTGGGTTCCCCCTCCCCAGGGGCTCCTTCCAGCACATGGGGAGCACAGTCGTCATCGCTAGAGCTAACTGAGTAATTCATCGCAAATGAATTTGTTTGTTGATTAGTAGTAATTTTCCTGAACTTTTCAAATTGTTAAACTATCACTTAATGAATTCATAGAGGAGCCGAGGTTTTGGAAGTAATCAACCTCTTCAAATGAAGTCTCAATATGAGGTTTCTCTCATCGTAGACTCTGAAGCACAGAACGTACCAAACTTTGGCTTCACCTTTTCACCTGCATAAAAACTACTCTATCCCTGATCCAGGCAGCCCTTGGCCTTTTCCATCCCACTTTGAACTAAGAAAAAATCTTTCACTCTTTTTTTCCCTTTAATTTTAATTATGGTGAAAACATGCAGGCAGTACATTTTAAAATGCCTTTTTTCTCCACCCTGTGGGGGTGGTGGGGGGAAAGAAAAAGAAAAGAAAAAAGAAGAATATTTTCTTTTCCCATGTTTTTAGGAGAATAACTCAGAAAGAATTGTCTAATATAATTTCCTTACCTCTGGAAGTGCTGTTCTATTAGAGTACTGTTAAAATAAATACAGAGTAATGCAACCCCCCATACTGCAGTGCCCAGCTCTCTAGCGTAGGAAGATCAGACTTACCTCTACTCCATTAATGAGACTACTCAACCCCCTGAGATTCTTACTGCTCTTAACCCATAATTAAGTAATTTTGCTCCGGTCCTGATAGATATACGGACCCAAGCCTGCACTTCAGTGGAATGAGGCACAACTAAAATATCTAGCCCATGGAAGTCCCATAGGGGTCCTCCAAGTCCTGGGTGGTACTGAGGGAGTACATCACTACCTTGGAGATGGGCACAGACTTTCAGCACAGACTAGCATCTTCGCTGAAACTCCCAAAGTCACTGACTTGGTCTCCAAATACAAACTTGGGAGTGCCTCAGAGAACTGTGCCTCCGTGCAAGCCTTAAAACCACTCTTATATATAAACACATGAGCAGAGATAACTTCCCAGCTAGGACCGTTCTGTTGGCTTCAGTGGAACCATCTTGCTTTATATCAGCTTAGACTTTGGTTTGCACTTTTACTGCTAGAAGGGAAGAGAACTAGAAACTACCTTTACCAAATTTCAGCCTAAGTTTGTTTAGATGATGAATAAAACTGAGTTGTCAGTGTTTCCTTCATTGCTTGAATTTCATACTTGTTTTCTGTGATCTGAAATTCTTAATCGTGCTCTTATGGCACTGCCATAGAGAACCACTGTGCAAATTCCAACAAGGAAAATAGGGTAACACAAGAAAGGGAAGCCACAATTACAGCTTCATGTACATGACAGACCACAGGTTCTGGAACACTAAGCAAGCCAGTTAAACAAATTCAATATTGCCTAGTCTCTATAATGTAGCACACTATCCATTTGCCATTGAAAAAAGGCTGCCTACGAAAAGGATGCTGATAGCACATAACTTGTAACTTCTGCTGTAACTGTGTTCTGGCACAAATTTAGAACTGTCCCTTTTTTGCAGAGCAAAAACAAAATAGATTTTTTTCTGGGATCAAATAAAAACATCATGTTACTTAAACAACATTTTTCTATTTAATTTGATCAAAAGATTTTGAAGTTATATTTCAGTCAAACTCAGATTTAAAACTGTCATATCTATATCATCTTTTATAACAAGTTTAGGAGCAACAGTGTGCATATAATAAAATTGTTTGACATCAGCCATAAATAAGAGGTGGCAAGTATAAAGTCAGTGAGTGGTATAGCAACAGAAGCAATGGTCCTGACAGAATCGAACACTTCAGTTACACCTATATTATTTTTTACAATTAGGGAGAAATCCAGGCTTTTCCTCGGTTGCCCAAAAGTTAAGATAGTGAAGTACTGTCTTGTTTTCTCTACTCCCAGCAAAGGCTGTTTTCACTTCACCTTTACTCAACCATTGTAACTTTAAATGAGCCACGAAAAAAGCTGAGCCAAACACTTACATCTCAGGAGGATTTTAGCAACAACTGCACGTTGTACCTATCTGTACAGATTCATTTCTCTACAAATCTTTAGGATCTCCTTCCTCTCTCTCTTTGGGATGACTCAGAGCTGGCTGAGACTTCCACCAGTGCCTGGCATACTGATGCCTGAAGCATAGAAAACAGAAAGCAAGACCTCTGAGTGTATCAGGAATTTGGTAGTAATAGAGAATTTGAGACTAGAGTTTCAAAAGAGTTCAGATTACACTTCAAATTAAACACATCATTGAATTTCTTTGAAATTCTGGTTTAGAGAGAAACTTATGCCTGAGGTATACAAAGCAACTATCATGTATTATCGTGAGCTGTAAGACTTCTGTTTATGATTCTATTCCCAAAATTCTGTCTGCTAATTCTGTCACTAAACACAAGAAGAGTTAGGGTAATGGAATACCAAAGGAAACTTGAGGTACACAGACCTCATTCATATTCCACCGATGCTATCACCACATAAAAAGACCAGAGTGTGGATTTTGGATGAACTGTCCCCTTTTACCCCAAGACTAGAGTTTAGCCAGTTAAACAGGGGATGTTTGGCACTGTTCTCTTTCAGTGCCTACCTTCCAGGTATATCATTGTAAAATTCTGTTTTGCTTTAAATTTTGTCAGGAAAACCCATGAGAAATTAATATGGGCGAGGCATTACCTTTGCTGAGGAAAAGGTCCAAAGCCAGGGAAAACAAACAAAATTGCAATCAAGCAATTTTTAGTTATAACAGAATCTGTTGCAAACACAATACTTTTGTCTCTGGAGAACTCTTCTTCCATAAAGCACAGAAATAGACTCAATTACTTTTCTGAACTAAGCACATTTCTTTTAGCAGTGGATGCTTCGTCCCTCTTTCCAGCTGCAAACCTTCCATAAGCCACTGGGACAAGCGTAGCCCTGCCATCAGTCTTGTGATTGCAAGACGAGGCTAAATGAGTCTGTTATGACTACCGTGTGCTTGCCCCACCATTTACACTTGTTACTAAGGTACATAGTGACTTATTGCATCTCCAGAAAAAACTACCACTCAGTACTTCATGCATCAGATTATAGCTAAATTATTGTTCTCATAGTACAAGTCTCATGTATTATTCAAATTCTAACCAGTGTATTAACACTGCCACTCAGCCAAGACTGCAGCTAAAATAGATAGTACATGTCCCGCTTCAGAATATGTTTAACATTACAGCATTTCAGATTTCACATCTTTTACTTTCAAGAGAATTTGAAGAGTGAAAGTCAGTAGTATGTAATTGTGGTAAGAGCAAAAGAAAGCCTCCCAAAACTTCTGGTCACATTGTACCACTGGCATGTGCACTTTTGCATGATTTTCAGTGGAGGAAGAAGTTGTATTTATTTGGATTATTTGTATTTGACTGCTTAGGATTAATATAGCACATATTTTAATATGAATATATATATATAGTAGTCAGGTCAAAATTAGAACCGTATATTTAAAACTTTTCCAGATTTGCAGTAAGAAATTGCATTTGAAATAAACTATTCACCCATTATCCTTGATCTGCCTAAAAAAGGCTTACTTCAGGTATTGTGAGTCTACACAGAAAGAGCTAAGGGAATATTAACCTTTCTCCCTCTTGGATACAACAGCAGCTCCTCTGTCCTGTAACATCGCCATACATTGCCCCTCCTCGCTTCACTTAAATCAGCACTGAAAAGTTAAGAGCTGGAGAGATTCCAGCCCCAAATGAGCATACTCTCGTGAGAAGAGATGGTCCTTATCTGATTTATCCCATTTCTGATGGAAGAATTCCTCTACACTATATACGCTAGGCCATCCAGTACAAAGCTAGTTCTACTGACATTTCAGCCTAAATTCTGAGTCACAATATCACCTATATAGAGCCCAAACCAATGTAACTGTTAGACGTGATGATCTTAAAGGTCTTTTCCAAACTAAATGATTCTATGGAGACAGGCAAAGCCCACAAATGGATATCATTCCCAAGCACTTACTTCTGAAAGGAGGAACAAATTTTCCTAACTTTTTGCTTTTTCCTCTAGCATTCTTCAAATCACAGCTCATTTTTGGCACACACACAATTGCATTTTGACATAGAGCACACATCAGAATTACAGCCATTTTATCTTTAAAATATAGTTCTTTTTATTCCCTATGTAAAACTTTTCTCTTAGGCTTACTCTAGTCTAAAGACTTAAATTGAATCTAAATGGCCTGCAGTAGGACCAAAGTGTCCTAAATTAACTTCATATAAGAATTAAGCCCAGAGTGTTTAAAATAAATGCTCATCTAGACACATATTTGGTAAGAAATGGTTCTACATTCATCAATCAACCTGTACAGCTTCCAGTTACACACATAAGAGGTGCTCTTCTGAGGATGGAATTGGCCTGTCATTTGTTTATGATCCCTTTTAGTGTTCTTTTGTGTTCATTGTCCTTTTTCGTTCTCCTTCCCCAGTATTCTGAAAATTTAGCGGCTAGAATTAACGAGGACTGACCCACAGTGTTTCAAAAGATTCTAAAGCCAACAGCTCCTGCCAAGGTTGAAGATGAAAAGTGAAAAAAAACTCCATTGTATTTTCACCTTTTTTGCATGCCTGATTTGCTGTAGCTCCCTGCTGTATAACAAAGTACTTGCTGCATTCTTATTATAAAACTTGGGCTTTGTTATCTTTAATAGCTGTGCTATTTAAACCACTCTTTAGGTAGTAGAGAAATGAAAGAGAAGTGTATAAAATACCAGTATTGCCTCCTTGAGCACTTATTTAAATGGGAAACTCAGTTAATTGAGCGCTTTTTAAAAATAATACATTAGCCACCTGGACTCTAAGGGTATGTATATATTGTTTCTGGAATGTGTCTACATATTCTTTCTGCAATATGGTACAACACACATTTCGATGGGGGGAGGGGATTTATTTTAGTCATTTCATCACATATGGTATGTATTTTGCATGCTTAATGATGAATAAATTAAGGAGGTCACTTTCTGAACGAGTACTGACTCATGGCCAAGAGCAAATCCATTCTTGCTTTTATGAATAAAGGAGAAGGTTATTATAATTTATTGAAAATGACAATTGCTTCAGAGATTTTCCAACATGAAAGTCTCTTTAAATTTTCACGATGCCACTCAGGGGCAGCCTTTGTCCACTGTTTGGCAGTTTTTTCCGTAGAATCTTATTCCATCTCTGGTGGAGGCTTTCTCTAGCTTACAGGAATGCACAGTAGTACAGCAAAGGCCTAATGTAAATTGGGGTTTATTGAACAATAAACCTGATTCTCTAACTCTTAACAAGTAATATCGTCAAAGAGCTGAAGACAATTGAAAGCTAGGGCTGATGTTTATTTCTGTGTATAAAGCCTCACACACCAGTTCTCGATGATGTGAACTGTAAACTATGCAGCAGTATGCTTTGCAGAAAGCATGTTGAGACAGGTTGACATGCACAAAGATTTATTTGCAGTCTCTAACTCATAGCATACATCAAGTCTAGCAATAAAAGTTACTTCAGGGAAAAATAAAAACAAACAAAAGGGAAAAGTTGCCAGTGGCCAGCCAGAAAGAGAGAAGCAATGTGACCCCCAGAAGAACATCTTGTCATGGGCATCCTCCACAGTGCAGCGGGTGAGACCCCGTAAGGTTTTTCCTACAATAAGTGTATCACTTTGCTCAGGACACAGCCAAGCACCCCACTAGTCATCCGGCTGTTGTTGCTATTAACACCAAATGAGCATGTGTTGGTCTGAGGCTGGTGCTACATGAGAACCAGTTGCCCACCTTTGTGCAGGCATATTCTTGGGTAATGTAAAGTAAAAGCTACAACCAAGGGGTAGGAAAAAGGAAAGATGGGGAGAGTCTACATACTGATGATGGTGTGTGCATTTAGACACATTGGCAAACTTTAAAATGAAAGGGCCTCCTTTAAGCCCTTTTAGGACTTTCTTCAAAACTGCTCACTAGTAAAAGCAGAAACTGAAACACTTTTTTTCTGATACATTTTGGTTACACTTGTCAATACTTAGCTCATACAAGAGGTATTTGAGTGGATGGTGTTTATTGTTTTGATTTTTATGAGCAAATTCTAGCAAAAAAAATCTGACAAATAATTCATTTCTAATCAAGACAAGCAGTTCTTTAAAAGCAATTACTTTAAGGGAAGTAGGGGTCATTATCAATACTGTAATAAGTCTTCCAAAAAGAACTAGATGCTTTTGACATCCCTTCTCATTAGCAGTATCGCAGGTATTGTAACCTCACCTTTTGGTTACACTGAAATCAGGGTAACTTGCTTGGTGGAGTAACCTGGACAACTTAGTGCAAACCAAAAGTCTTTCACTGGTTTCAGTGTAGCTATACTGAAACGCATCTCAGACAGTGTCACAGAAGCAGGAAGAATAAGTGTTAACCTTCATTAAAGCTTTCTGGAATCTGCAGAAGCCTTCTCTAGTCTGCCCTAGAAAATAATTATTTTTCTTGATTTATAGATCTATAAATTAAAAAGTTGAAGTTTTTTCATAAATGTCTTGTATATTAAGTGTTCCTCCACCTTAACATGTCAAAGTGTCACAAAGAATTCAGCAATAAACAGCTGCTCTTGTAACCAGTGAGAAACACAAAAGCTCTCCTCAACATTTTCCCCTTTTCAGAACAGACAAGCAAACTAACTGATAAATATATTAGAAATTAATTGTAGAATTCATCATGTAGGAAGCAGGACCTTCAAAACAATATCTCGCATAGGTAAGGGTAGAGCACTTAGTAGAGCTTTAAATACCACTAATGAAATGGCTGAATGCCAAGGGGCAGAGAGGGTTCCCTTACAGCCTGTTGTTGGGAAACAATCCAAAGACCCATATACACCCTAAAGCCTTGCTTTCATCTGCTGCCCTGCTGCCTGTTTTATTGGTATCATGCTCTGAAATTCCATTACACTTGTTGTCTGCTCTGAAATGTGACCAGGGATAAACACTTCAAACATTTGAAATAAAAATCTACTTTGCAGTCTATCTTCTCAGTTACTTGGAAGGAGTCTGCACAGAAGCATTTCCAGGAAACAGGCACACTGTGAGGAGCAGCAGCTGTGGAGGACAGCCAGCTCTATACATCAAATATGGTCAGGAATAAAATCCTGGCTCTCACTCTCATCCTGGGTGCAGTGTTCAGACCCCAGCTAAAACACCAAATGCAATCAATTTGCCTGTATGTTTTCTACCATTCACAAGACACAATGGCATGGTAAAGGGCAACTGAGAGGGTCTCTCATTTTCTTTATGGGAACTGTATGAGAAAAAAATCTATTTTTTCTGTCCCAAAAGGCTGACATTGATAAAAGAATGAACATCATACAATAAATACACATAAGTATAAACAAATATCCATCTGGGAACTGTACAGTCAGAGACAAAGATGCAATCACTGTCAGTATATGAAAGTGAGAGGCCTACCGTTACGAAAAATACAAGTGGGTTATAGCCCTTGAGTATCTGTTTCTATTCTCAGTGAATTAATGCTGGTCTGTGCTATGCCATGCTTCTGTCTTGAGCCACATGAAACATGGGTTTGGAACCAATCAAGGCATGACAAGAAGCTCATGTGTACAAAAGACAAATAAGATAGTAAGGAAGAATATTCACTCTTGCAGAATAGCTCACATGAGTCAAGTTCACTGTATTTAAAGGGTTCATATAATTTGCACTCCCAGTAGTAACCCATTCATCTTCAAAACATATAGTTTTGTATATTGATACACTGAATTATTCAATAGGATTATACTAGTGGCATTGATTTTAGACTTTCTCATTCAACTGTCTACCAACTCTCTCATAGTCAATTGAATGAAACTGGCACATTTTCGACATTATCTGATATCCGTCAAATGCCTGCCTACTAGCACCCCAGAACTGCCTACTTCTTCCACAGTTACAAAGCGAATGTAGCTTAGAGAAAATTAGCTGGGACAAATCACTTTCCAGCTGACCCAGAGCACAAGATTCACCAGAAGTCAGTGGACTATGCTGTCACTCATATTAATGAATTTTTTTTTTAAATAGGTAGCAGGAAATAAGTATCATTTTGACCATTGTGACAAGCAGCAAATACATAGATATTTTATTATTAAGGTTAATAATTATGTCTGTTTTAAATATACCTCATAATTCATTAAACAAAATATTCACATGAGAAAATGGAGATTAGTCCCCTTAGCAGTAGTATGAAATCTTCCATTTACAGAAAGAAGAGGCAGGTTTGCAACCGCGGGCCTGACTACCCATTCCCAGCAAAACAATGCACACATTTCTTCCTGAGCATAGCTCTCTAAGCAAGCTGGAAGCTCTACAAGTACAAGGTGACATTATTGCAACATTTCTGTTCAACTGAAATTTTAGCCCTAATTATCCATTATGTTACACAGGATCTTGAGGCACAACCAGTGTTATATCATGACTATGTATTACAAGATATTATCCAAGTTGCAGAACAACTGGGTGCAAATGAAGAAATCCCGCACTATCTTGCCATATACTAATTTGTAACTCAAAAGATAGGACTTCACTCCACTGTTCTGTGAAATGCTCAAGTCCTTGGATATTGCTAACCACATTTGAGAACAGATTTTTTGTGATTATGCCATAATTACAAAATTCTACTTTCAGGGAGGAATCTCCAAGACTCCCTCGACTTCAATCACGCTGCAAATCAACTCTAACAAACTCTTAACTGCTAGGAAAGCCAGCACAGTCTCAGTCTGTGGCCAGAAAGGGTGTGGGAACTTCTCAGTCCTCCCATCTTTGTACATGATGTATTTAGCACAAGATGTCTCTGAGCATTGTGTACACCTTGTAGCTCCCTCAAAACCACAGGCCTCCACGTGCCCCCAAGGAAACCCAGGAGACCATGATGGCCAGGTTGTAGCTAAGGGGTCACTGGTAGGAAGAGATCCTGGAACCAGTAGCTGTATTTTTAGGAGGTACAGCCTAGTGTCATCCTTTCTCAGAAAGTCACAATGGTGTCTGGAGTACAGGACGAGGCAAGCTGTAGTCACTACAATACTTTTACTCTGTTCTGCGTCATTGGATGGAAGCCTAACATCATTACCAACTCATTGGAGAAAAGTAGGTTTGCCTCAACTGCACAGCAGCCACTTTTTGCTAATGTAAGAAGAGATAATCAAGCCCAGGAACTAGTTTTAACTTTCAATATTATACTTTTCTAATTAAGATGCAGCGGGTTTCTTCTGCAGTGAAAGCATAACTCTGTATTCACAGTGAGGCAGTATCTACGAGATTGCCTTTGCCACATAAAAAAGTATAAATGTTAACACTGTGCTCAAGTCCTGATATTCATAATTCAGCACAAGATTTACAGGTCCAAGACCAGCAGATGTTAAAAAATATCCTGCATAAAATCTGTCCATATTCAATTCTTTCTCTACAACCCAAAATACATATTACAGATTTTATCACATCAATAAATTAGTACCACAAACTTTCATAGCTATTTCCAGTGACATTTTAAAAGATTTTTTTAGTAGTATGTTAAATAATTGAAAGCTGTGCTTATTATATGGCTTTTTACAGAGTCTTTATCACTGCAGTCATTTACCATTTAAAGTTTTATAACAACAATATATGTTGTTGAAGTTGCAGGATACTCACAATACTTACTGCACAACTGAGCGACTGGTTTACCTGGATGGCAATGTTTAACTGGGAGCAGAGGATGCATAAGGAACAGCAAATCCAGGTATGGAGCGGTCAATTTTATAAAGTGCAAGTAAATAAAACTGCTGCTCTGTGTTTTTCCACCGTTTATGCACTTCTATTAAAGTATTCCCTGTTCCTCAAGTTTTAGCACTGCTCATTTGAAGAGTTGCAGACACTCCGGTAAACTTTGGCTTATTTGAGGTTCAAATTCACTTTGTATTGCGCATACCTCTTCCAAAGCATATTAGTGCAGTCAATCTGCAAAGCAATCATCACCTCAGCATCCATGTGCTGCACCCAGCCAAACACTGTGCATGATTTGCTAACACTTCGCCAGATTTCCTAGCCCTGCTTTCCACATCACAGGAAGCTTTTAAAAAATTAGCTTCTTTTTTGGCAAATATCTATAGTTCTGTTTCTGAAGAAGCATTTTTTTTGAAAGCTGAAACTGCAGAAGAGAGGCTACTT
>NW_009259114.1:7731-22790 GCF_000687185.1 Egretta garzetta | reverse complement strand
CGTCCCATTGCCTCCCACCGCCCTGCAGCCAGGAAGCGAGCGAGGAAGAGGCAGCCCATTACCCACTGCGTTCATGCACTGGCATCATCTGGAAAAGGAAGCCATAAAATAGCAAATAGATCCATCTATTCTCCAGTTCCAACTCTATTACCCTACGAGGTTTGTGAAGAACTCTTCCTAGCCTTAATAGCATCAGATATTAAAAGAAAATACTGGTTTTAGCCAGTATTTTTAACTAGCCCAATCGCTCCTCCGACAGCTCTTGTGCTTCCAGCACTGACCACACACACTGGGGGACCCACCAGCAACCCAGGAAAGGTTGCTGCTGTTGTCCTTCCCTGCAACACCTCCTCAGTGTTTTTCTTTCACTCAGTGACACCATTTGTAGATGAATTTCCCATCCTCACTCTTCATACTGTTGCCCTGTCCCACCCCTGCCCTGCCTGTGGGGATGGAATGTTTGCCGGGACACACGGCAGCTTCCTGACAGCAAAAGTGGAGCACAGGAGCTTGAGGAAACTAAAGCAATTTAATGCCAATCTCAGTACAGCCTTCCAGCTGAAGTTGACAGTGGTTTCCTCCAATTCGAGGATTTTAAGTTTAAGACATTCTTAACCCATTTCATGTGGCCTTTGCTGAGATTTCATGGCAATCAGGATCTTCACAATAGACACCAGAGTACATGGATGCCTATTCCAGCTCTGCTTTCAAGGTCGCTCACATGTGACATGTTATATTGTGAAACTGCATTCTGGATTTAACTTCCACAGCTGAGGAGCTTGAGAATAAAAACCAGGTTCTCACTGCAGCATTTACGCGTTGGCCGGTGTGTTTACTTACCACATCGTAACAAGCAAACTATGTAACTCCTAAGCTTGGAGAAGAAAGTGCTTATTGCAAGTAGCTTAAGTTATTTGTGTCAAAACAAAGAGTGATACAGTGGAAGGTTCTCAGAACTTCATTATCTGTGCTCTACATTTTATTCAGTAATTTGAAAGGGTTTTTTTCCACACCCTCCCCATTATTGCAATTTAGAAAAAACCAACATCAGGTATGTTACATCTAATACATTTCTGCACATTATGGCGCCTATATTATATACAGCGCTTAATTTGTGATTATCACTCCGTTGGTTGCTTTTCTATAGAGATTTGCTGTATGTTTTTCTTATGAAGATAAATGTGAATAATGTTGATTTTTGGAATTCCCAATTTAAAAAAAATGAGCACAGGGTTTCTTTGGCATGATTATGTTAAGAATGCAGAGGCTTGAGCTCATGTATTAAAAAAGGTCTAGAGGCCTTTAAGGGCTGAGCTCCCATTACTTTTCTGACTTCCAAACAAATGTAACAGCTTTTGACTTCTTTGAAAAATTCAAAGATCTGCAATTATTGCTCATCAGATGGTGGCTGGAGACAGTATGGCTTTGCATTATCATCTAAGATTTCACAATTTGAATTTCTACCCAGAAGTATACCATCAAACTAAATCTGTCAATAGGCAAACCAAATGCCTAATAGCAATTCCATCTGCATTTATAGATGGATGGATGACATTATCCTCCTAATGTAAATGCTCTGAGTGAGACAAAAGTCTAATGCTTTAGAAATGCTAGATGTAAAAAAAATAATAAAGTACGTATTAAATACCATTAATTTTTATAGGAGTTGTTTTTTGCTTGGTTGGGATTTCTGTCTGTGTAACAGCTCCCAGTGGGATTTGGAAAATCCAGGCTTGCTAAAGTGGTGCAGTTTTTTTATTTATCCTAAGAATACTTCAAAAGAAGGATCATGAATCGGCTTTATGACTTTCTCCACTGCTTCTGAAAACAACTGCCATAGGCTATTCTGTTAAAAATCAGAATTTTTTAGGTTCTGTAGGAAATAGAGCTGTTCCCTTCAGATTGAGTGATCTGACTTTTGTTAGAAAGCCTCAAAATATTATAAATCCAGAAGATAGAATGAAAGGCATGACAAATGTTTGTGCAGCCAGCCCACCCAAACCCCTATAGCAACATGTGTAATACTGTAATAGTGCAGACTATGCAGACCAAGTTCAAGGTGCATTTATTCTTTTATTCCCTACATTAGTACAGGTAATATACAGTAACTTTTTTTCAAGGTTATACAGAAAAGCAAAAGAAATCGTCAATTATTCTGTTCTCCTTCCTCAAGGATTGTCTGCAGTACCTTTCTGACACACTTTCAAGCTGTATGTGTTAACTAAATCCAACACCGAAGGAAAGGTAGAAGGACAAACTCAGTAATGCGATTCCACATTCCTAATCTCAGCCTTCTGTTCTCATTACACATCTCCCTTTCATCCCCACACTAATGCAATCAGCTGTTTAACGCAGTATCTTGACCCTTATTTCTTCTATCCCCAAGATCAATCAACAGCCATGACCAAGGTAACAGCCACGATACACCAACCCACCCTACTCTTGCAGCCCCAGCTGACAGTTAAGTGAAGATGCATTGTGTGTAAAAACTGAGGTCTTAGAGGAAAGTACCTAGTCATTGGAGTGATACTCCTTATTCATTAAAAACAGCTAGACCTCTCTGCCAACAAATGTGCTAGCTATTCGCTTACCTAAAATTCTTCATAGTCAAGTATTTGCAAGGGTTTTTTTCTGCTGTCCTCATTTTAAAGAAGAAGGATAAATTGAGATTTGCTCTTGTTCACTGCTTACAGGGAACAATCCTTGAAAATAAAAAAAAAGATTAAATAATTTATTTCCTTAAGGTGAAAATCTAGGACAGCAAAAGGTCATTGCAATTTTTAAGCCCTTTTTGAAAGCATTAAACAAGTTGAAAAGTGTTTTGCGTTCACTTTCTGAAGATAGAAAGTTCTTTCCCCTCAATGTCTCTAGGAGAAGCTAAAATTGTTTACTAAACAGCACTGAGATCACCTCTACAGACACCAACATTGTGTAAACAGGATCATTTATAAAGCACTGACATGAAATACTCTGTTTCATGCTAGAAAATTTTGGGGAAAATGTGCGCAGTCAGCCCACGGCTGTTGGTGTGTTGCCAACCTGGCAGCAGGAACTGAAAAGAGATGGTCATTTAACGTCTGAGCTTAGGTGCTTTGATGGTTATCACTGCCACTGCCACAGTGTGCTGAATTTACTGATCTATGCTGTAAACTGGTTTTAACATGCAGGCTGAATCCTTCACTTGAGAATTGATTTAATTCTAACCTGGAAATAAAACACAATGTTTCATTTTGTTCTTTTGCTGAAACAACCTAGGTTTATTATTTAAAGATGACACAGAATAATACGCTAGCTCCATGTAAGCCATCCTTCTTCAGAAAGACCCAAGTGTTATCAGTACAGCTATTGCCTTACATCATGCAGAAAGGCATTAAGTGCAACTTGACTAAATGACATGTGACCTTTGTTTCCCTTAATGTAAAGAGAGATTAAACATTCAGTACCTTTTCTGAGGAAGGGATACATGATGGGCTAAACTGTGTACAAAATAGGCATTTGTTTGTGAATCAAGCCAAGATCAAGGTTGCTCAAAAGTGCATCAGAAGTAGCCTTCAGACCTTTGCTAATACAGAGACGTGGGAAAATTATTTGTACAAGAAATAGCTGCAGAAAAGATAACCAGGCTATTGGATGTGAATTTAATCTTCCATATCCTGTCATCCATCTGCATGTTGCCCTAAAATTTCATTTTATTCAAAATTTAGCTTGATAGAAGTTAGCTGGGATAGCTGGCAGTGCAAATAACTTCTTTTAGGGAATAATTTTTTCATCTCCTTGGAGAGACTGAATTCTGACTGCTGGAAAATACATATATGCTTTTTCGATAAAAGTATATGGCTTGGTTATCTTTGGAGTAGCCTAATGTTCACTTCTTATCCCTTTGTACTCAAATTGCCTTGTCTTCACAAAACTGGAGCCACTCTTCCTTTGAAGAAGTACCACCTATATCTGTGACATTTAACAGGCATTGCACAAATACAGGCAGTCGTGGAGTTTGAGACGCGCCCTTTCCTCATCTTGTTCATTTGTGTGCCCAGTTGATTTAACAAGCTGACATCCCAGATATATCTTGTATCTCTGGGAATTAGGACCACATGGTATTTTGTGGATTGTATCTCCTTGATAAAGTTCACCTTCCAAAGAATATAGGACTCCAAAAATGGAGATGGCAAGCTCCCGGTGAAGGAAATTTTAAGATATTTACTCCTACAAGATTACATTTAGGTAACATTGAGAGATGCAGTACCTTAAGCCCAGAAATGTAATGACACTGCCTGTGCTGCAGTGTGATAGGAGAGTGGATGGTTGGGTATTCCTATTTTAAAAGCAAAACAAACACATACAGAGTAGGGGCAAACATTCTCCCTTCTTATGATAAAATTATCTGCCAATGCAGCTCCCAGTTCTCCCTATTACACCAGAGGCAGTAAGCAATTTAGATAAAGGGTTGCTTTATAATTATCTCTTCCCAAAGCAACAATTTCAGAGGAAGTGAAAATAGTTTCACATAAAAGCAAACATATCTGTATGTGTTCCTTGGGGATGAAATTCATGAAGTATCAAAAACATTCCACAGTGAAGTAAGGCACATCAACTAGGGGTACCAAGACTTTTAACTTTCATCCATTATGGACTCCGGGATTTTAAATCATTGAAAGACAGATGAAGTGGAGGAGACTGTAGGCTTTTTCAGCTACTGTAGAAGAAAGGAAAGAAGCAGGAGCATGGTCCTCCACTGGAACTCACTACCAACAAGTGTAGAGAGCCATAGAAACTTCAGGATGTAAATATTTAGATGTCTACTTCAGTACATATCTAATCACATATTTTGCTTTAAAAAGTCAAGAAACTACAGGAAGTAAAGGTCTCTTGGCTCTTCCAGTCCACCCTCCTGGCACTTCAGAACGGTCCTCTCACATGTGACTTGAGGAACACTTTTTTTTCCCCACGACAATGGGGAAAAATGCCAACATGGATAAGATTTCTAAGCAAAACAAAAAAATTACTCTACATACGTTGTTAAACCCTAATCACTGAAAGCAGATACTATCCTGCCAGTGTTAATGCAGTGGAAAATTAAGTGGAGTTGGGGCATGCTGAATTTACAGACCGCTTCAGTATGACTTTGAAAGCGCTTCATTACCACAATGTTCTCATCCTGCTCCAGAAAGCTCTACAGCCATCACCCCTGTCTAGCTGGCAACTGCTCAGGAAAGCAAGCGCTGCTGCTGAGTTGATACTGTAAGAAAACTTGATCCTGGGCAAATATAGCATTTCTCTCTTCAGCCACAACAATACTAGAACAAAACAAAACGTTTAAAATCCAGTGAGATTATTCTAGACAGCATTCCTCACACAGCAGCTCTGATGCCCCGTTTGAAAGATTCAATATTTTCTTCTGACTTACTTGTAAGACGCAGATAAAAACAAAACATCAACTTATTAGTCTAAGGGAAGAAGAACAACTCACAAGAATAAACATTTGGGCTCCTCTCAACATGATCTTGAACAAACTGGAGTTTTAGAGTGCCCAGGCTTTATAATAGGAAGAGAAGTGGCAAAGACAATATAAAAAGAAAATATACCGGGTTTTGTCTATGTATCAATCTCTCATGAACCCAAATTTCCGGCAAATTGTTTTGTGTGATAAAACTTGCAATGGGTAGTTTTCTCAGCAGTGGTACCACTCTTATTAACCTCTCTACTGCCCGAGAAGCTGCTCTAGTCACAGTTCGTGCAATTACCTGGCCAAGAGCAAAATGCCACTCACTGAGGAGGATTACGTTTTCCAAGACACTCAACTCTAAAAGCTTCCCAGCTCCCATTCTCCCTGCACATTTCACTGGTTAAAGACCCCCGTATGGCCTTTGCCACCTGTGATTATTCCCAACACTACTTTTCTTAAATACCTTTGAGTGGCAAAGTTGCGCATAATTCTGCTAAGTTTGATTGTTAATGTATGGATAGATCCGCTCTAGCTCCACTGAATTTTTTGAAAAACTTTATATTTTTCTAAGTTAAATTTCATTCCTCCTGGGATTAAAGGCATATCTCCAATCACTTCTAAATTGCCAAGCCTTGCCTCTCTGTCCCTATATGGCTGTTTCAGCAGTACCATTACCACAGAGAATCATTTATCAGTACCATCCCTACAGCCTGCTCTGGACCTTCTGCACCAAACCAGAGTACACAACTCCACAAGTGATGTGTCAACACTAATGGTGACCAGATTTAAAACCAAAGCAGTTTTAAGATGAAAACAGATTTTAAGATGAGATACAGACTGTAGATATTTCCAGGATATCACACATATTTAACTGCAATAATAGGCAGCTAGTTTTGTGTCCCTCTCACGATATCAGCTTCACATCGGTATTTGGATATGCCAAAGCATGCAAATAAACTGGATTGGGCTAGTAAAAGTAACCTTTTAGATGAGGGAGATTTATGTTCTCATATTTGTGAAGAAAATTTGGTGTTAGTAAATTGCCTCAAATATCTTCAGGAGGCCAGAACAAGACTTTGGTAAACTTTCAAGTCTGGAGGATGCAATACCAATAAACACGAGAGGCTCAGTCCCGAAGTTAGATATTTCAGCCCTGAGCCTGCACTTCTACAGCAGCTCAGTGCTTTGTCAATTGTTAACATGACTCTGGCAGGAGATCAGCACTCGCCTTAGCCACCGGAGGTGCTGGGGATTATTCATGGCAATCAGATCTATGGATTCCAGCAGCACACTGACTCCAGTGAGACCACCAGTCTAAGAAAGTACCCACCTGAGTTAAGTCTAAGGACCCAGTTTGCCAAATGCTGGGGGTAGCTCATAAGTTGACTTGGTATCGCATCCACACCACATTTTATTTGATCCTAGTTTAGTCCATTTGTTACAGATAAAGCTGAGAGCTTCTATATACCAATCAAGAGAGTTTTAATATTACTGCGCTTATTAGAATTAGACTTTTTGCTGAGAGAAGATTTGTAAAACAGTACTTATGATTTAGTTTATAGCCTTTCTCTTCATAGCAATTCCCCCTTAATGGCACTTCACTCTTTGAAGTGCACAGTAAGAAGCTGGATTTCAACCCTTTGATCATATATTTTTAAAGTTTCATGCAGTGGTAAACTCTGACATCAGTGAGGGTTACTTGGGAGTGATTGCCCTCCAGCATGTGTCACGGACTGACCGTCTGACCCCTTCTGGGGTACTCCTCTACAAGGATGGCTCTTCATTTACAGCATCTGCTACATCTACAGCACTGGGTGTAAAGGGCAGTATTTTTACTCGATGCATTGATAGTCAACATCAAATTAAAGACACTCTTATTTCTTCCTTGGCACAGTCATTTCACAAGTTGATGAGATGTTTAATTACACTGTGTATGAAAACAGCAACTGAGAGAAGCTCATCTAAGTGTTCTGATATAACAGGAGCACTCACAAAACCATCAGGATTTGGGGAAAGCAGAAATCTTTGACAGGAATGAGGAGCTCAGTACCTGCCCTGTACGCAGCCCTGTCCAATTTTGCAGTCCACTGGGTTTCAGGGCTCTGAGCATGCATTGACTCTTTTACAAGTTACGTCTTTACTTATACCTTGCTTTCTCAATCTTTTCTTGGGATAGGGCTTGCAGAGATTGCCCCCACAAACCTTTCCTTTTTTCTCCCATTCTCAGGCTCTGCTAGTGCAAAAGTTAGATTGCTGTGGAGAAAGGTTTGCCATTACCTTACCATGACAGATAGAAGACAGCCATATTTCTTACAGCTGTCAAGACATATACAATGCATGCATGAAATGCAACTGGTGCTGTAAACTCCAAAGTTACTGTAGGAATGAAAGAGGTAAAAGCCAAGTTCCCATAGAGTGAAGGAAACATCCACTGAAATGCTGCCTGTAACAGTGCAGCAGGCCAGGAAAAGACAAATATTAGATCATAAAACAACTGAGCTCTCTGAAAAATAAAAATTGCAGTCATCATCTCCTGACCTTAAGATGTGAGATGCTTGAGAATAGATGTGAGATGCTCCAACCTCTTGGAGTAGATACAATGTGATGATGAATGTGCTCAGCCTCCTGCCAGATGGGATTACTGGTTTCTCCTCTGTTTAAAACACGTGCCAACCTCTGCAGTCTCGCTGTTTTCAGAAGGGATTTTAAAAACTATTTTATTCTAAAAAAAGCCATTATCTTTTTCAGATGGGTTCTTGACATTCATTGCCACTCAGACACCAGATCTTCACCTGGTAAAAAGTAACAACCTAAGAATTCACTGTATGTGCTTTAGCAATTGAGAATGCAACTTGATCAATAAGGAAATTATCCCTTCTAGGAAATGTCTTGGCAAAGAAAATTCTAGGAAACTAATCCCTTGGAAGAACTTCACTGCTTTTTGTTCCATCCTGCTACAAGTCATTGTACCTTCATTTGAGAGCATTAGAGCACAGAATTAAAATCTTAAAATTGTGCAAATATAGGTTTTGCTTTCATTTTATCTTTATTCAGTCCTTCACCGAAAGATAAAGTGACCCTGATTGTAGTTCCCTCAAGTGGAAATCACAGGTAAAATTGTCACGTAGCCTCTTGATGTGAAAAATAAGTAAGTATTAGTGATGCAAGCGCATTTCACATAAGATTCTTACATCACAAAATATTAAATAGCCATGGTGAGTTAAAAGGGTAAAGCAACCCTCGTGACAGTGAACACGTTTAGCTGTACTGTGCCATATTGTGTGCCTCTAAGGGTGAAGAAGGTGACCATACTCCTGTGGGTTCAATGTACACAAACAGAAAGGCCTGACAGCTACCACAGGCCTGACGGCTACCAAAGTCCATGAAGGAGGGAGCGATAACCAAACCAGTTACAACTCAAATGCAAAGCGTAGTGCATTTTTTATGTGAGCACCAATCACGCCATGTTGCCACTCAACCTGTTGTAAAAGGCCAGATTTTGTTACATGAATCAGTGGCTCTGAAAATTTGGACAATGAAGCACCAACAGACTGCAACACTACCTATAATCTCTATTTTCTTGTAAACTCCATACCGAAGCCTTAAACAGTACCTATGGCTTAAGGTTAACATAAGCACAAAGGTAAATCTCACCCTCATGGATCACTGAGAGCAACAGTAAATTTAGGGAAGTTGTCCTTGCCCCTTCCCCCCTTTTCTTGTAAAATACTCCTGTAAATAATTAATTTTCTTTTCTAAGTGACACTTCTTTCTTTTCTTTCCTTTTTTTTTTTTTAAACAGCCTCTGGGATCTCCAGAGGACATAGAGTCATCCAGTTTTTTTTCTTTCCCCAAGACCTTGCACAGATGAGGCAGAGACAAAAATATAGAAGGGAAAGAATTGACCAGAATTATGCAAGAAACCTTGTGACAAAACTATGACCAGAAAATCAGGGAAATCAAACACTGGGGTGCAATGATGCTGATTTTTTTTTTTTAATTTATACATAGGTCTAAAATTTTGTTCTATTTCCTCTTAGAATGGAAATCATAATAGAAAACTATTGGAATATATATCGAAGATACTTGTTACTTGTCTGATTTTATGTAAAGAGGATAGAAAGTTCTAGGTTTGTTTTATCAAATGTTTCTACCAAAAAAAATGAATTTTTATATAGAAATGTTATTTTAACCACTTGGGGACTGCCTCAGGCTTAAAGTTCTAGGTTTGTTTTATCAAATGTTTCTACAAAAACTGAATTTTTATATAGAAATGTTATTTTAATCACTTGGGGACTGCCTCAGGCTGAACTAGCTGGTTTTAGCCTCTCCACCTTACCCATGCTTCCTAGTGCCTTATGCCATGACAAGTCCCAGTGGAATCAGAAGAAAACAACCCATGTGTTTTGCTGTAGTCCCAAAGACATTAACTTAATCACATTAGTAAGACTAGCTAAAAATCTGCATTTGCAGAATCACCCCTTGCTGCAGTTGAGATCATAAGTTGCCAGACTGCCAGATGCATTAGGCTCTGTGCATTTCATTAATGATGTGGTTCTGGGGATCAACCACCACGTTGTGGGCTCAAGAAGTAAGCCCCTTCAATAGTGGAAAGGGACATTGCTCTTTTCTTAGCCTTTTAAATCTTTTGTCTTCTGTCGCTTATTGAGCTCTTTACATCATGCAGCATCTTAGCAGTCTAACACTTTTACCACAGAGGTCTCAACTGGAAATTCAATAAACATGGAGATATATGGCTTCGGTAGGTCTGAAGCAGCAACACAGGAGATTCCTTTTTATGCTTGATATATGCACCCCAGTGGTACTCAAGCTATCCAACAGGAAAGTCATAAAATAACAAAGTGATGGAGCAGAAATGATTCAGTCATTTACACCACAGACACCCAGAATGGAGACCAGAGTGTCTCAGCGAGCGAGCACCCTCCGGACACAGAGACCAAACAACCGCGTGGATTCCTTCTTGCAGCCTTGGCACGTGTGCTGGTGAGATTTACATACATTGCCATAGGGTTTATCTAGGACATGACATCACATTATTATTTTGCTACTGGCACCACTGGCTGTTTCATTTTACAAACATCCGTGCCCCAGACTGTAAATTCCAGAAAAGGCACTTGCAGTATCTTCATAGTACAAAATTACTTCAGATTGCTCCAAAGGCCTGATAAGGATTCCTCCATGCCCTGGAACCAGGGCTATAACAGACCTGAGCTCCTGCAAAGCACAGAGCTTTTCTCCAGTGAAATTACTTCATCTTGCATGCCTTAAGCTCTGCTGCCTGCAGATTTGGAAAATGAAAGACAGCAATGACAGCATTCATTGCCATGAAGCAATGTCAGTTTACCGAGATGAGAATCAGGCTCCTGAAGAAAAATACTCCAATTTATCATCACCTTGCAGTTACTTTTTTATTTTGTTCTAATGCAAAGGTTTGCGAAGTAGTAAATAAATCAAAATGAGAAATCATTGCTTTGAAGACATGCAACGACAATGACGAATTGAACACAAGCCTGAGGAGAAGAGACTTAAGGAAATATATGAAACATTGAAGCAATGAGGAAAACCGGAGGAGTAGAGAGTGCATGTAGGAGTCACAGGAGCAAAGAAGGTTTTATAGCAGGAAAGACAGACCTCCAAGCCTCTTATAATCCTTCATTTCATACAGCTTTGTTTTTTATGGGATCTTTCTTTCCTAAGGCTGTGAGCTTAAGACTTTGATTTATACTTCAGAGCTAATTTTTTCCAGCCTTGAAATGTAGGAAAGAAATTGTAAAGGTTTATCAAAACAACTGCAGGGAGGCTGTAATGCAGCCTTTGCTTACCACCTCCAAAGCAGAAGGTATTTCAGGCTCAGAAGGGAGCACAAATACGAGATTTTCAAGACCAATTCCCCCAGCCATTGAGATCCCATGCTTCTGGTGGGTGTGAGACATTGCTCTTTACTAGGTGGCGGAGAAAAGTAATGGTATTTTATCAGAAAGCCTACACAGAGTTATCATAGGAACTCCAAACTATGTATTCAGGTGCCAAAAAAAGGATAGTCACAAAACGTGCATATTTTGGGGGATGTGGGTATTAAAAGAAAGGGTTTAAACTGGCAGATGTGCGTGGATGGAGCTTCCCAACAGCTTCATCTTGAATCAATCAATCAATCTTGAATCAAAGCCATAGTCAAGAAGAAATGAGGAAACTTGTAACATCCATACCCATACCAAACCTAGACTGCACTGTCCACATTAGCAGAAACTTCATTGCTTTAAAAGCGTTTATGGGTTAAACGTGTAACTACCCTTACGCAGTACCCCATTGGTATCTAGTGCTACCAGTCTGGGAACTTGACACCACAGTTTCATATTCATACCACCTAACCTCAGGGACCTAAGCAACACAATCACTAAGAGCGTTATCAATGAACAGAGACAGGTTGCCTGCTGAAGCCAACCATTTCATCATCTATCGGGGAGCGCAGGTTAAGTATGCTCCAAGTTCAAGCACCTCAGTTAAGTGTCTAAAGCTTGACAGAACAAATCCTCATGCAAGAGTCTTTCAAAGTGTCTCGTGGACACTGGAAATGATCATGGATTTCAATGGGCTCTGGGTCAGGATATAACCACATTCTATTTGGTAATAAAACAATCAAATTCAGCCTTAAACATTTAAGAAAAAAGATGGAATTTATTACACAGCTGAGACATTTTTGCCGAGATTGATAACTCTTTCAGATTATCAGAGTGAAAGCATGCAATATCCCATGGTAGGACATATAACACTGTTTTCAGAATTCTTTCTTCTCCCTCTTAAATACCAGTCCAAGGTCTGAAGATAGATTTTACAAAAAATAGTCTGCCAACAAAAATTAAACGGTAGTTATTATGAAATCACATTCCCCTTCAAAATAAAACTATTTCTTTTTTTTTTTTTACACCTTTTGTCATCAGTGCCAGCTTTTTTGAGTTACTCTTAAACACAGTCATTGTAAACAGAGCTAAACCCCATCTACTCTTATTATCTCACCACACCATAAATTGCCTTGATAGTGAAATAATAGCAACAAGACTGCAATATTCTTGCTAACAATCACCTGCTATCAACGAAATCCATAGGGCACATACACAAAGCCACAGCAGCATATTAAAGAATACATCAATAAAATGAAGCCTACCATCTACACACAGAATCAGACAGATATCTACAGTTAATTATCTGTATTACTGCAGTGCCTGAAAACCTTATATCTGAACCAGAATCCCATTCTTTAAAGACACAAATAAATAGAGAATATCAAAAAAGCGTGGCGAGACAAGTACTAAACCCTGTTGTGGAACAGTCAAGGGCCATAACCCAGATAGACAGGGAAATGATGCCCGTGCAGAGCCGTGAGACAGGAAAGCCTCAGCGCATCAGCTACCCACCCACTGCAATAAGAAAACTTTTCTGGAGGAATTAGAGAAAAGGCTAGGAGGTGACTTTGTTTACAGGGAGCTCCTGCTGAGTGTACAGAGAGGTACCTTGAAGGCTTTTCTCAGTATTTAGTAGTTGCAGCACTAAGGGTTTTAACAGGGGCCAGGTAAGAGATGGTAGTTCAGGACTTGGGGTGGGGGGGAGTAGAAGACAGAAGAGGCCACGAGCAGTCCTGCAAATGAGAACAGCCTGCCTGTTCCTGATGTGACTGGGAAGAGGGAAGCAGCAAAGGGATACAAACAGAGTTGGTGACACGGTCAAGGGAACAAGTTAAGGAAAAGACCTTTCTAGAGGTTTCCCAACACCTATGACAAAGGAAGACCACAGTTACCAAGATGAGAAAAACAGTTGTTATAATAGTTGAAATGGGTCACAACTAAGGCTGCATTTCAGGCCTTCTTTATGTATATGAATGTGGGGGGAAAAAAAAGGTGTTTTGCAGCAGGAATCCGCAAGGTACAGAAAAAACTCAGTCAGGAGCAATGCTTCCACCTAACAGGCAGGATTTTGTCCATATCAGTCTACCAAGGCAGCGGCAGGGCAAGATTAATCTGTCTGTAGCTACACAGAGCTAGAGCTGGCAGCTAGATAGCTCTGCAAAGGCATCAGAGAAACTTACATGTTCTCCTGAACGTGGATCAGATAGTGGGAAGCATCACCTAAGAGGTGGAGCAGGATTTATGCTTGCAAATGGTGTTACCTAGATGCAAGTTGTGAGACCAAGAGAGTGGTAGGTGGGACAGAGTCCAGGGGCACCAACCACAGGAATGGAAGGAGAGCAAGAGAGGCTCTGCCAACAGGGCACCCAAAACTGCAGGGGATTAAGAAGGCCAGAGAGGGAGATCTATGGCTTATATGTATTTGACCGTAGGAATGCATCTTGGGTAACATAATCTGTCTACATTTAAAAGAGATCACAAAGGTTTTAAAGACACCAGGTATATTCTTTATTATATAGGTATTTCACTACTTTTTGCCACAAGCACACTCCAGACTGCCATACTTGCTCATGCAGCTTTTAAGAACCAGGCAGAAGCTGAGGTAGACTTAAGCTAGCCATAACCATAATACCCTGCAAAATCCTCACATTAGGAAGCAAGAAATTTGTCAGAAACTGAATTTTTATGCGTCACTCATTTCCATTTGTACCAATACTTGCTTCTGCAGTTTGATAATTGCTTTCTTGCCCTGCAAGAAATTGAAAAGAAGGCAAATAATGCCACCAACAGGTATATGGGTTTATTGCTGCGATGAGTTTTGAGATAGGTTTTCTTCTCTTGCCTTTAACTGGAATGCTAACTGTAACTTGATAGCAACGCTTAGGTTCCTCTGCATTCACCCACGCTCGTTGTCAGAACTACGATGCCAGTGCTTCTTCTGTACCGCTTTGTTAGAGAGTTTATGGTTTCATTGTGCACCTGGTTTATTTCTACTGCAAGTAATTAGGAAAAAACAGGTTACAAAATAGAAATCAAAAATTAAAAAAACCTCCCATCCCAGTACTCAACAGTATGCAGATCTGGTGAAAGCATTTCAAATAATAAATGTCATCTGCCTTAAAGACATACAACAGGCACATTTTCATAGCATGTAGCATATTTTGCCTCATTTTATTTTTGCTATTCCCAGCTCAGATATCCTTCAACTATGATAAGGACTGTAATGATATAAGAGCTCTTCCTTACAGAATAGGACAAAAGCCTACTGAAACGAGTTCAGTCTTTAGGTACATCTGAAGCAGGGAGAGTTCTGCTTACAAATACCATACTCATCCTCCATCTCATTCCCTTTATCCGCACTTAAAAGTTTTGGAATGGAAACATTTTCAATAATTCTTACCTGAATAGGATTTTATGTTTAAGGTAAAAGGGATTAAAGCGTATCCTTAGGTTAGTCTTCCTTTCTTTCAGAGCCATAAGACTCCAGAGTAGATGAGGTAGTAGAAAGGCTGAGGATGGTATGGCACCACAGGGCACGAGGCAACGTTTTCTCTTACAAATGGTCTCGCTCAAAAGCGACTAAGGCAGGCTGACGCCCTGGCACTCTGCATAGATATATAGCTCAAAGTTGGAATTAATTTACAGCCTATCTCCTAGCTAGTTTCACAAGAGTGAGCTCTGAATTCAGCAGG
>NW_009259114.1:1432-7713 GCF_000687185.1 Egretta garzetta | reverse complement strand
AAATAAATCCTTCTCAAATTCTGTGCGCCTCAGACCCTTACAAAAGATCAACTTGGATTTGCTAGGATTTTCCATCAGTATGAACTGAGGCTGCAGACACAGGTACCCTTACAGAAAAAAATTGTGGGAGTCAAAAATAGACAACATGGGTGAATATAGGGTTAGGTACTGCAAATGTTTTGCTGAAAAATGGACTAGTCCTAGCCAAAGGGTAACTTACTACATGAAACGTGGATGGTATATGCTGAGTGTATCTTGGATGTCCACATCAACTAAATAATTTAAGAAAACCAGCAAGGGAAATATTGAAAAAAGTGAGGACTTGTCTGAAACATGTTCATTAAGCATGAGAATTTGAAGATAAGCTATAGTATCCTGCACTTCACAATAGAAATTAACTTAGAGTTTTCTTGTACACAACTGTAGATATGGCACCTATGTTTCCAAGTCTGTATTTCAGCACAGATTTAATATTATCCTGTTTTACATATAGCAGTACGTCTTTGTACATCCATTGTACCTATAATTTAGCTTATTTTAACTTATTTATTGTACAAATCAGCTGAGGCAAGATTCAATGTAAATTAGAGACACAAAGTACAAGAAACTGTACTGACACTTGCACTTTATTGCAGAAGTTCATCAATACTCTTATTTAAAGACCACGAGCTCTTGAGGAAGCACTGTCATGTTAAAAGCTTGCAATCACTGCTTGCACTATACGGGAGAATTATTTCTGACACCTAACTGAGGGTGAGAAGGAATAGCAGTCATGTAGATCACAGGGGTCGAACTGCAGGAAGGCAGAAGTGAAGCCAGAGGCATGAACAGCTCGAGTTCAGCGCTGTGACTGGAGGACAATCATGTGAGTGGTACCTGCAGCACAGCTAATGGAAAAGTTTTAACTGAAGTTTTTCTTTGAGCACCGAGTGTAAAACTCATGCTCTTTTTGAATAAAGCTGATTCTGGTTGCACCTCTGACTGGGGTCCAAGCCTCATACGCTGCACCTAACTGCTCTCAGAGTCATCCAATATCATGGAAATGAAAGACATCCTCTACTGTCCTTAAACATTTGAAGAAAAGAGAAAGTAGGTATTTAAGTAAATGGATTTCACACACACAAACATACGTTTAAATACTTTCAACCTTATTTAATAATGGACAAGATGACACACTTCCCTCTCTTGCTCACAACCCTGGGGAACAAAGCACACATAAGGTGATGTCGGAAATGACAGCAAGTCGTATAGCTGGGGCGGCATTGGATGCTGCATGTGTCCCAGGCTGCAGCCGTTGCCACACACATCTCCAACTCGCAGGGTATCGACAGGCACAAATTAAGCAGAACAGGGAGCCGAGTCTGACTTTCCCACTGATAAGCCTCTTTGGAAGAGTAAAAAAAAAAAAAAAAAAAAAAAGAGTAATGACTTCGTACAGCTACAACAGAGCACGACTTTACTCTTAGTCTCTATACATTGCCCAGTCACCGATGTAACAGCAACTCCAGATGTTCAGAGCCACCACACAGCACCTGCGGCAGAACAACCTGAGTTTTCCAGCTCAACCAGCTCAAGCTGTCCCCCAAAACAAACATGTTTATCTACATTTCTTTTTCTTTTATTAAAAGAAAAACCTTATTCAGTTTAAAGATTCAGTAACAATACAAGACCATTCAAACAGTTTTACATCAGAAGTCCTGCATTTGTTGTCAGACTGTTGCCATGTAGGATTTCACCAAGCAGATGACAATACTGTCTCGCGACAAATAAGACCAAAACACTCTGCAGACAGATTTATGGAAATGCTCACTCACAGGCAAGTATGATAAAAACGCAGCAAGCTAGCTTCAGAGACAGTGAGGGTGAGGGATCTGATCCTCAAACTTACCTTTCAAAGCAACAGGTACCTGGGTGATCTCGAGGAGGCATCATCTGACAGCATGATTGGATTGTGCCGGTGTGAACAACTACTCGTTTGGTGGCTTTGCACAACCGGACAGTAATTGAGTGAGCGTCAGCATACATGCACTGTTACATTTATGCCCCCATCCATCATAACCCGTACAGCTTGCTGACTTGCTAAAGAAAGCGTGTTTCACCAGAAAAATACCAGAGAAAGTAAACACTGATTCATTGGATGATTTGGGTGGCTATAGAGACTGTCAAAACGGGTTCGTGACCGGAGAAGCAGAGAAGGTTGGATGCATCTGGAGAGACATCTACACCTCCTGAGTCTGGACAGCATTTCTCCAGGAACTAAAGTTCTCCCTGGTGGTCTCCCCACAGGGAACAAAAGCACAGGGTATCCTTTCCTCCACAGAAAGCCATCTGGCCCCCAACAAAGGTGAGGAGGTACTACACAGTGCACGACTTCCAAATAACCTAGAACTCATGGAAAGCAAATTTTACACAAAGCTCCCACCTACTCACAGATTTTCCATCCTCTGGACACAGCCTGCATCCAAACACTAAGACAACGTAAGAGCTGCAACCATAAGAGTTCATGAATGCCACAGGAGAAAGAGACAGGCAGAGTCAAAACTTTGAAATCGTTAAATAGGGTAACCATTGGTTAAATCTCTAAGGATCTTCAGAAAATCCAGCAGACCTGTGCCTGAAATTGTAGACTCAATTATTGAGTTTTCATAAATATACCCTATATCCATATTTACAACTAAATCTTCATATATCTAAAAGAAACACTAAATTGCAACATAGGAACACCATCCCCTCAGTGTGCCACGATACACTGCAGGCATTAGACAAATAATGGCAATTATTGAGGACCGTGCAATTGGAAAAACCTCACAACACTGAACTTGAGCTTTCCAGCACCTACTGGAAATGGTATTGTTGCATGTTGGCAGACAAGAGCTCCTCAGAAAAGCAACAACTAATTCCTTCTAGAAGTCTACAGATTGGTACCATTTCCTTTGGGTTCAATGGAAATGGTACCGAGGAAAATAAGTATTAAGAAAAAAAATTTAAAAATGTAAAAGTTTGAACAGGAGAAGTTGTGAGGCCCTTACCCGGGATCTAATAACATCACAAGAAACTGAATGAGACAAAAAGCAGCACAAGGACCCACAGGAGGAAGGCTCGCCAAGCTCCACCAGTGCAATGTTGCTAATGCCCATACCATAGGGGATATGGCTGTCCATCTTCCAGCAAGCCTAGAGGCTCCTCTTGCTCCCTCACTATTGTGTGTCAAATGCCTACAACTCCCCAAAGGTTCAGAAGCAGAAGTAAAAAAAAAAGCCTACTTTGCTTTCCATATATTTAGAGCTAAATCCACTTCAGCTAAGCTACAATTTTCTGAGAGTTTCCTTCGCTGTCAGCCTTGCTTTGAAACAGTCCCTCCCTCTGCACCTCCCCCTTGCCGTACGCTCCCAGCCACCTGCACACCGCTCTCAGCTGTTTGTTCAGACGAGCACTGAACTGAGCCACAGATTGAAGTCAGCAATTTAAAAGTGACCGCTACTTTTGGCAGCTTATTTTTCAGCCAGATGAACTCCAAGCACAGCTCATGCCACAGAGTTAAGAACAAGTACCTGGGAAGGAATACTCCGGGACCTGCCACAGCCTTCAAAGCAGAAGCTTGAAAAATGACACTCTATTGGAGACCCAGCAGGATATCACAATCACAAAATGCAGAGATTTGCAGTGGGGCATTTTAAAGGCACTACAGAAATGCCATCCTGGACCCACACCAAGTCCACAGGGAGCCAAGCACTATTTGCACCAGCAAGGAAAGCCGACAAAAGCATGCTGCTGATACACTTTGCTGGACTGAGAGTTACAAATATTAGTTGCTCCACTGGAATATCAATAAGGAAACCCAGCCAAAGCTCCTATGAGAAACACATACCTACCTTGGGAGTTGTCCAGTACCTGTACAGCTTGGATTCATCTGCAGATACCAATGATAGTCTTCATGCACAAACGCCTTTTTCAATTAGTCATAAGCCAGGAAAATTACATTTGGGGAAAAAGCATCAAAAAGCTTTCTTCTGCAAACATAGTTTGCCACAGCACATATGGGACAACATAAACCATAATGCAGAAATATTGAGGCTGCTGCATCTGCCAAGGCCACACAGAAGCTCTCAGAAGCCTGAAAAAAGTCACTGGCAGCAAAGGTTTACAACACAAATATAACAGGATGGGAAAAGTGCTTCAGAGCACTTTGTAGGGGCTGGTTTGCTTCACCCAGCCTGTTGGTATACTCACCCTAGGACACGTGGCAATGAGCCTAGCTTCCATCCACTTTCCTTCCTTAAAGTACACCTATATAAGCTTAAATAACAGCAGTTTACCTACTACCTCTTGATTAACACTTTCTGAGTTCACTGCAGCAGCCAACTGCCTTACCTTGCATTCCTTCTTTATAAGCTTCACATGAGTTCATAAGCCTCACATGAGCTCAGTCTTGCTCACATGCTCCCTCCCTTTCCTTCCAGCAAGGCAGGGTTTGGTCCTGAGCAGGTTCAGCTGCGCTTGCCTCTGCCTCATCTGAGAAATGCAGCACCTGTTTTTTCACAGGAGTCAGGATTGACTGAAGGAAGCAACTGAATGCAAGTTGTCTTTGTAGCAGCTGCCTTGCATGAAGAATTCAGTCAGAGACTCAGCCTTAAAATCATTGGGATGGAGAAGGACAATTTGGGGAAATAATGGGTCCCAACCTCTATCAAAGTTGAAATTACACTGAATTTAAGTAGATGATCAGGAAACATAAAGCTATATTTCAGCTGTGTCCCCAGTTGTTCCCACTGCCATCCAGAGCAGAGGCAGGGAACAGCAGAGAAAGTTGCACTGGCCCAGCAATTTTGAGAGGTTAGGGGGAACCACGCCCAGGCTCACCGTGCTGAATACCCATCCAAAGAAAGTCACAGATATTGCTGCTTGCAGCTCCTTTGTGTTTTTAACAAACATTCTGGAAAACAAACCCAAAATATATTAGAACTTCCATATTGGGGAGAACTGCTGGGGAGAATGCTTTCTATGTTAGCTCCTACCTTCTGGAAAAATGTGCTGTTCCAGCTCAGGAACATGACTGCTTTCATCTCACTTTGATGCCTGGAGCTGATAATATTGTGGAAAAGATTAAGGCTCAGCTTTCCCTTCTTCAGGAGGTGACAGTCCATGTTGAGATGTCAGTCAGTGTTACGATGAGATGCCTGTGGAAGTATACCAAGGAGATGCAAGGGCTGACACGTTAATTAAAATCCTACCCATTGTTTTGGAGCTTTGCTCAGCTTTCACCCCTTAGCACTTCAATGAGTCCAAAGAAACAGTTTCTGAAAGACTCCCGTGCACTCTCTGTGCTACGAGCCCAAACCAGCAAGATTCCCAATCCATGGAAGGGTTTCCAGGGAGGGAACAGAAACTCCTTGCAAGGATAAGAGTGACATATATCTGTCCATTGGACTCTACACTCCAAAAGATGTGCTCCCTCCCAGGACCTCTCTCCAACATGGCAATGAGCAGCTGCTAGGCTCAGTCCAGAACCTAACGCTGCCTCGAGTTCTTCATCAGCATCGACACCACTGGCACTGCCAGGGGCCACCTTTTTATGTAACCAGGCTGGGGATTCAGGCAATGTTCTTATGCTTTTTCCTGGCAAGAGACAAGATTCAGGCACAGATAGAGGCACCCTTGACAAATACATGCCTGCAGAGGATAATTTTTATCTCCTTGATCATAAGGTGAGGTAACCTGAGCTGATGATCAAAGCTGAAGCGCACTTTGTAAAGAAATGAAAGAAATCTTTGCCTACTGCTGCTCTAGTGAAGGGGTTAGCAAAAATGAAGTACGATAATCATAGAATCATAGAATGTTTTGGGTTGGAAAGGACCCCTAGAGGTCATCTAGTCCAAACCCCCTGCAATAAGCAGGGACACCACTAACCAGATCAGGTTGCTCAGAGCCCCATCCAACCTGGTCTTGAATGCTTCCAGGGATGGGGCCTCCACTACCTCTCTGGGCAACCTGTTCCAGTGTTTCACCACCCTCATTGTAAAGAATTTCTTCCTTATATCTAGTCTAAACCTACCCTGGTTTGGTTTAAAACCATTATCCCTTGTCCTGTCACAGCTGGCCCTACTAAAAAGATATTCCCCATCTTTTCTATATGCCCTCTTTAAGTCCTGAAAGGCTGCAATCAGGTCTCCCCACAGCCTTCTCTTTTTCCAGGCTGAACAAGCCCAGCTCTCTCAGCCTGTCCTCACAGGAGAGGTGCTCCAGCCCTCGGATCATTTTAGTAGCCCTCCTCTGGACCCGCT
>NW_009259114.1:847-1315 GCF_000687185.1 Egretta garzetta | reverse complement strand
ACCCCGACCCAGGTGCAGGACCTTGCACTTGGCCTTGTTGAACCTCATGAGGTTCACACAGGCCCAACTCTCCAGCCTGTCCAGGTCTCTCTGGATGACATCCCGTCCTTCTGGTGTGTCAACCGCACCACTCAGCTTGGTGTCACCCGCCAACTTGCTAGGGGTGCACTCAATCTCGCTGTCTAAGTCATTGATGAAAACATTGAACAGCGCCGATCCCATTATGGATGGGACCCTGAGGAGGGTCTCCATCCAGACATTGTTGACCACTACCCTCGGGATGCGACCATCCAACCAAGTCCTTATCCACCGAACAGTCCACCCATCAAATCCATAGCTCTCCAATTTAGAGAGAAGGATGTTGTGGGGGACCGTGTCAAAGGCTTTGCAGAAGTGCAGATAGATGATGTCCATTGGTTTTCCCTTGTCCACTGTTGTTGTCACACCATCATAGAAAGCCACTAGGTT
>NW_009259114.1:0-359 GCF_000687185.1 Egretta garzetta | reverse complement strand
CCTTCTCCTCATCTGCTGTTACCAGCTTGCCCATCTCGCTCATCAGCAGGGGTACGCTTTCTTTAACCATCCTTTTCCGGCTGATGTACCTGTAGAATCCCTTCTTATTATTCTTTGCATCCCTAGCCAAGTTTAGCTCCAGCTGCGCCTTGGCCTTCCTGACCCCATTCCTACACAACCGGGCAGCGTCCCTATAACTCTTCCCAGGATGCCTGTCCCTGCTTCCACTGTCTGTGCAGTTCCCTCTTCCTCCTTAGTTTGACCAGCATCTCAGCCATGCTGGTCTCTTCCCTTCTTCGCCCAATTTCTTACACCTAGGGATCACAAGCTCTTGTGCTCTGTGGATCACTTCCTTAAAG
>NW_009259113.1:16792-17164 GCF_000687185.1 Egretta garzetta | reverse complement strand
TGTGTGCACGTCTCGGCCACGTGCACGCGTGTCTCAGCCCTGCGTGTGCGCCCCGGCCATGTGCGTGCGCCTCAGCCGTGTGTTCCTGCGCCGTCCCCACCGGTGTCTTTGTCCCCATGACGGAAGAGGCTGTTATGTTTATTAAATTGTATCAGGGCAGCGTTACAGCAATTGGCAGCTGGTGACCCCGGTTATTTATAAAAGAGGCTTTGGAAATCACAGCTCTGGGCTTGGGCTTTTCTTCGGAGAATTATGGAAAAAAAAAAAAAATAAAAAAAAATCAATATCGCGGGCCGGGGCCAAGCTGGCGGTTAATTGTGGGGTCGGTTCCAGGAAACGCCTCCTGGTGCAGCCACGGAGGAGCTGACCTCC
>NW_009259113.1:14501-15276 GCF_000687185.1 Egretta garzetta | reverse complement strand
CCTTGTGTGGGGCCAGGGACTGCACTGGCACACGTGTGAGCGTGCACCTAGCGTGTACGCACGTGTGCGAGCACATGTCTGCTTATAAAGGCAGGCATGTGTCCGTGTGTCCACGCGCCTGTCGGGACGTGTGCGTGTGAAGGGGTCCATGCACACGTGTGTGCACGCAGGGGTCCATGCACACATGTGTGTGCACGCAGGGGTCCATGTACACGTGTTTGTGCTTGCAGGGGTCCATGCACGCGTGTGTGTGCGCAGGGGTCCATGCACGCGTGTGTGCGCGCAGGGGTCCATGCACGCACGTGTGTGCACACAGGGGTCCATGCACACGTGTGTGTGTGCAGGGGTCCATGTACGCGTGTGTGTGCAGGGGTCCATGCACACGTGTGTGCACGCAGGGGTCCATGCACGTGCGTGTGTGTATGCAGGGGTCCATGCACGTGCGTGTGTGTATGCAGGGGTCCAATGCACATGTGTGTGTGTGTGCTTGCAGGGGTCCATGCACACGTGTGTGTGTGTGCAGGGGTCCATGTACACGTGTTTGTGCTTGCAGGGGTCCATGCACACATGTGCGTGCACACAGGGGTCCATGCACACGTGTGTGCACGCAGGGGTCCATGCACACGTGTGTGTGCACAGGTACGCGTAGCTGTGCAGGCAGGGGTGTGTGTCTGTGCACACACGTGTGCGAGCGCAGAACTGCCTCGCCGCACACGTACACGGAGCTTGCGGCTGCGTGTCCACGCGGGGTTCCCGAGGTCAGCCGCCGGAATTC
>NW_009259113.1:12511-13349 GCF_000687185.1 Egretta garzetta | reverse complement strand
GAGGGGGGCAGCAGGGGGGCTCTGGGCGTGCGTGGGAGAGCAGAGACTCCCTGGGTGCTCCAAGCCAAAATTTCAAAGCCGGGGGGCTCAAAGTCAGCGGTCAAAAGAATTGCCAAAGCCCTCGTGAGCACGCGTGTAAGTGTAGGGTGCTCACAGGCAAGGGCCTGCCACCATGCCACCGTGCCACCGTGCCACCGTGCCACCTTGCCACCATGCCACCGTGCCACCATGCATGTTGTCTACCCATGCATAGATCACATATGTGTCTGCGTGAGCAGAGGCTGCTCCATGGTGGGGGGGGGCCCTAGCTTTTGGCCACCAGCCCTCAGTGGAAGGGCATGTGACAGGGACCGGCCTGCGCCCCTCAGCTGTGTGACACTGCCACCGTCCTGCACCGCCATGCTCTGCCACCAGCTGCCCCCCCAGGCACGGGCTGCATGGCTCTTGCCACTGCCAGGGCATGAGCATCCCCCCCCTCCCCAGGCAAGGGTCGGAGGGGCTCAGCCCCTGCTCAGCCCCAGCCCGCGGCTTTTGGCCGCCCGTTCCGTCCGGCTCCCCCGTCCTTTGTTAAGAGCCAGCGGATACAAATAGCGGTTTCCATATGCACAGCAGCATCTGTTACTGCCAGGGAGATTTGCATTGCTAAATGTAAATTGGGTGTTATGTCATTTATCATAAACGGGAGGGTGGAGGGGGGCGCTGAGGGGAGGCAGCAAACATCGGTGAAGTTGTCATAACAAATCACACGACTCATCGTTCGCCCCGGCAGGAAGGTGCGGAGCAACCTGTGAAGGATTTGCACATGGAGGGAAGGGGCTGGCCCCTGCTGGGAGGGAAA
>NW_009259113.1:11794-12314 GCF_000687185.1 Egretta garzetta | reverse complement strand
GCAGACGCCTCCCTCGCCGTCGCCTGCCCACCCTCCATCCTCGGACGGCGCTCGGGAACCTGCCATCGCAGCCGGACCTTCCCCCCATCCTTGCCATGAAGGGCCCCCTCTTTGGAGGCATGTTCTCCCGGCATGTCAAGCGGCACCCCGGAGTGAGTCACCCCACGCCCTCTCCCTCCAGGGACACCCCCCCCTAATTCTTCCCCATCCCTCTGCATCCCTCGGCCCCTCTCCTCCTCCCAGGGACCCCCGCAGCCCCCCGTCCCTCCAGGCAAACCCTTGCTCTTCTCTTGCCATGTGCCTCAAGAACCCTGCGCGTCCCCACCCCCTTCTCCCTCCTTCCCGGCCCCCCCATTCCTCCTGCCCTCCGCCGCCCTTTGCGCCTGTCGCCAGCCCCCTCTTCCCCCCCCCCCCCCCAACCCCCCCCCAGCCAAAAGCTGGACACGTGCCTCAGCGGGACACACTACCCTACCAAAAGCCCCACAGACCCTGGGGCTCAGGGCTTTCTTCTCTACCCCAG
>NW_009259113.1:10819-11274 GCF_000687185.1 Egretta garzetta | reverse complement strand
TAGGCTGTTGGCACTGGGGTTGGGGGCGGGCAGAGCGGCCAGGCTGGAAAGGATGATGAGCCACGGCGGAGTGTCCGGATGCCGGGCTCGCCAGCAGGCTCGGCCAAGGGAGGGGAGTCAGGGCTGGAGAACCCTCAGGCTGGGCTCTTCCAGGGAAAGGTGGGTGCCCTGCGCATTGCCAGCGCGGCGGGCACGGGCAGCCAGGATGCTTTTCATGTCATCGGTGAGAGCGGACGGACAGACAGCATGGGCCAGGGCTCCTGCGCTATCCTCACGGCACTGCTGCCCGTTTCTGTGTGCAGAACGGGGCGATTTGGGGCTTTTCTGCTCGTGCCTGCCATGGTTTCCCCTGCTGTCAAACAGAGGGCTGTGTGTGACTTGGGGGGCACGGAGAGGCCCCCCAACAGTGTGTGTAAAGGGGGGGTGGGGTGGGGTGGTGGTCCTGGGTGCCTGTG
>NW_009259113.1:8434-8919 GCF_000687185.1 Egretta garzetta | reverse complement strand
TTTTTTTTTCTCCCCCCCCGGGGCCCGCCCCAGCCAGCAGCAGCAGCAGGCGGAGGGGAAGTGATTTCTCATTCCAAATCCAATTCCTCTCCAAGACGAGCCGATTTTTCTCTCCCTCTTTTAATTCAGTCACTCAAGCTGACAGCTACACTGTGTACCGCAGCCCGGCTACAGGATTGCACTGCCATATTCCCCCTGTAAATCTCCCGGTGTGTCAGCTCTCCCTTTCACTCTCTGGTCGGCCTGATAAATATTCATTTTATTGGGGTATTTTTCATTTTTCTCTCTCTCTCTCTCTCTGCAGCTTGTTCCCCTCATTGGCTTCATCAGTGTTGGCCTGGGCAGCGCTGTCCTGTACCTGCTGAGGCTGGCGCTGTACAGCCCAGACGTCAGGTACGGGGCAGGGACCCCCAGGCACCCCTTGGGCACATGCCCTGCGCCCCTGGACCTGGGGGGGGCTGATGTTGGGGTGCACAAGGTTCCTG
>NW_009259113.1:7876-8269 GCF_000687185.1 Egretta garzetta | reverse complement strand
GGGGGCAGGAGAGGAGCAGGGAGGGGACAGGGAGGCAGAGGGAGTGGGATGGATGTGGGGGGGGACATGAGCCAGAGAAAAGCGGTGGTGGGCTGCTGGAGAAGGGAAGGAGAGAGTGGGGAGGGATGGGCTGATGGGAATGGGGAACCAGCGGGATGGAGGGAGAGGAAGGGAGGGCTGGACAGACATGGAAACTGTGCGCGAGGATGGAGCGGGAGAGAAGGGGAGGCAGAGAAGGTGTGATGGGTGAGGAGCAGGGGGTGGGTTGGGGAGGAGCAGAGGATGGGTGGATGGGTGAGGGGCAGAGGATGGGTCGGTGAGGAGCAGAGGGTGGGTCGGTGAAGAGCAGAGGATGGGGCGGTGGGGGGGCGAGGATGGGGTGGGGGGGGGCGG
>NW_009259113.1:6966-7293 GCF_000687185.1 Egretta garzetta | reverse complement strand
GGGTGGGTCAGTGAGGAGCAGAGGATGGGTTGGTGGGGAGCAGAGGGTGGGTGGATGGGTGAGGAGCAGAGGCCGGGTGGGTCGGCACAGGACAGACAGACGTGCGGTGGCACATGAGGATTTGTTTCCCCGTTTCCCCTGTAGCTCAGTGTCCCGCACCCCCTGCAGCCCCGCGCTGTCTAACGCCGATCTAATATTTGTTTGCTCCCAGTAAAATGCTCATTGATTTAATTTGACGCCAGCTGCCCAGGGTACTTAGCTCAGCAATTAGCAGATCCAGGCACCTTGTCTTTGATGGTGGAGGCACAGGGGTGTGCGGAGGGGGGG
>NW_009259113.1:1719-2769 GCF_000687185.1 Egretta garzetta | reverse complement strand
GTGGTTTTGGGGTCCCCCTTGCAGGGAGGGGAAGACGGCAAAGTTGATTTTGTCCTCCAGGTCATAGAGCATCTCCTTGCCCGTCTTCTTATCCACCGAGCGCACGCCCTTGCGGTAGAAGATCAGTCCCGACCTGGCGGCGAGAGAGAGCTGGCACCGCTCCTCCCACCCGCCCCCCGTAACCCCAGGGCAGGGTCTTGGCCCCCCAGGAACCACAAGGCAGTGCCGATTTGGCTACCATCCCGCCCCGGCGGGTCCCTCCTGCTCAGCTCTGGCCCCAGCCAGAGCGCGGGACGCAACCTCTGCTTCACGCCACGGGCGGGCGTCCCCCCCAGGGAGGGGGCAGCAGGACACAGCCTCACCTGGCGCCACGCAGGGTCTTGTGCGTGGTGCTGGTGACCAGGTCGGCGTGCTCGAAGGGCGAGGGGATGGCCTTGGCTGCCACCAGCCCGCTGATGTGCGCCATGTCCGCCAGCAGGTACGCCTTCACCTCCTCGCACACCTGGGAACGCAGGGGCACGGGGAGTCACGGGCTGTCCCCATCCCCGTGGTCACTGCCCTCAAGCTGTCACCAGCACGAGAGCTCCCGCCACCCGGGATGGAGCCTGTGTGTCCCGTCCCGTCCCGTCCCCCCCCACCTTCTTCATGCGAGCGTAGTCGATGAGGCGGGCGTACGCACTGGTGCCGGCGATGATAAGACGAGGACGGAAGAGCCGCGCCGTCACCTCCAACTGGTCGTAGTCGATCAGTCCTGTGGCTGGCTGGGAGGGACAGACTGACAGACAGCTTGCTGAGGCACGTGCACCTCACAGCCCCCAGCTCTGAGCACAGCATATTTGGCCGAACCACAGGCAGCTCCCAAGCACCCCATGGCGCTGGGACGCAACTGGGACGTGGCAGGGGGCAGGGCACGGGGGGGGCAGAGCAGCTCGGGCACCCCGGGGGCACCGCTGGGATCAACAGCTCGGCCAGCAGATCCCTCCCTGCCCCCAGGAACCTTCCCCCCTCGGCTCACATCAAGGTTGTAGGGCATTGACTCGAAGAAGAGGG
>NW_009259113.1:0-247 GCF_000687185.1 Egretta garzetta | reverse complement strand
CCCGCGGGCTGCCAGTGGCCACCGGGCCCCCACATCGCTGCAGGGCCTGTGGCAGGAGAGGGGAGGCAAAGGGGCTACGAGCCGGCACAGGCAGGTGCCAGCCCCCCTCACCCCCAAAAAGCCCCTGGGACAGCAGGCAGCGGCACCAGAAGCAAGACCCTGGTTTTCTGTTGCCAGCCACCCCCCAGGGTGGGCACATGGGGACCCCCGAGGTCCCCCCCAAGGCACATGGGGACCCCCGAGGTCC
>NW_009259112.1:986975-1018657 GCF_000687185.1 Egretta garzetta | reverse complement strand
ATGCCATTGCAGATAGAACTTCTAACAAATACAATTCAGTGCCTTTCAGAAATTGTTAATCCGAAGTTAGAAGGAATAAGATAAACCAGATATTGTTAAATCACTGCTGTTTTTTGAGAAGTTACCAGTTCATTTGCTATAGTTACACTGCTGAGCTAAGAGACAGTTCAATAAATCAACTCAGGCTTGATGGATTCTACAAACCATTGCAATGAATGCGTGGAAGAAGAAAGAAATCTCTTAGTATTCCCTCTTTGACAAAAGGGTATGCAAAGAGCCTGAATGGATGAATGGTTGATTAATTCTGCCAGAAATTTTCTTGACAGCCAGAAATGTGTTTTTGCGTAACCATGTTTGCATAGGAATTATTTTGTAAGGTATGAATTATTACATATAAACTTACACCTGAGACTTAGCTGGCTAAAATAGACAGCTCCTGGTCAGTATATATATATGGTTGTGATGTTTCTTATGTTTTAATTCATCACTCTGGCAAGTCAGCCTTTTCCTTGTTACCACTTGCTAATCAGTCAACAGTGTAATCAAATATTGTATGTGATTAAATGAACCTTGTAACTGAAGTGGTAGGCTGTCTCTTTTCTGGCTTTTTTTAATTGATTTACAAGTTACGGAAAAATGAGATGGAAGTTCTTAACCTAGGACCAGAAAGCAGAATAATATAAAGCAGAATAAAAAAGATTATCATATCCTATGCCCACATGGCCTATGGATTAGTAAGACACAAAAATAGTGTTTCTTTTTCTCTTCAAAGTTTCTGAGGTAAATATAGTGTTAGCTTGTATATACTATACTGTTCTTTAGTATGGAGATTTCTCCTTTTCATTTTGTACATATTTTGTCCATATTTTGTACAGGTCATATTTGTTTATAAATGTGGTGCATAAGTGGGTCCCTAGATTCCTTTACTTTTAGGCTTTGGATAATTGTACGTATGGTTTCAAAATAAGAGACTTCCCTTTCCATGCTGTTGCTCCAGAAAAATATGTACATACTTGCTTCAGCCTTTGAAATTACCTGGAGGGAGTACATTTTAACATCGTACAAGTACATTTCCCTGTATTCCGTACTTGCAGCAAAAGCCATGCTGATAAGTTTGCAAGGTTTCTAGTTTGCCCCTTTAATTATTTTACAGAGGCAGAGTTTTTAGACACACTTGAAAAAGGAGGTGGCGTATAAGCCTTTAAACTTGAAAATCACATCTAGATATTTTGCTGTATTTTGTATTTTTGACAACTCCAAAATACTTACCCTTCGACTGCCAAAAATGCTGAAAAATGGCAGCTTTATCAGTCACGATTTTCTTACTATGGAAAATATCCATTAACGAGACAAACTACAAGCGCTTTGAATTTCTTCCCTTGAAGATGAAATAAATAAGCTCTTTCACCTTTATTTCACTAGGCTGGATGATGTACATCCCTTCTTTGATTCCTGTGCCACTGTGAAACCTTTTTTTCTTCTAGATTTCATGGTCACAGCCGTCTAATAATATTATGTCATTCCAGTGCGCACCACAACAGTAACGCACACCATGTTTCTTTTTGTCTTCTGGCTACATGCTTAATGTTTATCTCATGCAGTAGCAGCAGCGCCTGAACAAGACTTCATCTCCAGCCTTTCTGGTCTATTGCATTCTTTGAGTGTAAGTGCACAGACCCCCCGCAACACCTGGGAGCATTTTTGACTCTTGTATTTCAAGCAGGCAGTCGCACACCGCAGTAGTCAGGGAGGCTGCCTTGCTTATGGGTAAGAATTTGTGTTCCTTCAGGTGGGTGGCAGGGATGGCTGCTGAAGGCAGGTTTCCCTGGAGGAGGTCTCCTGTGAGGACAGGCTGAGAGAGTTGGGGTTGTTCAGCCTGGAGAAGAGAAGGCTGCGGGGAGACCTGATTGCGGCCTTTCAGTACCTAAAGGGGGCCTATAGGAAAGACGGGGAAAATCTTTTTAGTAGGGCCAGCAGTGACAAGACAAGGGGTAATGGTTTTAAACTAAACCAGAGTAGGTTTAGACGAAGAAATTTTTTACAGTGAGGGTGGTGAAACACTGGAACGGGTTGCCCGGAGAGGTGGCGAAGGCCTGGAAACATTCAAGGCCAGGCTGGACGGGGCTCCAAGCAACCTGATCTAGTTAGCAGTGTCCCTGCTCCCTGCAGGGGGGTTGGACTAGATGGCCTCTAAAGGTCCCTTCCAACCCCAAACATTCTATGATTCCAGCTGGAGGAAGACAACATATATGGCCAAATGGGCCATTATGATATCCTTATGTTTACATGGATATCGTAATGTCTCTTAAGATACATGGAGGTGCTGTACCCCAGCTGCTAAATTCAATGCTGTCTCGGCTAGCTCTGAAAATGGGAATAATGGAACTTAAGTTTGGCTGTTTACCTGGGAAACTTTTTTTTTTTTAAATTTTATGAATTAATCGAGACTTTCCAGTCTTTCCTGGAAATTGTGTGCTGTGCTAAATACATATAAATCATGGACATCTTTATAAGTTCTAGTTAAACACAGATTAAAATGAACAAGCTTGAATTTGAATACACAGAATTTGTAGTTGTATCAAGTGCAAATAAAACTTGATTATCTGTAATCTGAATTCATAAAGAATGGGCCACTGATAAGACACACTATCATAAAATGTACCAGTTCTGTAGAAAAGGTACTGTTTCCGGTGTAAAACTGGCGAAGCACACTTTCATTAAGCCAACCATGATAATTTCTTTTATTACAGATTAATCCTTCTTTTTTCTTTGCTTTATTTTTTTTAGTTATTTGGAATCTAACAAGAATAATAGACTGTAAAAACACAGCCATCACCTATAATAAGGAGAGTGAGATCAGTGCTAAACAGGCATTCATAATTTTATTTATATTTATGTTTATGTTTATATTTATATTTATATTTATTTATATTTATGTGCAGTGTTTCACAGTGCTGTAGTTTTCTTGTTTAAATTTCCTTCTAAGTTAAGCTCGGGATGGCTAAAGTCAAACATAAGTTGTGACTGGGGTCTCTATAGCGGAGGGTAGCACAAGCTCTCAGATGCCCATTCTCCTGCTCTTTGGTTTAGGATCTCATACCTGTTTCTCTTTGGAAGCTCCACACCACAACACAAAGAAAGCAGAATTAGCTGCTATTTTTGTTCTTTCCAGAAGACTGCTAACTTCCGGTACAGCAGAGCTGCTATTTCGTAGATTGAAATGCACAACAGAAAAATGCAATCTTTCTGTATAGACCATTTTCACCAGTGGTGTTGATACAAAAAAGAGGTAGAATAGTGAATATACTTGACCATGTTTCTAGGGTCTTATGAACTCTGTACTGTTTATACTGGTTTTTTTTTTCATTTTTAGTTACTTTACCTGAAAACTTTTATAAAAAATTGAGTCTTTTTCTGCTTTTTTGCCTTTTTTTTTTTTTTTGAGGAGGGGGCTTATAGTAATTAGCTGGATTTACAACAAATGGCACACAGACTGTTAGCTCTGCATGTGTGCTATAACATTGGTGTTTACCCTATTATATTGCAATTTAAGTATGTTGCAAAGTTTTATCAGTGATCACACAGAAATAAACTGGAGTGCAAAAGTACTGACCATGAAATATTAAGAGAATACAGTGTAAAGCAGTATGTATCGACTTCTGTATTGTGATAATTGCTTCCGTTGTGAAAATTATAATGGGATACAGTGATATTCCTCATTTATATTTTGTGATGGTTTGGTATTTTTAGCAAATGAGTTGTCAGCAGAAAGGCTTCATTAGACCCATCAGGGTATCTGCCCATGAATAACGAATCCCAAACTGTACTGACAGTTTCCTTGAGCCAAAATGATGGAGCACCTCTGACAAAAGCCATATTGCGCTCTCCATGTGAGGAGTATGAAGAACAAAAGAGACAGTTTGTTCTTAATTTGGTCAGGTTAATATTGACACAGTTAGCTTAGAAGAATCAGAAGTGTGTGTAATGTACATTTACAGTGATCACTTGGGCAATTCGCTGTCAGCTTCAGGAGTCAGAAGGTGTTGCTAGAGACAGAGAAGTTACAAATTCTCTTTGGATATTTCTTGGAGATTTTGCTTCTTTTAAAGGATCATCCATGTTTGTAGTCATATTAACTATGCAACTAAAAAAGAGATTTCTATAAGAAAACAGAGTTTCAGGGAAAGAAGTTTCACAACAATATACATATTAAATCAAATGGTATTTCTCAGCAGAAATACATAATAACTGAACAGGTCACATTCAAAAATCCTTCAAAAGTATATGGATATCTTAAACTTCCTCATTCTGTTTACCCGGATGATAAAAAAAAATAAATTGTCAATTCAAAAACCATATTGTTATGTTGTAGCATTGTATAAACTATTTATATGCATTAGACAAAACAAATGTATGGTTTTATTACAAATGCTAGGACACTAAATTTCTCCAGTATCCATACTGCTGTTGCATTTGCAAAATATATTTCATAGAATCACTTTGGTTGGAAAAGTCCAACCTTTAAATTAACCCTGCCATCCCACCACGAAACCATGTCCCTATTTGCTACTAGGTTCTATTTATTTCAAGTATATTACATTTCAAGTATACTTACAATCCTTTTTTTTTTTTTTTTGGTATAGGTTACTTGAGGGCATTATGGAGACTAATAATGTTTACGTATGCTACTCACCTGCTGTACACTCTGCAAATATTAATTAATATTTAAGCCAGCATGTGCTAATAAAGTAAGGAAAAGTAGTACAAGAATGAGTAGCTGACTGACCTTTGTCATGGTTTGGCTGTATGTCAGTGTATTTCCTACTATACTAATTCATCAACAGCATATTTTACAGTGCTTGTAATTAATTTGGGATATGTAGCAGCTTAACTGTTGAAATGACTAGCATTTTTTTAATTTCTGAAGGAAATGTTTTATCTTCTGTTAGTATTTGCAATACATGCAACATTCTGGTTGTTTACTTAGGGTAGCAAATTTGTGGAAGAGTCCATATGTCTACCATGTCTTTCAATATATAGTCTTCGGTAATTTATAAGAGTTTCTTATTTGCGACTGTCTTTATTTATTTGAATGTTTGAATGCTTATGAAGGGAGTATCTGAATTGTGTTGTTGGTACTGGTTTAAAAGAGTAAATTTTATAGATGTTTGGGGGGAGGAGATGGAATCAAACTAAGTTTTAAAAAAAATATTACTTAAATTAATAGTATTTATTAACACTAATAAAATTACCTTTAGTTATTTTAAAATTAATGATTAATTTAATGCTTTGATTCATAGTCCAGTCAGCCAGAAAAACTGATGAGGTAGAGTCATGATGCTGTAAGACATGTAATCGGATCTTGCTCTTATTCAATAGCTTAGTCAACAGCATTTTTCAGTAAATTTACTCCTTGACCTTCTTTTAACGAGGTCTGTTTGCCCTGTGTTTCATTTCTGGATGCACTTAGTGAAGTAACAACTAATGAGAAACATTTATTGATGATTATTAAAATCACTGTTTGTGTGAAAATTTAGTAACTTGCATTGTCCGTTATTATTTGAGTATTAATTAATGCTTAATAATAGTAATGTGAGAAGCTTGTATCTTATTTCTCATGCCACAGAACGAATAGGGTCTTGGGTTTTACACCTTCACTGAATAATGACTTTTTTGTCAGAAAGTTTTCTCATTGACAGGCTATGGGGTAAAGTAATAAATGAGATGTGATCAATATCATTTTGCTTGACTTAGACTGTGTTCTGACATGTCTTAATGACTTGCTCAGTATTATTGTTGATCGGATGTCACTGTAAAACATCTCTTGCCCTCTTAAATCCTCACATAATTTGCATGTTTTCATTAAAGATGTTTTCTTTCAATGTGGTGGTTGATGCTGGCACACCTAAACCCATTCCCACACTGCTCTGAGCAGTCTCTCATCAGTTGATAGTGCTGGTCCATTATGATCCCCGTAAGAAAAGCATGCGAACTCCCTTGATTGGGCTTGATGATCTTAAACTTTTTTTCCAACCAAATGATTCTATCATAAAAATATATCTCAGTCAATGTCACTTTTGTGAGGCTTCCAGTTCAGTCATATGATTTTAACAGAAAATGTCTAATTCCTTGCATTTTCAGCTGATACAAGCAGTGTAGAGGGTAAAGCATCATGAGGCTTGAAGGCTGGACATTTTTTAGAACCATCATTTATTTACCTTACATACAGCCATAAAAACCCTTGCAGACTATATTTATGATTTGTCCATGTCCTTCCTTGTGACCTCCCAAACTTCTTGAATTGGCTGTGAGCGGGTCACTGAGATAAGGAGTTACCAGGCTTTTCTGATGGTTTTGAATCTGCTCTAGTTCAAATTTTTTATTTGAATAGATTTTAATTATTCCAACTGCAGTTAGGAATGGGATAACTGAAGTAACTTTTCCATGCTTAAGCATATTTTGGTACTTTTTTTAATGTACCCAATACTCGAGTCTTCAGAAAAATGTTACTGGTTTGGACATTCAGACCTTATTCACCATAATTCCTCACCATAACCCCCTATTCAGATTTCATATCTGAATGTCCACCAGTAAACTGACAGCTGACTTTTGTTTGTGTGTTAATCTGAGTGAATTTCACAGAAAGCTCATTTTTAGGTGCTATGTGAACATCAAAGTGGAACTTCATCTCTAATCTTGGAAAGAAATCTACCTCCAAAACATTTGACAGATTTTTTTTGTTTTAAGTTTAACTTACAGGGAGGGAGACGCATTTTGTGAACACATTTGAGTAGATTAATAAATAGTATTTGTATATATGTAACCAAAACAGTAATTTATCAGGTAAGAGACAGATGCAGGGGAATAACGTGCCAATCTGCATGTACAGTTGTATTGTGTTGATGATGAACTGCTGTTTATTCAGGGCCAGTGTAGCTTGGCAGCATCAGAAGAACTATTAGAAGATGACAAAAATTATCTCAAATACAAATAGCAGAAACATAAAGGAGAAAATAAATTTTCTAAGACTTTGTTCACTGGCAGTTATCAGAACTGAGGGCTGAAGGGAGACATTTATATTTTGTGCATTATGTCCCCTGGTGAGAAAGGGGGATGTGTGGTTGATGTTGTAAAATCTAGGTAATACAACATTGGGCTAGCCCAAGTACAAATGAGAATAGAAATGATGAATGCCATGTTTACCTCCTCTATATTTGGTGTGGGGTATGTGTGAAAATAAGCATTTTTCTGACACACAGAAATTTTAAAACTGTTTTGCCTTACTCTGTCCTTATTTTGGGGGGGATTATTGTTTTGAAGACTTGCATAGAATTCAAAGAACAGGAATAAAGGAATCTAAAGAAATAATCAGTGCTAAAATTGTATCCAATCATGTAACATAATAATGGATACATATACAGGGCTGCAAAATTAAATTTGCACATACAATTTCCTACTGAGTGCCTGATTTTGAACATCAGTACTATTATTTTAACATCTATTATTTTAAATAAAATATTTACATGACAAATTTCATAAAATATTTTTATTTTTCTAAAAAAAGGGGGGTTTTATTCAAGAAATAGCAGTAGCCCAATACTTTTAAGCAACCTTGCAAAAGCAAATAGCAGGGACAAGTGAAAATTCTGTTTCAGCAGCAGTTTCAAGAAGGCAAAACCTACATTTAGTATTTTAGCATTCTTCAGAAATAAAAGTCCATTACTGTGCTGAGACCGGTTCTTGATTTTTTTTTTTTAAGCACATAGCTGTTTTGACAAAGTGAATGGAATTCTGATGCCCGTTACAGACACCGAAGCTTATTAACATTTCTGGCTGTTTTCATCACAGATTTGGATTGAAGGAGAAGGGAAAAGATGCTGACGTCTTTTTTAATTTCTTACCGTATTTCAGGACTGCGAGCTACACAGGAGTCTCATTGGTGATCTGAAAGCATTCATAGATAAATATGGGTTTGATGTACTTGTAATTTTGGCCAACGGCTTGTCAGATGAGAAGCAAACAAAAGGACAAATAGCAGTATATTCGGAAAACTTAGAGCTAGGCAATCAAGTAAGTACCTGGAAAAAGAATCAAATAATGTCATTCCTGAAAAAAAAAATGTTTTTTTAAAGTAGTATATAACAAGTGTTGAATAACCAGGTGGGTCAAAAAGTAGCAACAGTTGGCTGGCAACTGAGTAGCTATTTGAAATGGCTGCATTATTTATATGATGCAAAATGAAAGATGGTGCTACAATTGTTTCAGACCAGCCTAATAGAAAAAGTCTATGATTACAAGACATACGGAAAGAGACATAATTTTCAATGTAGCTAAAACCAGAATGATCTTTTGGGTTTTTTTACTAGTGTTGACTTGGGTTTTTTTATTGTGATCTGCACAAATGAGGCTTTGGCAGTGAGGGACGAACAAACAGATTGTAAATGACAATGACCAGAAGTCATCTATATGTGCATTATCGCTATAGAATTTAAGCTCTGAAATGAAGCCAAATTATTACTAGAATGTTCATTTATCCATAGCCAGGTGCTGTTCATTTTTTTTACTACATTTGTCCCCAGATGGAGGAAATCTCAGTGGCAACTTTTTGAACCTTTTTCTCAGTCTTAACAACTCATTTTAGGGACAGGTGGCTAAATAGCTCTATTGCTTTCAAGGTCAATAGAAATGTGTTTCTTTTATGAATCTAATTATCCCATTCTAGAAATACTTTTCTCATGTACCCTTACATATTTTACTCAGATTTCTTAAGGCAATAATAAACAATTATTTGGATTTTCTTTTACTAATGAAAAGGGAACTTGAAAGTAAAATGTTATAATTTCAAGTAAATATTCTGACCAATTATATCATAGGTATTTTGTAGTGATCTTCTATTTTAATAGTTAATCTATTTAGGGATCATAAGAAGGCTGTTACAGTGAAATGGACAAGAAATAGATTAACAGGAATAGATAGGTATGGCTGTGTTACTTGGTGAAGTAGTCAATATGTGCCCTTATACTCATGATTGCAATGGCTTTTGAAACATCCTATTTTTCAACAGATCTGCTGTGAACTAGAAGAATGTCAGAATCCTTGTTTGGAGCTGGATCCTCTGGAATGTGGATGTGACCAAATTCTCATTTATCATCAAGAAAATTCTTTGGTGACCTGTGATCAAATTTTTCTTCTTGTTAAGGAAGTTATAAATAGAAGACAACCAGAAATGGTATCAAACAGTAGAACTTCTTCTACTGAAGCTGTTGCTGGAAGTGCTCCACTTTCACAAGGATCTTCTGGAATTATGGAGTTATATGGTTCTGATGTAGAACCACAGCCCAGTTCTGCCAATTTTATAGAAAATCCTCAAGATCTAAATGGATCTATGCAAGCCCACGTTGATGTTAATGTAGACCTTGTAAGTCCAGACAGTGGATTGGCTACCATTAGAAGCAGCCGGTCTTCCAAGGAAAGTTCTGTTTTCCTTAGTGATGATAGCCCTGTTGCAGAAGGTGCCACTTCCCATCACAGTCTTCTGCCTGGCTTTGATTCCTACAGCCCTATTCCTGAAGGAGCAATACCTGAAGAACAAAAACCTCAGTCTAGAGACAATAGCGATAACTTTGATCTTTTCAATTTTGATCTAGCACCCGTAGTTACAGCTCCGTCTGAGTCATCTTCTCATTCTGTTGATTGTTCCCCAGCAGACGACTATTTCCTTAATAGTGATTCATCAGAAGGACAACAGCTCACTGTGCAGAAAGAACTTGATGAGGCAAACCTGCTGGAAAATGATACTGCAAATTATTCAACTGACTTACTTCTGACAGCAAATGTGGAAGATAATTTAGCTGAATTTGATGAGAATCCAGTAGAAATGTGTGAGAAAACTTCAAGTTTGATTGATTTAGTTGAAGGTGATTCTTCTTCACCAGAAATGTTAAAATCTGCTGATTCAAGAATTCCACCAACACCTATGAACAGTCTTGTAGAAACGTCACCATTAGATAATGGGCAGCCTTTATTTTTCCCACAAGATGTCATAAAAAAAATTAATGAAATAGATGGCACAAATTATTCTCAGTCTCGCGTTAGATATGGGAGCTGGTGGGATGGCTTTGACCTAGACACCAGAAATGCTGATACCTGGAGTTCAAGTGAGCAGGAATCTGTATTTCAGAGCCCTGTCTTATGGAAAGATTGTAAAGAAAGTCCCTTGCTACGAGAACATATTGATAGAAGAGCCTCAGATTCTGTATTTCTCCAAAAACAGCCAAAGCAAATGGAATACATGAGAGCAGGTCTGTGGGATAATCAGTTTAAACAAGGTAATTGGAACCATGAGAATAAAGAGAAAAACAGCGAACATTCACATTTGCAAAGTGCTTCTTTAGAGGAGACAAAGCAAGAACCAGAGAGCTTTGCTGACCCGTGGAACATCAGTCATCCAACACCTATGATGTCAGATACATGGTGTAGTGGTGAAGGGAAAGGTAGTCAGCTAGCTGGAGACTCTTATGAAGTTTGGACTAAGTTTGATGCAGGAGATATTGCTAGATCATCAGAAAATGTATGGAACATGCCCAAACTGAATAGAGAAAAAAAATCAGTGACTATTCCTGAGGAATGGGCCGTATCAAAAACTAGTTTATCAGATTCTTCAGAAATCACAGCGGACAATGAGACTGAAAATCCACCTATCCAGGTATCTCCAGAAGCTTGGGATAAAGAAAGATATTACTCAGTAGAAGAATATGGAAAATCTGAAAATACAGATTCTGTTTTCAATATGCAAAATAATTCCAAGCTGCAAACAGAGGAAGAAGCTGTATTTGGTGACCGTAAACATAGACCAAAACAATTTGAAAACATAGCAACCTGGAATATGTATGATAAAAACATCAGGAAAGAAGTAACAGAAGTAGTGGTGCCATGGGAGGATACCTTCTTGTATAAACACTCAGATCTTAGTTCATCAAACATAGGTGAAGATTTAGTTGTTTCTCCACCAGACACCAATTATTCAACATCTGATTCATATATATCACCTACATATGTGGAAGATGAAAAAGAAAATTTGGATAAAGATTTTGACAAAGAAACAGTTGCCAATAAATTGATAAACCCAAATCTGTCTGAGTCAAAAGTACTTGCGAAAGCACATGAGGAACCATTATCTTCCAGAAGCTTACCTTTTTCAAGCACTGGAAACACAGACATCTGGAACACTCCCCTAAATAATGTCACCCAGTTACAGGAAAGGAGTTCTGAAATTACTGTTCTTTCTGCCTCTGCTAAACCTTTCCTTAATTCAGAACAAAGAGTGAGTCAAGATTTTTCAACTGAGATACATGCCAGTGAAAATAATTTTTCTGGATCAGAAAACAAAAGAATGACTCCAGTGTGCAATCAAACAGTGAATGACTTATCACCACCACAGAACAAATTAAATACTAGACAGAGTGCTGCTGAAAATGTAGAAACAGTGAGCGGTGTTCCTGCAGAAGACACAGACACATCTACGCCAACTTCAGACACTGGGAATGGTTTGGATCTGAAAATATGTGACTTAGGGAGTGAGACACTTCGTAAGGAGGCAGCACAAAACACTGCCAATGTTGATGAAAAGCTGGGTAGTCAGGATTCAGCGCAGCAGCTGCACTCATGGAGTTTACAGGGGGAGCAGGAAAGCTGGGACAATGCCATTGTCATCTCTCAGGAAGGAAAAGAGGAATGTAAGAGAACAGACGAGACAAGTGGACAGCAAATGATTCGTGACATTTGTAACAAACCAGGGCAAGAGGACAGCAAATCTTCATGTAACGCAGATTTGGAAGAAAACAGGTCAACAACAGAAGTTCCCAGCTCCCCAGAAAAAATGAGGAATAGTGTTAGTTTGGAAGCATTAGCCACAGAGAATGAGTCATTTTCCAATCAAAGTTATCCAGTTAGTCAGGAAGAGAGGAAAGACTTGTCACAGAATAATGCAGAATCTTCTTCAAGTGCTTCTGAGGAAGGCAGAAATTATGAATCTTTTGATGACTCCAGACCACAAAATTACAATTACAGTGAAACATCACAGCTGCTTTCTGAGAAAGATGAAAAGGAGACTACAGTGATAGAGGATGCAACAAGTCCTGAGATGGAAAGTATCTCTGAAAGTTCTGATAAGGGTAGTGATAATCCTGAAAATAATTCTTCTAAAATGCCTGGAAGCTCAGGCATATGGGATGACTCTGGAAAGAGCAGTTGTCACCTAGCCACATCAATTCCTTTGATGAATGAACCACAAGAAGGGCTGGGAGAAGAGAAAGAGGGCTTTCATGAAGTGGTTCCTAACCATCCAGGCATTTGTAATTCTGAGTTAGTATCTTTCAAAAATATCTCAGAAATGAACAGCACTCGTGAAAAGTCTTTCATAGGTGACTTTAAAAAGAGTCCTTCTTCAGGATATGTCAGTGTTCCTGACATTACAGGTATGCCTGTAGTGGAAAATTCGTTTTCACATGAAATAGGTTCTGGGAGAAATGAAAACTCTGAAAATTTAGAACCTGCTAATAATTTTTGCAGAGAGCAATCTGTAATGCTTAATGACAGTTTTCCCCAAACTGCCTGGAATTCACAGCCATGTGAAGATTTGCAATCTCCTGGAACAAGTCCTGAGGCAAGTGAAGTCCTTGAAATGGCAAACACCACAAGTAGTCTTTCAAAGGATATACAGATCAAAAGTTATTTGGAAGAAGATAATGTGTGGAGTGATTCAATAAATGATTATGTGCACTCAAGTGGAACAAGTCCTGATTTAAGTGATGCATCTGTGAATGTGTGGGGAGACCTTCCAGTTGCCAGTCATCACAAAAGAAGTAGGGATATGTGGGACATTAAAAATAATAAAAATCTTGAAGATCCTTGTAAAAGGAATGAGAGTGGGAATGAATGTGAAGAAGGACTTGAAACAAGTGCTGAACAAAACAAAGTTCCTAAAAGCTTAGATTTTTGGAATGCCCATGTAGATGATGATACTGTATCTTCTTTATCAAGTCCTGATATAAATGAGGATTCAGAGAATTCAGAGGCATGTCCAGAAGTGGTTCATGAAGATTCCACATATGAAAACAAACAGCACAAAGCATCTGAAATTGGAGAGGATTATGCTCAATCCAATGCCACAAGTCCTGAAGCAAATGAAGACAATTTAAATGCAAAAACTAAGGTGGGAGAGGAGGTCCAGGTAGACATCTTCAATGAAAATCCTGAAACAATTAAAGCTGGGGAGGTATCACAGGAGGACTTGACCATAATGGAGCAAAATGGGACTTCTGAATATTTAGGTCACTGGGAAACACTTCAGAAAAAAGCTCAAGAGAGTATTTTCAATGAAAAAACAGGTAGTGGAGAAGATTCATATTTGCATCAAATGAATGAAGATACCACATCAACTTTTGCTGTTGGTGATAAAGAAGAGTATTCTTCAAAAGCTGTAGATATGTGGAGTATGTCATTGGAAGCTGATTTAAGAACTGATCCAAAATCCACAGTAGGAACATTTGGTTTTCCAGATGAAAGCTCAGAATGGTGGAATTCACAACCTTGTGAAGAAAAGAAAGTGGAAGATCAGTATTGTGCTTCAAGTCACCCTGCAACGAACCAGTTAGCAAACAGTAAGGAGGACTCCTGGGGATCACCTTCACAAGATGAAGAACTAACTGAAACTGAGTTCACTAGTGCAAGTAATGATGAAAATCAGCCTCTCCCACTGTACTGTGATGAAAAAGAAAATGAAAGGCTAGTATATCCTATGAATATTCCTGATCGTAAAATAAATCAAGACACTGTACAGTTCAAACAATTTGATCCTTTCACACTGTATAAAGAAGAAAAGGGCTTGAAAGAGCAGTTGTTTCCTACAGGTGAGGAAAATCAGCTGACTCTACAGAATCCTTTTTCAGATAAGGAACAAGGGATGCCAAATACATCAGTTCAAGAAATCACTGTGCTGGATCTACTAAAAGACAATGAGGGGGAGGCAAGTCTCACTCCTCAAGAACAACAGCGGGACACCTGTGAAAGTTTAGAAGAGCGCAATTCCCTGCCAGGTGCTTTCACTGTAGAAGACTTATCTTTTGAAATGACAGAGAAGTCAAGTCCAGGGTGGAGTGTAGTAGTTCCCCAAACTGCACTGATCCCAGATATTTTACAGGATAACACACAAGAAAGTGACCAGCTGTTTTCAGTGGAACCTGATCTGTGGACTAATGCTGAGCAGACTGTCACTTTCAAATCAGATGGTGAAAATCCTGATATATTAAGTCACTGTGACCAAGATAATAGTTCAGAGGCATCAAGCAGTCCTGATGTGTGCCAGGAATATGAAGCTAAGCATGCCTCTATCCCACCTTCTCGGACTGGGGTGGAGCCTGAAAACAAAGAGCCAATTCATGCATGGTCAAATATGAGTAAAGAGGCAGATTTTGATTCAAAGTGTCATTTAGTAATGCAGAAGGTAGAGACACAGTCTGAAAGTCATAGCCCCCAGGACTATGATCAGGGCAAGACCAATGAATCCTATCAGCTAATCTCTTCTAATACTCAGGAGTCTCCTGAATTTGCAATTTTGGAAGAATATGGTCTAGAAAACAAACTTGTTACTGACCCAACTGAGCTGGCTGAAATTACCAATGAAGTTTTAGAAGTGATGTCCCTAGATCTGAAAGACACGTTCCATGAAAGTTTCGCTCCTGCAAGCCATCAAGGAACACCAACTGATACAGCTCAAATAGCAATCTCCGAAATGCATTTGGTTCCCATGGATTTCACTCTACCTGATAGGGCAGAACAAAGCTTAAAAGAAATTAGTACCTTGGCTGAAGCTGGAAAATATTCTGATATTGACTGTACAGCAATAACTAGTGACCTAGACACGTCAGAAGAATGTGTGGATGAATCTGAGACAGGTGTAGAACATAACATCAGGAACACATTGGTGACTGATGTCCTGGCAAGCACATGTGGTGGAATGAACATATTGGCAGGAGTAGGCCGTGAAGCAGAAGAAGGGGAGTCAAAGGATAAAGAGATATTCTTTCCCACATCCTTTCTGCCAGGTGATAATGAAGGCCATGAATCTGATTCAAATAATCAACTGATTGATGACATAGCGAAAGAATCTGAAGATGTAATTAAAAATGATGTTCCTGTGTTTAAGGAATTGTCCAGTGACCAATCACCAGGGTTGTGTACTCCACCATCCTATGTATCTTTTGACGCTGAACCTTCTGGCAGCAGAGAGTGTGCAAAGGATGACCTCTTGTTACAGCAGCCATTTTGTGACAGTGTTTCTTTGGAAAAACCTTTACCACTGCCAACTCCTTTGGAAGGTGCAGAAGGCATCCTAATGACCAAAGACAGCAACATTAAAGATCATTTGTCTGACACATCCACAGAGTGTCTTCAGGAAAATCACACATCAGTACCTTTGCTCTCTGAGCCTGAAGTAACTCTAGGAGCTTCTGAGATTTCGATAGGAAAATCTGAAGCGGAAACAATTGATCTCGACTCACCGCCAGGTGGAGATAAAAGATCACCTGATGGTAAGAAAACCTGCTTTCCAGAGCAAGTTCATAGGGCAAAGAAAGAAGGAAATGTCTGGAGTTCTTACTGCTGAATGATGAGCCTTCGAGTGAGGTTTGAGGTTTCTGTGTCTCCCTGATGTACAAAACTCTGTACTTTGGGAAGACCTCTAGCATCAGCCTCCTAGACATATCTAAAGCTTTTAAAAATTGAAGTAGGAACATTATTTCTGTTGCTTGTACAGGGCCTAGCATATGGAACACTGAATCATTGCTCCTTTAGGAATGATTACAGTGTTAATGTATAATCTTTAACAACTATAATGATGATGATGTTGTAAAATTCAAGTACACATTAACAGAGCAAAACAAATTGAGAAGAGCTTTACCTCACTGTATTGATTTAAAGAAATCATGGTGATTGAAACAGTAATTCAAAAACTGAAAGGAGTTTCTGTTTGCCTGTTTTTTTAGAAGCTGGCTCTGATTCCCTACTTCTAAGGGAGAATAAGCTGAGAAATTCCTCTGAGAGCCCTGAACTGAAAATTACAGAGGGTAAGGAAGATGTGAGGATGCAGATGTACCAAGATCCGACTTCACTGGAGATGGATTACATCCTTGTTACTGAGGAAGAAAATACACCTTCAACAAAGGATACTCTTGAAAGAAATGAAAGTGATTTTTCATTTCAAGAAGCTAACATCGCTGAACAAAGAGAATCTCATGAAAGCTTTTCATTGGGCACCTTGGATACCTTTCAGCCAATCTCCATTACAAATGAAAGGGAAGATCATGCTGTTTGTGGGACTGAATGGGGATCTGTTCACTTAGAAGAAAAAAGTTCTTCTGTTGTGCCTCAAAAACTGGATGATGAAAGGAGATCACAGGAAAGCTGTGGGCAAGATGAGGGCTGGATTATATTGGGCCAAAATGAAGTCAATGACGTACCACCTGAAGAAATCTCTGCTGAGTCAGAGATGCCAAAATCAGGTTCTGGACATTCTGGCGAAGAACCAACAGCTGTTGTAGCACAGGAATTGATTCTTAACACTCAAGCAGAATCTCAAGTAGAAACTCCCTTTCAGAAATCCATTGAACATGAGGGCTGTTCTCCTTTGGACAGCCTGACTACCGAGGATGAGAGGTCAGGCATCGCAGGAGCACGTGATTTGCAGGTGTTTGGTGGTGATGGTGCATGGGAACCAAATTCTCAACAGAGAATCAGAAATAACGTAGCAACAGAACAAGAAATGAAGGAGGAAGCAGTGCTTCTCAACAGTGAAAGAGAACCAAACCAAAAATCAGGGTAAGGCAAAATCAACCATTTTCCTTTCAGTAGTCTTCTGTTCACTTGTTATCAATGTTGTTGAAGTGTATGATGTTACGAATGGGTGGCAGGACTTTCAAGTCTGAAGTACTAATTATATTTACATGATTTAGGTATCACTATATTCCTCCCTTTGTAAAAAGAGAGTCTTGGTTCTTGGTTGCTTGATATGAGTCAAATTAGGATTGTTTTGCAATGCAGGAAGCTCGTAAGGCCCCATCCCTGCAGGAATAAGTCCATCTTCCTCCTACGAAATTCCATAGACTTCATAATCTACCTTTAAATCTGAAACAGGTGTGGCCAGGGAATGCAGGCCAAAGCCAGGTACTGATGGTGTTGCCCATGCGGAGGCAATGCCAGTGGTGAGATTATGGAGGGATCGAAGTGAACTACTGTCTCTGCCTAATGCAAAACTGCTGGGAAGGAAGATAAGAGGGAGTCGAGGCCCAGGGTCAGAAAAAGGTGCTGCTTATGGAGGAAAGAATAGTAGGATGGAAAATCATGGCCGTGGTTATTTCCAGGCTGTCGGCAGGTCGGAGCAGCATTTCTGTCTGTTTGGGCTGGGCTAGCAGCTGAGGCAGTTCAAGTATATTTGCACCTGCCTTTGGGTGGAAGTGCAGCCTCTGTGCTGACAGCATTGCTACCGCCTACTGTCCCTCTGCTGTGTCACCAGGCGGACAGAGAGGGGGCGCCCTTTTGGTTCCATTTACTGCAGTGTCTTGGAGAGGGTGCTTCTGTTGGCTCTGCACCTTTAACAACCAGGAAGTTGTAACTGCTACCGCAGACTTCTAGGGTAGCTCCGGAGATGCAGGTGTGGAAGTCTGACCTCATTTCTCCTGGGCGCCTGCGACTGGCATACTGCAGTTTTCCAGAGAGGAACCTGGCGCTGTGTTTATACACTGAAATTCTTGTGAATGGTCAAAATAAACTTCCCAGTACAAATAAAACTAGGGGGTGTAGCTGCTTTGTACTTGTTATTCCTTTCAAACCGCACTTACTCAATAGAACATACGTGGTATGGAACATGTGGAAACATACTGTTTGTGTGAAATGCAAGACCGGGTTTTTTCTTTTTTTTCAAGTTTCTCCCAAGCAGTTGTCAGTTCAATGTAGAATATGCATCACATTCATAACTTCTATTATCAGGTTTTAATTGGCTTGCAATTTATTTGAGACCTTATTTTTTGAAATTTTCACTAACAATTTTGCAATTTTAGCAGTAGGCTTTTTTTCCCTTAAAGGTGGCATGCCTGTGTATAACAGTATAACCCTAATAACAGCATGTACAAATAATCTGTGATAGAAAAGCACAGCTTTTTGCTAATCCCCTCCCCACCCCAAACAGTTGACATTTTATTGAGGTTTCTGGAATTAATAGTTCAATAGCGGTGACTTATCTTCCCCCAAACTTGTTAAAATACCTCCCCTCTAAGCATTTTCACACATTTTTTCAAAGAGTTATCATTGCCACAAGATCAGACACTGTTACAGCTGAGCTATTTTTAATATACAGTAAGTGCTGGCTTCATCCTAAATGGAAACCCTGGTCTCAGAAACTCTGAAATATAATGGCATTACTTGCAGGCTTAAACTTAAGCACCTGAATAGGACTTTATTTTTTCTTGACAGGCAAGATTTGAGTAGTGTACAGAGTGTACTTTGCCGTCACCCATTGCCCCTGGCTGAAATCGCTTCAGTCTAACTAGACAGGCAGCACTGAGGAGAATATGAGATGAGAGCGGCTCTGTTTCTGTAGGGCAGTGACAGCTTTCACTGATGCAGGTTAGCATTTTCTGGCCTCAAGAAAGAGGCAAATCATCACATGATGAGCACTCCCCTGTTCTGTATGGTCTGAAGTAAACCAAATGCTGGGTGCTTGACCTCGAAACTATCAAAAGTAGAGATGGTTGGCACAACATTTCTGTTGTACCCAATCCTCCAAGCTTCTAACTTTTGTGGAAGGAAAAGTAGAAATTTTGAAATTCTTTACAAAAGGGAAATCTGGAAGAAGCAAAAGAAGCAAAATCCCCAAGCAGTTGTTTTGAATCCACACCAGTGTGTGGAAGGGCAGCTTGGGATTTGCAGGTCTAGGAAAACTAGAGGTCCTTTGACTTTGAGGTGGTTTGCTTGTTAGGCATAGTCTATACCCTGGAAGTCATCTTCCTCCTTTATGTCTTTAGGGTTTCACTGGGAGTTCATCAAAACCAACTAATTTCAGTGAATAAAGCTGGTTTTTGACAAACCAGTAATTTCTAGTGAAAATCTTTAAATCACAAAATGCATACCACCTCTGCTCACAATAAACGGTGGATGGGACGGGAAAAAAGGAAGTGGTGTTCAGAGGTGCTGGCTAGTTGCAGGCTTGCTAATCTGACATGAACAAAACAGCTGTCAATTCCTCTGTCTCCCATAAAGCATTTTAAGTTAAAAGCAGCCAGATACTGACCCTGCTTAAGTCACACTGATTAATTACATGCAGGCAGCGTCCCAGGGTTTGACTTGCCATGCTTACATGCCCATGATGTTCTCAGAGGGGAAAACAAAACTGGCCTAGGTATCTGATTTTAAATTATTTTTTATAAATCAGCACAGTGGAGTTGGGATAACTTTGAAGTAGTAAGATTCTTTGTTAGAAACCTCAAGAAAATAATCTGACTTCTAAACTTATCCTGGCACTAGAAAAATCATTCCTATGGCCATGGATTTGTAAAGGTTTTTACCATCTTACTGCTATGAATTGTTAGATTTAGGAATCTCTGTAAATCTCCAGAGTAAAAACTTGAATCTTGTACACAACAGTAGTCTGCATTCCTGTTTCAGATGTAGTACATTCATTATTCTTAGAGCTTAGTGTATTCTCTTAGACTGATTCCCACACTGAAGTAAAAAACTGGACCATGTTAATGTAAGAGTGTTTTCAGTGAAAACTTAGATGCATGATGGAATGTGGTGCATCCTGAAAAGAAAGGCTGCAGTAGTTCTTGGTATAGAATATATATGAGGTCACTATATCTTCCACTATAGGCTTTTTTCTTACCTGGCTCAGAAGTAACTTAATACTTGTTTAATACCAAATGCCTTTTCAGTGGATAGCAGTGGCTATTTCTGACCTGCACACTGGTGATGCTGAAGCCCTGAGAAGTAAAGAAAAGCAAGAAAGTTGTTCAGCATCTGCATTAACATTTATTTATGGAAGCATGGAACTAGAAAATCTACTTTCCTTTGGGTTTATGTTTTGTTGTTGACTTTTTTGATAAACTATGAAATTTAATGGAAGTTTTTTCCACCATTAATGTTATTAAAAATATTGCTCATGTATGAGGATTTCATATATAACAGAGACTGCTTTCATGGTGCTGTTTTCCCCTCAGTTTCCCCTGTGCTTGGTAGCTGATGTTCAATAGACTTGTAATAATCTTATATCTTTGGTCAGTTAGATAACGACTTAAGACTTTTTAGGGGATAGCAGAGACACATGCCTGCTTACCCATAACACAGAGGCCTTGATTCCTTTGAAACCAAAGCAACACACAAAAGATATTACGGTAGAAAGGATAAAACACATACAGGAGTAATTATTTCTAGGTATGTCAATTTCATTAAACCTCCTACGTAAGCAGCTGAAGAAACAGCAACTGACATGGTAGAAGTGTGTAATTAGACATGCTTTCTAAGGCATTTTGTTGACAGTTTTAAAACCAGAAGTTCCTTCTTAAAACATACCTCAGTGTTCAGCTTGTAAGTCTGACATTAACTGCCCTTCCTGGCTGACAAAGTTTAAAACAATGTGATACAGCAGAACTGCCAGCCTATGGGAGGTTAGCACAGAAGCACTGGTGTCATCACGTAAGAGAAGAAACTAAGGCTTTAACTTGTTCTTATTGCAGCAGAGTGTCTTGGATGGCCAATGGTGCTAGTCATCAGGCTCTGAGTCCACCAAAGATCTACATCTTTGAGGCAGGCTTTGGTAGAACTGAGCCAAAGTCCAAGTAACTGATACTTGGCTCTCAGAAGTGTCCTTCTCCCTGAATTCTTGTACTTCCAAAAGGCCAAAATTCTGATTCAGGGAAGTTTCTTGGATGCTTCACTAAATGTGACTCTTGCCTTTACTGAATTTTCTAGTTTATGTCTATTTCCTTGTTTATACTTCATCAAGCCTGCTTGGTATCAGAAAATTAAGCACCCTTAATCTGAAGCTCTGGCTGGATAGCTGTGCCCTGAGCATCACTTATGTTCTCTGCTCATTTTTTTGTTTTGTCAAATACTTTTGCATTATGCAATTAAGTTTGCATTCTGAACCTGTAACACCCATCTCCATGGTAGTGCTTTTAGAAGTGGCTACTGAAGCCAGGGCTTTCCTTAGTGCAGCCTTTGCTTCCTGCAAGGAAGGTTTCCTTGTGGCCTCCTGGTTGTTGTTTCATATAACCCTTGGCAGGGTATAGAAATTAGGTTCCTTATTTTTAGGTGTGTACTTCACCTTCATATACTTATATACAGCACAAACACAGTATCTCTGAAGAATAAAGTAAATAATCATTTGTATTCAGATGATGGGGACATCCCAACTAATGGACAATTGAATAGGTAGACGAAAGCCTATGGAGGCCTTTACTCAGTAACTGCCTTCTAAGCCCCTTTCTCAATCTACAATTTATTCACATGTCCCTGTTTAGAAAAAAATGAAGTTTGTGCTTGCATACTATGCTGAAGTAGGTTCCTTTAGTAGTGGAGTAAGGATTGGTAAAGGATGCAGTTTGCATTACTTTCTGCTCTCATCCAGAAAGTGTCCGTCACTTTGTCTAAGAAAACTGACTGTTCTGTAGAAGAGGTAATTAAAGCTTTGAAGCAGAAAGCTTAAACAAAAATGAGAATGAAGAAGTGGATTAAAATCTTGATGTCTGCTGATCACTGTCCCCTTCAGCCCAATGTCAAGCACAACAACTCTCCAGGCTGTTCAGGTGGGTTTTAAGAAAGTCTGTAACTGGTGGTAAAGTTCTTCCCTCCTGTCCTGTTTTTCTTCTGCAAGAAAAAGCAGCAGCAGGAAGAGAAAAAAAGTATAAGGATGCTTGCTAGCATTAGAACACTGAAGGAACGATATAAACCTGGCTCAGTAATATACAAACACCAGAAATAATAAACCCTAGAGGTTTCTTTGGCCTCATAAAAAAGTACAGAAAGATTTGATAGCACATTATTAATGTCAGTCTTTCCAGAAAGAAAATAGCTTTTTATATGGCTTTCCATGTGTGAACAGCCAAGAGCGACTCCATTTTAAAAGGAAGAATTCGTGGAGCGCTGTTGGGTAGGCAGGATAACATTGCTGCTGCTGATGTAGCTGGAGATGTGCCGGCAATAAAATTGAGGAAGACTGGAAGTATTTTTCTTCCTTGATAGAAGCTGTCCTGTCTTACGGAGCTGTATGAAGCTCGGTGGTGATGTGGTGGTCAGGAGGCAGAGGGAGAACACGGCAGGTGACCACGCTAGCTTTTACCCACCAGCACCCTCCTCGGGGTGTGTTAGTGGTTGTGTACTGCCACATCATTCTCGCTCTTGACTTTGCTGTAGGGAAGGATTATCCTTCTCCTTAGTAGGATGAGTTAGAAAAAGCTGAGGGAAATACTATGAAATGATGTATTGACTTGAGGAATAGGAAGTAGTGAGAGCAGTGGAGATAAGGACACTGATGTTTGGAAGGTTCGGGGGAGAGCTTGGAAAACTGGTGGCAAAACCGAGTGGTAGACAATTTCTTTTGAACAACTGCCAAAATATATTTAACCCGCTAGAATAAGGCTTCCACAAAAGAAAGCTTCATTTATCTCTCTGATAGCATGTTCTCAAAGAAGCAGGAATCAGTCTTTTCTGCTCACTTGTATAGTGACTTTTTGGAAAAGAAAGTTCTTCCACTGCCTCGGTCCAAAATATTTCTCTCTGATCGTTGCTGTACTGCTGGCTATTAAAATTGCCCAGTACTGTAAGCAATCCAGTAAATTTTTAAGAGAGGAGCCTGTTTTCATCCCATTGCCTGTATTGACAGTGAATAAAGATAATTAAATATAGTGCAAGAAAAATCTGTGACTATTTCAAGATTAATAAGAGACTACTCTGCTATCTCTGTGATTTAGCCAAATGCACATTATATATCTCAAAGCCATTAATGATTCAAGTCAAATATCAATGTCTGGTACTGAACTGAAATACTGACAGAATGGAACCAGGGAAAAAATTCTCATTGACTCCAGTGGACCAGGGTTTTCCCTCAGTATTTTCTAAGAAAGTCTGTTTTATCACCCCAAAGCCAGGATAAGGGAATGAATTAGGGAGCCCAGGTTTGCTTCTTGCTTTAATGAGCAAAACAAGCTGCTGTACATAGGAAGCCTAAAGGATTGAAAATCTGTTGTAAATTTAAGAGGCCACATTCTGCAAAGTAACCTTTACTTCCCTTTGGATGCCTCTGTTTCCTTTTTTCTGTGCATACCCGTGGGGCTGTCATCTTTCACTCCTGTCAAGATTGTTTGTTAATTGGCCAGATTTGCTGGAAAGCAATTCCAGGCACTCAGGGATTTGAAATGGGAATTGAACTCAGGTCTCCCACTTGGCGGCACAAAGCGTGACAATTGACTGAACACAAGGAGCACGCTTTAAAGGCTAAAAACAAACATGTAAGGAAAGGAGCAACAACTGAGAAGGTTGCTTGTAGGAAAGTCCATGTAAATGAAAGTTAATGCCTTGTAACAAAAGCAAAAAAGCAAATTGAAACTAAACAAAATGTTTAGATTAGCATGATCAAGAACTCTTTAAGATTGCTGGCTCAGAACTTGAGATTTCAATGTTCATCTGAGTTTAGGATGGGGAACTATATAATTAATGTACTTTACATTATTATATATCATACCATTAAAATCATTATAGTAATATATATTATGTATTAGAAGCTCTACGTTATCTATTAGCCTTTGCAAATATGTTGCTTCTGTAAAAATAGAAGAATCCCTGGAACAGATTTAGAGCAGGGAACTTTCCAATATCATAGCTGTAAATTAATTAATTTTTTTAAAAATTTTGTAGTAATATACTTTAGTGTCAGTGAATGTCACTGCTAACCTTTTTTATTGATGGAAGTAACAACATATGCTGTTCATGCATGGGCTTTAGTAACACCATTTCTTTCCCTCTACTTGATTTGGCCTATGAAGTCATGACAACCATCTTTTTTGTTATCAATTTTGGGTTGATATAGGATTTTTCATCACCATCTGGAAGTTGAAAATTAATTAAAACTAAAAACCCGGTTTTCCATTGCAGAGCCAGCTGTTAAACAATAGCAGCAGCCAATATGGTGATGATCCCATTTTTGTAAAAACAGCATTAATATTTACATGCCAAATACCAAGTACTTTATAAAAACCTTTTAACAAGAAGGGAACACTACTTCAGTGACTGAAAAACAATGTTAAAAGGAAAAAAAACCCTACTTACTGTTATTTACTTGTGGTCCTGAAATTTTACCGAAATTGTAAGATTGGGCTGATACAGCCACTTCCTTATAGCAAGAAGACCTAGACTATGTTAGTACAGTTTAGCGGTCACATGAAAAACCCCCCCACTATTCAAAACCCCACGGTTTTCTGAGCTAATTCACTATATAATCTATTCCAATCAAAGTGATCAATGATATGAGATTTCAGCCTAAAGCATTAATGAGCTTTGAAACCTAACCCTGTTGACGCAGGCCTGGCTTTGACAGTGAGCCCCAGCAAGTTTAGTGGGTCCCAGCAGAGCGTCCTGCAATCTCAAAGACGTTCTGTGTCATTCTGAGCATGGAGGATCAAGGCCATAACTTCTGTCACATTACTAATTTCATAGCTTCATCATAATCATGCTACTAATGACTTCTATTGTACATAAATACTTTATAGCTCTATTTCCTGGATAGAGCTTCTGAGTGTCTGGACTTTTGATCTCCAATGAATTAAAGATTGCCCAGTTGAAAAAATGCTAAAAGACATCCCCATCATTGGAAATTTTCTGAGGGCTAGCTGACAGTAGCATGGAAGATGGCATGTCTGCAGCAGTGTCTTCTTTAGAAACGTATTTTCATAATGGTGATGAATTTTTTTTTTTTAAATGCTTGATGTTGGTCTGTTGTTCTTTAAAATAGCATCTGGGGACTGATTTCTCAGGAGATATGCAGCAGATGATGAGAACTTTTCCTTGTAAGATTAGTAATACCATGAAGAACAAGGTGGGAGCCACTGAATTTTTATTTACGCTGTGCTGCAGGTGTGCATGGAGCTGTACTGACATATGAAAATGGGGTTAGGCTTTTGTTTGGTTTTGACTGCTTATGGCCTAGCAATTTGATGTGAAAGCATCTCCAGTTCTCATGCAACTTATCTTCACAGAGGAGTTGCACAGTGTGGAGGGAGAAACTATCTGAAGCTTAGGCCATCCTAGGACCGGTTGCTTTGCTGTTTTATCCCCACAGGTTTGCAAGGGAATAGGATTGAAAGCTGTTTTGCATTTGGAAAGAAACCTGGAGTTTCTAGGGACCTTACCCCTAACAGGCTTTTATAAAAGGAGACTGTGGGCCTGCACTGCGTGGGGGGAAATATCCTTCCTTCAAGCACACCCCTAAGAAACACAGTCAAAGAGCACAGGCCATGAGCATTGCTTCTTGGTGCTCGTACTCCAGAATTCACTCTGCCTTCTGAACTAGTCGTTGTTTGTTTTGTTTTGTTTTGTTTTAAATTTGCATCTGCATTCCCGTAGCTGATTTGCAAATGGAACAAATTATGTAAAGCGTGTTTGAATATGCATGTGCTTTATAACCATCGATGCAAACCAAAACGAGGGCTGAGATGGGTTGAATCCATAAGAACTTCTGTCATGCAGTCTCTCATCACAAGCTTTCCTCGGGCTCTGAAAATGAAACAGCAGGGAGCTTTTCGCTACTGCCAGCTGACTTGCTGTATCAAAGTTTGGTGATGCTCTGATAAAGCTCCACCGGGGATGTAAAAAAAAAAAAAATAAAATAAAAATTTCACGGCTGAAGCACAGCTCTGCATTCATTTAAGCACTCCTTTAACCAAAGCCCAGTAGCTGCTGGTTCACACAGCCGGCTATCTGAAGGCAGGTGATCACCCTTATTTAGCAGTACCACTAGCCACGTGACAAGAAAATGGTGGAGGATCTGTATTCCTAGTAAACTGCTACAGAAAGAGGGATGCTGAAGTGCAGCAGTAAAGCATCTTTTTTATTTTCCCAGTAGAAAGGCCTCTTCAAGTCTGTAGAAGGTAAGCATCTCTTTACTCCAAGACGCTGATATGCAGAAGGTTTTCTGATTAATGGCTCTATTGTTGCAGTTACTTTAGACAGAAAAAGGGAAGATGTTTGTCAGCATGATGCAAAGCACCCAGGACCTAATTACTGAAAACCGGGCAGCTGTATTTTAATTCTGTTTCAGCTCTTTATGAGAGAAGCTTACATCAGTTCAACGGGATTTCTTTTGTCTGAGCACAGGCATGGTATTTGTAATTAGGAAACAAAACTTCACTGCACAGTCACCTAGCACGTTAGATTATTTTCAGCTTGTTTGCCTAGCTCTGAGGATACGGTGGGGAAAAAAAGGAACGAATGTTGGGCATTGTCAGTGGATAACTTGCTTTTAAAACTGCATAATTACTGGCACAGTGATTGTTTGTGATAGCTCTCATTGTAGACTACTTGACAGTGGTATTGTTTTCAGGTTTTTTGCTATCAGCTGAAGCATATGATTTTTGAATTGTTTCGCAATGTCCTCTTAAAACGTTGCAGTGAACAGAATACGTAATCTTTGAGGGTTAACCGATGAAGTATGCAGCAATAATCTTGGTGGTAAGAGGACTGAAAAATTACTGCAAAAGTTGGTTTGTACAGGCAGTATTTTCGTTTAATTATAGGAGCTTGATACAGCTCCATTCAGTTGTTTGCTTTTCTGTCTGTGATGAAGGATTGAAAATATTCTTCAATTTTAAGTGTGGTAAGCAAACAAATGCTAGTGATGTACAGGAGACACTGAAAATGCATGGAATGTCTAAATATTAGCTACTTAGAGCAACCTGAGAGGAAATGTATGCAGGTTCAGTAGGTGTATTTTAACCAGAACCATTCTAAGTAGGTGGGGGGCAGGCAGAGGTGTCATTTCTGGACTTACCTTTATTAATACTCTTGGGAAGCAGAGCTGTGCTGAGACGGAGGATGCACACAGCTCTAGCAGCACTGTTAGGAGGCATTAAGGCAACTGTGGGGGGTCAGGGTGGAGGGAACAACACACACCAATCCTTACCCTGCCAAAACACCTTTTTTTTTCTAGGGCTGCTGTGTTCCTACTACTACTCTCACCCATGCTCTCCACTGCTATCTCTTATTGGGCAGGGGAGTTCTAAAGTCTAAAATAGCTTTTTTTTTTTCCTGTCTGGCTGTTACTTGGCCCTGCATAAAGCTGGGCAATATTATAGAAAATTCATGTAGTTAGAGGCAAGTCTAGATTTGCATAAGTTCACTACTTTAAAAACTTAGATCCTGCTACAAGCAGTCTGTTGTGGTTTTATGGCATCCCTGTAGTATTCAGGAGTAACAAGAGAGCAGTGTTATTTAACAGCTTGTAATATATGTGTAGAAAAAAAGCAGAGCAAAAAAAAAAAAATTAATCTTTAACCCACAGTCTTTGTTCAGGCAAAAGATACAGCTCTTAAACTTACCAAGAAATAATGTATAGGTGAGAATATGATTTTGTCAGCACCTGTGAATATTGATAAAGCTGTTTTTGTCACTGTAGTGTCCTCAGGACTGGATACACTTCCTATCAGAATCTATACAAATACACAGAAAAATATGGTGCTACTGCAACAACAAATGAGACCGAGGCAGAGGAGAGGATGGGAGTGACAGTCCAGTTGCCTGGCAGACTTCTGAGTTTATCTGCTTGTTTTTCATTTGGACATTGAAGGAAATGGCTTAGCTGTAACATGATTTTATGAATTAACTCGTTCAGATATTTCTAATTAGTTCTTAGCATATCCTGTAGATTGAGGTCTTCTGTGTAGCTGTTGCAGCTGTGAAAAATAGACAGCGGCAGATCAGCCTTCCTTATTTCAGGTTACCAGGTGAAATCTGACGGTGTCCTGCAAGAACAAGATCACTCTCCTTAGCAGAAAACACTGGCAGCAAACTCTAAAGAGCTGTCTGATGGACAGCAGCCCAGCAGGATACACCTTTGCCTGCTTGTCCAAAGCAGTAGAGCATATAGCTAACCTTGCCCTTGTGTTTCCCAAGCTGTAAGATGTGAGGAGTGCTGTGGGGGGGAAGGAGGACCCCCGTTTTCTCACCTACTTCCCAAAGATTACTTCTGTCCAGCATTTCCTGTTGCTCTGGCTCTTTGACAGTGTTTTTGATATGTCTGACATCCTCCTCTCTCCCGCACTGAGGCTGGGTTTTATCTTCCCAGTGTTTCTGTGGCCCTTCCGACTCAGTGGCAGGGTTCTGCTTCTGAAGATCGCCAGTGGCTTTCTGCGTCTCCTGTCTCCCTTTGCTCATCCCTTCGCAGAGCTGCCTTCTGCCGGGTCTGACAGTCTTCCCTGCCCTGAACACCCCCTGCCAGCGCACTGCACGTTGCCAGTTTCACTGCTTCAGTAGAGCTTGCATGCCTTGATTTGGTGTCTCTGCTGGCTCATGGTTGGGCTTTTCCTGTCTTTTTCCCAAGTTGCAAATCACCCAGCATGGATGGGAACTTTTCAGCTACCAATTCAGACCTGCTAGGGTATTTCCATTTTAATCTGACAGTTAAAATTCCCACTCCACATTCTGCATTGTTGCTTACATTCCCCTGCTCTCTGTCGTGTGTCTGACAACTGCAGCTCTGGGAAGACTGAGCTTTAACATCAGCGTCTTTTTGGAGCCTTTTCTTTAGCTCGGTCATAGCCAAGATAGGGAAAATGTAGCTCTTAGTTATTTGTAGGTTTGCTGCAGTAGGTAAATATGAGTCTAAAGTATAATAACATTGAACAGCTTAAGTTGCAAAATCATAGTAACATTAACACGGAAAAGGCGGAAAGATTTAAATTTGGCAACAGATTCACAAGATTTAAGGTACTGAAGGAATGGAAGCTGTTTGAGAAGGATAAGGAATGAAGTCATAAATAGAACCAGAGAAAAAGCATTATGAGGGAAGGAAAGACAGAAGTCATACAGTATAAAAAAAAATGTTGCCATGTATCTTTTCCTGTCTATCAGCATATTATAAATTGTGCAAAGGCTGAACTTGAAATCAAAGGAGAGCTAGAAAAACCCTAATGCTTTAATGAACAGATCAATAAAAGTGCTACAAATCTGTACATCTTGATGTTGAGTTATGATTAGCAGCTCTGAAAATCATCCCTAACCATATTTTATCACATGAGCAAGACAGAATTCACCTGTTTCAAGATGCGTTGTTAAAACATTTGATTCCAGCTAGTATAGTATGGTGATAAGTACCACCATCATTGTGAATTGTGAGCATTCATAAACGGAGAGAATCAAATCCATTAAGCAATGAAAAATGTTGACAGTAATACAGAAAAGCAAAGTAGAAAACAGGAAATAGCCCATGAAGTTCAGAAGTTAGCTCAGTTGCAGAATGAGTGATCATTACTAATGGTTAAGAGCAGTCCAAGGCATTTTAGCATGTCTTCACTTGGAAGCAAATGTGCTTGATAAGGTGTAGACTGTAGTAATAGTTGGGAGGGAGGTTGTCACAACTCTGCTGGAGAATCTCAGTAGGACGTAAAATGTAAAACTTCCTAAAGATTTTCTGCTTCTGATCCTGCAACCTCTACCTCATTAACTACTCTGAAAGCATTAGCGTTCTTCCTGAAAGTGCAGATGGCTGCACTGGGTATGAGGTGCACACTGCTTTTTCAAGCGCTGTTCATGTGCCAGTTGCATCATTTGGAGCCGTGGGCAGTCTGATGAATGGTCTTGACAGCACAGTATGGTAGGTGAATCATCATTGTGAACTGCACATGCTGGAAGGAAAGCTGGGTTTAAAGTGCAAAAAACTAAAACAGAATAGTTTTCTCAATGAATCGCTTAATAAAAGTAGAAGGTGGGAATCAGGTCCCAGATCTGTGATCAGGCCTGGCATTTTAGTAAATTTTTAGAAACACAATTTTCAAACAAAAGGAGTCTTCAGGTTATACTAGAGGATCTTTTATATCAGACGGATTAACTCCTACTTTCTCTGCTGGCATCACCTTATACCAGTGCATTTGTAGTGTTTCTTCAACAGTGGTTGTTGATTAACAGATCATCTAGACATTATTTGTAGAATATTAACAACATTTATTAAGAGCAGGAAGATCAGATAAGTTTAAACAAGCCTTCTAAATGCTAATACTGCTCTGAACTTACATAGCTCATTGCCAGACCTTGTGATCTTCTAACATTGATGGGGGAGCACCCATCATACAGGCTCCCCAACTTTGTGTTGTTAATTCCAGTAATTTTCCACTGGCTCAGTAAAGATTAAGCAGGGCTGAACTAGGCACATAACAGAGGAGAGCCCCTGCTCTGAGGGCAAGACCATGTGGTGGTACGTGAATGCAATGCCAAAGCAGAGCAAAGTGGCATGTTATCTCTGCCTTAAAATTTGTTACTCTCTACCGGCTTTTGCACACAAAATACTGAGTTAAGAGAATACTATTAAAATGGTAGTATTAGGAAATGCCTAGCAGGTTCTACACTCCACTGGATTAGTATGAGGAATAGTTGGAGACAGCGCTCTTTTCACGGGTACAGTCAGAGAGCACTGCCCTAAAGAATTGTCTCCTGACAGTGTCCATGCCATGAAGCTGTTGTGTGGTACAGGGCATATCACTATGAGTCAGCAGCTGCTTGAATTGCACATGTCCCTCTCCTCTGACCCCTGTCTGATATGTTCTTTTTCTGGATGCCCAAGTGAAGCCACTGGGGACTGACTATACCACTGTTTTTCGGTGACAGCTAGTCATGAGGATCAGTGGTGGCATATAGAAGATGTTATAAAATGCTAAGTATTCAAAATAAAACCCAAAGGTTATTAGGCATCATCTCTCAGGAGCTCACAATTAACAGATACTCTCAAAGTTAATTTCTCTGTTTCTCTTCTGTAACAGTAAATAATTTCTTATCTTTAACTCATAAAGCTGTTGTCCAGGGTATGTTAAATAATGTCTGGAAATGCTCAATAGTTGGGTGATTAGCAGCTCTGAAAAGCCCCAGAAAGGACTGATTCTCCTGTCTCTAGAGCAGTGTTTGAATGGTGCATGGATAATAATACTTGGGGATGCAGAAATGACAAGATAAGGTATTAAATAGCACTGGGTTGCAGTGTCTTTCCTGTAACCTGCTGGTGACAAGCCTCTGGGAAGAGACTTTTGGGAACTCTGGGATCTGCTGCAGGCAGCAGCATCCTGGCTTGCATTCCTAAGACATCTAGGTTTGGGGCTTAAATCCAATTTTCCTCATTCTATATTAAGATGCCTTTTTATGTCGTGTGGCTGGAAGTCACAGATAACTGAAGAAGCCTGGAGCCCTGGATTCCTTCCATAAGCCTTCCTTATCCGTGGGCATATATATAAGGTTGTTGAAATAGCCCAGTGAATGCTATTATCATTCATCTATTTACACAGATTTGTCCCTCCATGGCTCCCTGCATCCCTCCCTGCCTTTGCCCACTTCTCTTGGCGCTGTGACACAGGGAGGGAGCTGGCAAGGAGTCAGGACAGGCA
>NW_009259112.1:982784-986839 GCF_000687185.1 Egretta garzetta | reverse complement strand
AGGAATGAAAGCAGCAGCGTGTGCTTAAGAATAGCAGCTTTTTGGTTTTTCAGCAGTCTTACACTGATAAGAGTGGACAGGAGACCCTACTGCCCTGAGAGGCTACCTGTAAAAAATTGAGGCTTACAGTACAGATTTAAGAAGAGGAACAAGATGAAAGATGGCTAGATAAACAGATATTAAACAGTTGATTTGAGACTAGGAAACATTTTCATAAAGAATGATTAAAAAATTTATTCAAGTGGCCCAAAGCGAGAATTTTAACATGTTTACAGTTAGCATACTGAAATGCAAACAATTTAAATTGTCTGGCTAGAACACAGGATTTTCCTGCAGAAAGAATATTACCTCTTACAGACATGCCTAACTTCTTCATCCAATTTTGATGCTGAAAATGGAGTAAGGAATCAGCATTGGAAAACATCAAGTAACAGTATAATCAGTAAAAGAAGCTTTAAAACTGAGAGTGAAGTGTGAAAAACTAGGAAGTTACAACTTACTAATTTTTAGCGATTGTTTATTATGTCGCTGTCTAGAAAGTGACGTGTTTTTCTGTAAAATGGGAATATCAGCATGTGTTTATCTACTGTGCAGCAGTATGACAGTGATTAATTAGCATTTGCGCAGTTGTTTGATTAATAAAGCTTTTGGCTCAAACAAAGTACCACAGATGATTTTTTTTGTTTTTTTGTTTGCATCCAGAGATGGGAATAAAAGTCTCATGCTATACATAAATTCCAGTGCTCAGTCTATAGATTTTCCTGACCTAATTTGTAATTAAGAGGCACCAAATAAATAGCAATAGAAACAAAATTAATTTAGTATACTAACATATGGTTGCTAAATGCAGCTTTCGGGAGGTTATAAAATTAATCCATTTTTACAAGTCACCTGTATACAGTATGATTATTTTACACAGCTGTGAGTAAAAGTAATGACTTTTTTCTAGTCTCAGATATCCTGGAGTGGATTCCTTCCAATCTGCTCATTTTCTTGGTATGTGGATATAGCTGAAGCATAGGCTCTGACTGATACTGACTGAATCCTGCACAGTATATGTCACTTTGATTTGTTGCATACTCTGCTAATTTCACACTGCAGTCTCCTTTATCTCTGAATAGGCCACTGTAGAAATTTTTGTTTATTGCCTGGAAGTTTTGTAGCAAAGGACTAGTTTTAGGAAGTAATTTTGGCGGTTGTTTTGGTGGGTATATTTGCTAATGGGTTTCTTCTCAGTGCACAATCCAGTTGGGTTTTCTGGGACTAATGTTCCTAGCTTATTTCTCTGTTTCTTTCTGTGTATTTTCATCAAATGTCTTCAGACTAAAGCCTGTATTTTGTCAGGTTTTATTTTTCAACTTTATATACGAGCACTTTATTTTCTGTAGTATCTCCGTCTGGCTGTAGAGACAGTTGATACTGAGGTGTGTCCAACAGTTCTCTGACTTTGCTTGTAGAACATTCCTACCCATCTTACATGGATGATAAGCATCAAAATGCAAACACACGCACATTAAATTAGCATTTGTTATTAGTCCATTAGCATTAAAGGTCTCTGAAATAAAACACCTCAGTTATAACATAGTTTACGGAGTTGCTTCTATAACTAGAAGAACCATTGTCTATTTAAATCAAAGGACGGAATTACTATATTCATCTTTTCCGAGCGCTCCAAGTAATGATTTCAGAAAGCAGATACTTGCTGTTATTTTAAAACATACTATTTTAGCAAGAGTCTGCGAATTTCTGATCTCTAGCTTTTTCTGAACAGAAATGGAACAGCAATTACAAGCCACAGGCGGGGAGCACACATATATAACATATGGAAGAAAGGAAAAGATGTTTTATTCAGATATAAATGCAAAACAGCAAAACGGTTTCTGTTCTCAAAAGGGAATAACATGTCAAGTGTTTAATCGTGGTAACAGAATGGGTTTTGCTATTTTTTTGTATGAGGTGAGGTGAATGTTGGAGTAGCTACAGAGATGGATGATAGAAAAGGACCCCTTCTAAGTCAGCTATCTGGTGAGATATTTTGGCTTTAAATTTATATAAATTTCTATAGCACAGAATTGTAAACTGAAGAGGAATATAGCAATTAAGAGAACACTTTGTGTCAACTATTCCTTGATGCAAATTCCGATTTGTGGAGTGCTTAAAATTTTGCTTTAGGACCCACTTCTGAGGCTTTTTATTGCTTCTGCATATGGAAGAAGAGCATTCTCATTTTGTGTGAAAGCGGTTAGACATCCTTCGGGTGGAGCAACCAAAATGCTGTGAGAGACATCAGTAGGTTGCCTCTGGCAGCGGGGAGGGCGGGGATGGGCTTACACAAGGTACTGGTTACTCTGGCCTTGACCTGGCAACATACTCAACCCTGCTTAATCATAAGGGCGCTTTCAGATGGAGCCGCACTGAGAGTCAGTGGACAGGCGTTACTGGATGGGCACCAAGGGCTTTCTCATACCTTCCAAGGAAAATACTGTACTGCCGTGTCCAGTCCTTCGAGTTCTTGTTTCTCCTTTCCTGGTCCCTGTGCTTGCGTAAGGGCGGTGTCACAGGGCGGGGACGGGAGGGGTTCAAGGGAAAAGTACTTTGGGCTGCCCGCGTTCTGCAAAAGCAACTCAGGGAGGAACTTAAGTTCCCTTGCCTTGTTTTTGTACCTAAAATTTCACAGTTCATGCATTCTTCCTCAAAATATCTCAATTTTTCACTGCAAACCAGTGAGACAGGGGGCTATAAGCAGGACCCAAGACCAGGGCATACCTGCGTAATGTGTGGAATTTGAGAATATGAAAAAAGCCAGATGTCTAGTCTCTGAATAACCTTTTCCTTGTACTTCATCTCCCCTCCTCCCATTTAGTTTCCAAAACAAGCATATATTAATATGAGCTGAGGTGATTTCAGCCATGTCATTCATTTTACTAATCATGCTTTGAAGCTTTATAAAAACCTTCAACATCTTGTGAAAATTTAATTATAAAAGTATTTCTGTGTATAGTGGGAGCAGCGTGGAGGAAACATGATTTACTTACTTAGGAAAAGTGTTTGGCAGTTGTGGCCTCCAATTCAGATTAATCTTTTGCATTGGTGAGTACAGAAGCTTGGAAAATGTATGCAATTTAAAATCCGGGTTGTGAGCGAGTTGTGGTGGGTTGGAGTGGAGGGATTCACTTCAGAAAGGTGACGGTCACCGTTGGATTAATGCTGCTGTCTTTTGCAGGTTGTAGGTGTTCACTCAGAGCAACCCATTGAGGAGATTATTTGTTTTAGACTCAGGAAATTAACTTCTTGATATGTAACCGCTGCAGAGCAGCTTGGGAAACTGGTGATATATCACACATGACACAAGGGTGAGGCAGCACAGCCCATAGGGATTATGGCATATTGCTGTGAATATTCAGAGCTGCTCTTTCCAGAAGAGCAGAATGCTGCTGTACCTAGAAAAGTCAGGAAGGATAACTTTTATTCTGAGAAATACTGATTTGAGAGGGCACTAAGAACTATTTAAAGATTATTAATTTATTGAGCTGTAAGAATGTCTGAACCAGGAAAAAGCAAGGACAGGATTTCAGCCTCCAGCCTTTCTCTCCTCCTTTTATAAGAATTTGGTGTCTGTCTCTGATCCACCTTTGAGAAACAGGGGTCTTTTAGCTACTTCTGAACAAGTATGTAGACCTGAATTATCAAAGCAAATATGCAGTAACTTGATTCCCAGTGCAGCTGATCCTTAAATGACCAGTCTGTGTACTACACAAAAGAAGTAATTTATGACACAAAAAGCTTATTTAACTTTGACCTCTTGAGTAAAAGATCCTTTTTTTATCAATCCAGTTAATCATACCTGATTAGAATAGAACTTTCCAAAGTAACTTAATTTACTTCTTCAATAAGGAGCATTCATTGAAAGGAAGAAAAAAAAGTGTTTTCTTTTTTTAATACTTTTGGCCACATCATCCATGGCATCAGTTGCACCTGTATGGAAGGCAAGGAATTTCGTAAGCCGGAATTTCGGAAGTGTGTGAATTGGTCTGTGGGAAAGGAAGAGGAGGTAG
>NW_009259112.1:914389-982736 GCF_000687185.1 Egretta garzetta | reverse complement strand
AGAAATTACTCTGCAAGGTGTTGAGGTGCTTGGCACAGCATGCTCTCAAAATCGATCAGAAAATGGGGAGCTATGTCTGGAGAAGACAAACTTCGTCTTTATCTTGCTCATTCTCACACTGATGGGGAGTCTGGAGCCATATGTTGAGGTACAATGTCAGAGAAGCCATGCTCTGTGACTGGCTTTCTAACTCCACCAGATTTGAAAGATGCCTGTATCACCTATTAATTTATGACTGAACAAATATTTATTATGGCTTTTAAAAAATACAAACTTTCACTGAACATAGAGTATATACATCTGGCGAGAAATCTTTAATCTGTTTGGGCAGGGTAGAAGGGATCTGGAAAAATACGACTGATTCCAGAGTCAGACTCTCTCTTCTCTGACAAGCCTGTGTACTGTTTATTTGAGAGTAAATGAGAACCTGACACATTTTAAAAAAAAAAAAAAAAAAAAAGAGGAAATCTAATCTCAGCTAAAAAATTTCTGAAAGATGATACCATCTTTTATGTGACTGAAAATACAACAGATAACCTTGTGTCAGCAATGCTTTTGGTAGCTGGGCTTGAACTGATTTTTAACTACCTGCCTTGTCCCAGATCTTTCAGGACTGCAGACCCTTGCTTCCCAAATCAAATATCCCAGTATGAATGATACGGATTATTGACATTAAAAACACTGTGCCATCAAAATAAAGTTAGAGATTCTCAGACACCTAATGCGGTTTACCTGTAATCCCTAACTGAGGGGTATTTTTCGAGTATATTGCCTGTAGCTGTATCTGTATTTCAGCAGAAATTCAAACAAAGGGATATGAAACACATTTATCTTTCAATTCCCTAGAAATGTACCATTCTTATAAACACAACTGTAATATAAAATTCTGGTTTAACTCAGCTGTACTCATCCCACTGAAAGCAGAAAAACATTTGACATTTATGTTGTGAAAGTGTGAGATTCTAGAGAAAGCAGCAATGCCAGCTCCATGTCATGACTTAGGATAATTCTGTCTCAGGCGTTGCAAAAATTTTAGGCAACTCTCAAAATTCTGAATTAATTACTTGCTGGAAATGGCTTTTTTCAGATGATAATTGTCATTGTTTCTATAGGGATAGAATGTATAAAACTCAGTGGTGCTCTTGTCATACAGATGAGAAGATGATCTTCATTCTGCTCAAACTTCTTTACAGGCTTACTGCAGAGAATACTGTCTCTTTTTAATACAGAAAGCCTGAAAACTCACTGTCCTTCTGTAGCTTACTCTTCACACAACTTGAAGGAAGAGCATTCCATTCAAATAATTTCTGAAGCCTGTTCAGTAAGGAATTGCCATTTGGTGTGATAAGGCTGTAAGAGATTTTATAAATGAATTGTTCATATATTGTTAGTATCAAAACCCTGTTCAGTCCAACCAACCCATACACTCTTGAGTACCCATAAGTCATCATCTGAGTAGTCCTGAGCTGCTTTGATATGAGAACTTTTCATAGTTTTATGTTTGGAAAGGTTAATAAAGCCCCAAATAAAATCTTAATCTGAATTTAAAATGGATTAGAAGTATGCATCCTTTCCCCACACTGTTTCCGCTACTATGGTTTCTTACCTTATCTGGCTAAGTTCAGGTGAATAAATTAGACTTCATTACACATATTTTACTATGAATTGAACAGACACCAAAAAAGCCGAAGACTCTAATGACTTATTTACATTTTCTAAGTAAATTGTGATGGTATTCTGTGTATTAGTTTTCTGTACAGCTTCTGAACACAGATGATGCTACAGAGCAGAAAACAAGGAAATGGTACATTACGGACAATTTGTGCCACTCATTTTATTCATGAGCAGGATACTTTGATCAAATTTCTTCACTGTTCTATTGTATATCCAAAGAGAAAGAATATTTCAAGCCTTATTTGGTAGTAATTAAACATATTCCAGAATTGGCATGTTTTGTAGAAATCATTAAGCAATTAATTTCTGTACTTGTGAAAGAGGTACTCTGCAGTGTGTGGAGATAAAACTATGAAAATTAGCAAGATTAATACGTGTCTGCTTCTGTTGAGAGACAAGGCCTGGTTGTGAGCTGGGCAGCACAAACGTGTATGACCCTACCTTTGTATTCTTTATGGCCTCGTGGGAAAAATGGGAGTTCACTAGTTTGCTTGTCTGTGTTGGGAATTTGATGGTATGGCGCTTGAGGTAAAGATCTTTCACAATTTTAAGCACAGTGAAGCCTTTGTCTCATAGGCAGGCCTCTGTGTACACATTTATATATGAAATTAAGAAGAAATCACAGAAACTATACTCATACTCTGATGCAGTGTTTGGCCAGAAGAGTCTCGTCTGCACACAGTGAAATAATGAAGGTAGTCCTCATGAGGAAAGTGAGGGTGGGAAGAAACTGCAGGAGTGACAAGCCAAGCCCATTCAGACTCATTCAGCTGAATCATTCAGAACAGAGCTAGCTGATGTTGTGGCGGGGAAAAGCACCTTCTTTGATCTCATCACAGCTCTGTTAATCAAAGTGTAGATGTTGTCTGTTCTTCAGCTTTTTGAAAAAAAAGCCTATTATTTTGAGAAATAAAGAGTTTGGAACAGGAATATAGGAAAAAAACCGCTATAATTATTCTTATGAAATAAATGAAGCTTTTTTGGAGTCACACATTTTTAGTGCGAATAGTTTGGAAGCTGTCAAGAATGTCCTGAAAATGTAAAATGTTGTTTCCTATCTGCAGTTGAACCATCCTCCCAGCAAGCATTTTGTAAAACACTTGAATGGAAAATAGACATGAAAACTGTTCAAGTCAATTTGCTTTAAACATTCAAACACCTTTGTTATTATTTTCACCACTTAATGCCTTTTACTTGTCTTATGTAGGTATGTTAAATGTAATTTCTTAGTATCATCCTAAAAATGAAGTCTACGGCACTTTGCAACGTTTTAGTCTTTGGAAATCTGTGATGTAGTTTCAGTTCTCACATTCATGCTTTCTGTACTCTTTCAATGCAGGACATCAGCTGTTTCAGTATTACAGAATGACTGATTTGGGTCAGAATTGCTCTAAGGTACAAATGATATCAAAAGAATGAAAAACCCCACTTGTGGTCTCATTTTTGCTATACAGTGACTATACATAGAGGATTGGAAATACTGTGAAGGAACACTTGAACTGGTGTGCAGTTTGCTAAGAGTAGCTGAAGCTCCCTGCAACACTGTGTCTGGTTTGCCAGATGACAAAAGACCTACTTCATTCGTATAAAATGAGAAACATTGCTGTTTGCCAGCCTGTTATTATTCAGTGCTGTGTCTTGGTCAAAGCAAAAGTGGCAATGAGTGACCTGTAGCCTCCAGAGGCTCTACAGACATGTGGATAAATATGGGTAAGAATGGCACAGTAGAATTCCAACATCTGTGTTCATTTCTCACTTATGTCAATCTGTGATCAGACTTCTGGACTGGCTATGTTGAGGAAAGTTTTGGTTCTGTATGAGATCACATGAGCTGTATTAGTAGCAAAGTCAACCTGTGCATCTCTTTTAAGATTTTGCTTTGTATTTTACTTCTCAGGTTGGTACAAGAGGATGTGGGAATGGACATCCCCTTTGTTGAGGGTGTACTAAGCCCCAGTTCTACAGAGATGAGACCCGGTGAGAGATGATCTTACTAATTTTCTTAATTATATCTTATTCCCTTGGCATTTAATTATGCAGTGGGAAGGATGTTTCTGTGCTGATAAAGAATCAGTTCAGTGTTAAAAAGAAGAAGTGTTAAGTTCTATTTATTTAGTCAATTTTCTTCTTCACTTGAGAAATGATAATTGTAGTGTGCCATTTTCTCTTGTGCGTTGTTGTCATCATTTGTTTAGTCCTTGTGAAGTCTAAGCAGTCTCTATTATTTGTCTTACATATGACTACTGTCTAAGTGAACTAAGTTAGCAACAGAACACTTAAGACAGAACAGCTGGAAATGTGCCACACAATGCAGTGGTAAGGGGAAAAAACATACCTGGCTTTTGTCTTGCTGAAGACTATTTTTGTTTAAGACTGATTTAAGAGGCTCGGAGGTATTTTTGTTTCTGTTGATGTATTGAATAAGATGTTGTATAGTTAAAAGCAAAGACATAGCTACTTGCAAATCAGCACCATTCAAATAGCACCAAGTGCATAAACAAGTATTTACAGGGGATTTTCACTCATATTAATTTTTTCCAGGATTCAGCAATGTCTTGGTTCATAACCCAAGTGATCTGTATATTGCTCTTTAAATTCTTAAACATTGTGGGTCAGAGCATGTCCAGGGCTTCATTTTTGTCAGATGATTGCAAAAAAGTGAATCTGGATTTTGCCTAATTGAAGGGCTCCCAGCTACATCTGCCTTCCTGTAGATGCTTGTTTTAATTTCTTTAAACATTAGTGTTGATATTTGTCTTTTATGTTAGGTGGTCTTAAATGGCTTGATGTTACTAAAATTCACCTGTCCCAGTGTGTTTGAAGGTGATTCTTAAGTATCTGGGAGATGCATTGTATGCAGAGGAGATAAAGTTCTTTTTTTCTTCCTCTTTTTTCAGAACCTCCCAATTCTCTTGATCTTAATGGTTCCCATCCCAGAAGGATAAAACTCACTGCTCCAAATATCAATCTCTCATTGGACCAGAGTGAAGGGTCTATACTTTCTGATGATAATTTGGATACGCCAGATGAAATCGACATCAATGTAGATGACCTTGACACGCCTGATGAAGCAGATTCTTTTGAATACACTGGTCAAGGTGATCTTCTAGATTGTAAATGCAGAGTTCATCTCTGTTGCTTGCTTTACTGCTTACGTGATCAGTCTCATGGCTGTCAGGCTATGAATATGATTAAAGCATTTGGGAGTTAATGCTAGGTATCCAGGTATTTTTACTGTCTGCTATTTTTTAACCTTTCTTCCCCAGTGTGAAGTAATGCATATATACTTATGCAGAGTACAGAAAGACATAGTACAGCTGATCAAATAAAATACGAGGAGCTACCTACAGAGAATCAAACTCAAAGTCCTGCCCAGTACCATAGGACTTGTCTGAAAAAGGTTGTTCAAGAAGGAGAAAGCAGTTGCTCTCTGTTACAAAGAATGCTATAGCTAACTGCACCTTTGTGCAGGGTTATAACCTTGTGCAAAATGTGTTGGCTGACATAAGTGGCGCCAAAGACCTTGCAGCATATAAATGAAGGAGACACAGCGTGGTGAGAGATACTTTTTTTTATTCTCACATATGGTTGGAAAGCCAGGACGTGGAAGGTATGTGAATGGCATGATAAAGCCAGCCCAGGTGATGGAAGAACAGAATTCCTCATTCCACCAATTTAAATATGCTTTCTCAGCAGGGCTAGTTGTACAGTGTAGTACCTAGTTGTACTAGTGTAGACCCTAAAGTCTGCAATGGATACTTCACTCTTTCTTCGCATGTTGATGATTTTCTCTCATGTGGTGTAAAAGTGTTTTATACTGTCTTACGCACTTTACTTGCCCATGATGTACAAAATAGGGTGTTAACACACATTCCTTGCTAGTACCTTAAGAACAATCTAAGAACTGTATTCACTAAGGTAAATACATAAAGATCATAAGCTATTTGAGAGGAAAATGGGTATGACCATTTTACAATCTACAACAGAAAGAAACTTTAAAAATGGATCAATTTAAATGGAATTTTCCCTTACATTTAAATTCTCTATTGCTAGTGAGGTGTCTATAATTTAAAAATGGTATGGTCTTTTGAGCACACAAGAACAGTTGCATCAGTTTAAGTGATATTGCCAAAGAGGCATTACTATGCACTCAATCATGCATGAGCATCTCTAATGTCACTTCTCATTAGAAGGCCGATTTCCTTACGGGTAGATGCATAGCATAGTGATGAGTTGCTTGATGGTTAGAATATTTCATAACAAAAGTTAAAACTATCACACACGCATGTGCTCACACCAGAGCAGCGTGTGCTTGCAGTTTTAGACAGTTGTGACCACTGTGTGAGAGCAAAAATCTCTGCAGTGGAACAGATTTTGCCTTTAAGCCCTCAAGTAAATAAATTCAACTCCAGATTTTTTTAATGCTTTCTAAATACGATGATTTGTTCAATTGCTAAAGTCGGACCAGTTTCCCAAACGCCTAAGTGAAGAAGAACTCAAGATGCCTGTGGTTTTGGTGACATTTTTACAGTTGTGTAGTCTGATTTTTGACATACTTAATCAGCAAAATGTCCTCCACTTAGATGAGCCAGGAATAGAGATTAGAAAAGGAAAAAAAATCACATTTTATCAAAATAAGCCAACAACAAAATAGGTAGGCTACATATTACATTAATCTGATAGCTAGGACTATAGTCATAAGAACTAGTACAGAGTGGCTTATTTGCATAGTAGATAGACTTTGTTATCTTTGTAATTCTGTTTACCAGCACCCATAGTCTACCACAGGTCCGTGTTTCTAGACTCTGGTGCCGAACCCAGGGAAGTAAATAAGGAGAAGACATAGCTGTTGAGAATGTAGAGAACAGTGATTTTTAGCTTGTCGTGCTCAGACTGCTGAAGGTCCATTTGAATGATAAAAGGCAACTCAGAAAAGCAAGGTTGTTGTCATGGGGTCCACCTCGTTGCTGGAAAACTGATGGTTCAGTAATACAAAAAATACAGTCTGATGGGTCTGTACAAAAGAAATACTGTAAACCATCAGTTTAAAAGAATGATGAAGAAGAGTCATGACAACTGCAATATGCAAGAAAATACATGAAAGCAGAAATATTAAAGTACTTGTCTTTGTCACTAATACCTTAAGTTTAAACATTCTCTTTCAGAACCTGCTCTTGTTTCTGAAATGAGCTTTTTATGATTATTACATTAGATTACAAAAAAATTGCATTTCTGAAAACCATATGTGTATATAGGTGAAGGCCTCCCCCCAAATCAGCATTATTTGGGAAGTAAAAGTGTTTATTATTTTGTCTGCAGATGTTTATTTCCTTCCTGAATTTCACATGATGCATCTTTCTCTGCAAAATCAACACTCCAGGCAGTGAAGCATAGCGACTTCATCAGGAAGGGGTGATCTGGTACCATTGCTATCAAAAAATAATTCATTTGACTGGTTCCAGCGTTGTAAATTTCATCAGGCTCTCTTTACCTCATTTTTCATCACTTCCAGTTTCACCACCACCAAAAAAAAAATAAAATTACCAAAGCCCAAACACAATTTCAGCGTTACTCTGCCAGTTACCTGGCCCAGCCTCTTTTCACTAAAGCTGTTCTGCCAGCTACAGTTCTCTCTTTCAGCCATGCTCCTTCCACCCTCTGAGGAACCAGCTGACTGGAGAGCTTCCCTAGGCTGTTCAGATAGTCCCATCTATCTACTCTGAAAGCACCTGAGCTGTGTAATAGCATCCCGTGATCTTCCATCCCTGTTTCTACCATTAATACAATTTTACTTGAATACGTTTTTAACTTACTGGCTCGTTAGGTGGTGAGGTAGAAGGTGAAATATTACTGCTTTCTTGCAAGATTCCAGCAGGCAGAAATTAGGTGATGAAAAGAATTGGTGATAGAATCAGCTTTTGTTGCTCATGGGAGAATCTACCTCAGGGAGGGAGACCTTCTGCCAGTATTGTTCCCTTTGTATTTGGGACAGAAAATGCAGAAGAGGCAGCAGTAGAAATTCAGACTTCATTAGTCCTACTGTAATGACAGATGTGTGCTCAACCTAATGTATTGTTTTTAAAAGTTCATAGATTTTTTCTGTGTTTTGAGCAACTTGATATTCCTGACAAATTTGGTGGAATTATTGTTAGGTTTTAATGCAGAAATCAGTTTTACGAATTAATGGTCGGTGCATGTATGTGCATAGTGATAATTGCTGCTGTTCTTATGTTTATAACGATGAAAAGTTTAAAAAAATGGAAAGTTCTCATTTATTGACTGTTAGATGATCGAATTCTACTCTTATTTATACCAGTGCAGACCCAGGAGAGTGCTGTTAAAATCCAGTTGATTTCAGTCATCCATTTCAAATGTACGTAACAGAGAAAATATTTAGAGCTTTTACAAGAAGATATATACAATCTTATTTTTCAGAAGAGCAGGCTGCTGCTAAGGATGCTTCCCAGGAGGAGTCTGAATCAATTCCAGAGTACACTGCTGAAGAGGAGCGAGAGGACAACAGGTTATGGAGAACAGTGGTTATTGGAGAACAAGAACAAAGAATTGATATGAAAGTCATTGAACCTTACAAAAAGGTCATTTCACATGGAGGTAGGAAAACCCTGAATACATTTTTTAGACTGACATAAAAAAAAATTCATGCTTTATTGAGCATGATTTATTTCTGATTTAGTTCAGTTATCATACTGGCAAGGGGAGAGAAAGTTTGTTTTTCAGCCATGGCTGAAATAAATCTGGGTTTCAGTTCAGTGTGGTAATGACTAATGAGTATTTTAAATACAAAGCAATTTCAGGAGCAACAATAAACTGACTGACATGTGTCAGTGACAATCTGGTCATTGTAGGCTAAAACAGTCTTAGAGTAAGGAAAAAAACCTCCTGTCCTACAGAAAAAAAATAATTTAAAACTCCATTTTGTAGATTTTGGCAAAAACTTATGCACAGGAAAGTATAGTGCTCTGTGATTTGCTGAATGATATATGTGGGTGCACAGATCTAACTAAGTAAAGTGGCGAAAGAAAAAAAAAAAACAATTTTCCCTGGGGCTTCCATTCATCTAGCTAAGCTTCCTGTGTTATTTTTCTGCGATCTATAGTTGTCAGCAGGTAACATTTCACCAGCAACTATTTTAGGGTTTTTTTTTCACCTAATTTGTTCATTATTATCAAATAGCATGTCAAAGAAAACATTTAAAGTAGGAGAATTACCTCATGTGTTTGCTATATTGTCTCCTTTGCTCATCTGCTTCCTAAACTCCCCAGAGAATTTGTAGTTCTGGTGTTACTAGCACACTTCTGTATAAATTAATTCAAATGGATAAATATTACTATAAATATTTAAGGAAGAAAATGAAACAAAGATTTTTAAGTGCCTTTTCCTCGATGTCTCAGGTTTAGATTATCTTTGGATACTCTGTGTTTGGGGGACACCGTTTGCTCGCTGTTAAGTAGGGTGTTAAGTGAAGATGAGTTGTTCCATTCCGGCAAAAACTGAGGCAGGTAACTTAACATCTCAGAGATAAGATTTGTGAGTTTACATGAGGATCCTTCTGTCAGTGTTGCTGATCTATAACATCATTTAAAGGCAAACCATTGTTTCCAGTATCTTTTCAGTGTTGAATCTCTATCTGGTAAAAGTGGCATACATAACTTATGGTTAGTTGTATTACCTGAGGATGTGATCCTCAAATTTGCACATTTACATTAAAAGCAGCTAAATGCTGGCCTACAGATGTTCACAGTGGCCAATGTGCAGAAGGTTTAGTTGAAATTAATAAAGACATTTAAACCTCCAAGCATTTTCCCACTATAACAACACCATCAAAGATTTATGAATGTGATGACACCTCAGACACAGTTTAGCAAACAGACACAGATGGCATAATTTAGGAAACAAACATAAAATATTTTGAGGCCTTGCTAATGGTGTTTATTTATACGTTTTTTTGTATGCTGTAAACTAGTCTAGGTATATTTGTGGTGACAATTGTCACGTACTGTTCCTACTAGATGCTGATGTATACATTTATACCAGCTTTTATGATAAATAAATGCCAGTCCATTTTAATGAGTGTAGAAGTGGCTCTTAACTGAGCACTGCTTGACTGTTGAACGAGGACTAGTTGCAGCGGCAGACATCTCTGACGGCAGCGATGAAGTACATAGTAAGGCACAGTTATCGATGGGAGTCTTGATCCTTCAGCTCAGCTCTCAGTCGGAAATAACTGGGATTAAAATTTTTCATGTCTGACATCTTGTTTTGTTAGATCACTGAAATCTAAGGTAAATAACATGACGATCTCTTTACTTTTGAGTGGATGCTGGTCAGTAACTATTGTAAAAGAAACAGTGAGAGGTAATGATAAATTGCAGCCCCCCACTGGCTAAATTGGAAAATTTGCCTGAAATCTAGCCATATCAAAGCAAGTTAAGGGCTGTATTAAATTCCATGTTTATGAAGTGACAGACTGAACGTGTGGAAACAATATCATTTTGATGCATGGGTCTTGGGAAAACATTGACAGCTTGAACAGTTTCTACATTATGGCGGCAAGGCCTATTGTGTATGATGTTCCCTTTGGCAATACTTTAGTATCTTTGAAGTCTTTTAGAGGCCCATGAATCTTTCCTTTAACCTCAAGATTAAGAATGGGTTCTGGCTAAAACCAGTTAATTGGAAGCCAGGTCAAGCATCTCTTGATGATTCGATGATCTGCTGAACATTCCTCCCTGCCAGATGACAGGTAACAGCAAATGCAGAATCTAGATGGTAGCCACAAAATAGGGAAGGGGAGAGTAGACTTGGAAGTCCAGATGTGAGATTGCCTTCTACATATGTTGATAGAAACATTTCTCAGAGATCTGTCACTTCGCGTAAGCTGACTGAGAATTTGGGCAAATGGCTTTTACTGACTCCTAGTGATGAATTAAAAAGCACTTCTCCCATGGGTGACCATTCCTTGTCTACAAGCATGTGTAAGAAAAAAATAGCTTAGATTTATCTGTGGGTTTTTCTTCTGTGTGCTGTTAGGTGGCATCTGCACGTAATCATTTTGCTTTACATGAACTGCAAACCGTGCTGTGTGATTTACTGGACACACCTGACACAGTGTGCTCTCACTGCTGAACTCCTGAGCCAGCTGGACAGATTGCTTTACAGAAGCATGATATAAATTGTCCTGAAGGTCTTTTAAGGATTTTTAAATTTATGGAAGAAAGGAAATTTCTTCCCTATTTGTAAAGCTGAGGGGGGAAAAATACTGCTTTATTCCATAATGATTTAGCCGAGATGAGCTAGGATGGGACCAGTGAAATGAGTACTGTCTCTTTAAAACTATGTGGGTCTATTGAGAAGGTGGAAACATAACAGAGAGTACTTAAGTGATGAGTGTGGGAGGGGAATTCTTTTCTCTTTGTTTCTTTTGAGAAGACTGGTATATTCCTTCATGTCAAACTCTTAAAAGGTGAAGGTGCTGAAAACAGGAGTGGAGTTTCTTCCCCCTCCCCATGTACATCCCTGCAGAGACTGCAATGCTACTCTTTGAATTTGACCTTGACCTCTTCAGTGGGACACCGAAGTCAGTCACCCATATCTGTATCTATAGATATGCTGGTTTTGTTTACTGGATCCTGACATGAGCTGGAGCTAAGACACACCATGACATATCATATGGTTTGAAGTGGTTATATCCACATTGCCTTTTGGCTTGAACTCAAACCCTAATCCTGAGCTCTTCTGCCTCTCCACATCCTCCAACAGGATTGAGATCTACACTGCACTGTGGGCTGGAGGAGACAGTGGACATATGCTGGGCTGTCGTTGTACAGTGGCTTCTCTGGAAGCCCAGCTGTAGATTAGCTGGCCTTTGGCCCTTGAGAGCCAGAAAAAAAGGTACTTCACAGTGCAGGAAAGACAAGAGATATCAAGATCATGGAAGGATGGAGTTAAGGCTAAGCACAGAAAGCTTCCTGCAGTATCCAAATGATTCCTCAGCAAATGAGGTCTAGGCTAGCTAGCATTCTCAACTTGATGTTGGTGTTACCATCAACAATGTGTATTATCATCTTATCCAGTGTATTACATTTAGCCAAATCTACCAAATCAAATTCAGAAAGAAAAAGTCCAACACAATCCCTCAGCAGGTTGTTTTGACAAGTCTTGATTTGAAACAACGTGGCTCGAGGCAGGAGACTTACTTCTGACATGCACATTTTTCTCTCAGAGACTAATCCTTCTTCTCTCCCCTTTGTAATTGGGCAAGCAGCAGTGTTTTTCTGTCCTTTAAGGAATAGCTGAGAGCCCTAAACAGAGAGTGCCTCTGTGCATGTCCTTACGACTGGGATAGTGTTGAGATTTGTCAGCTGTGGTTCTCCTTGGCAGACTTCATGGGCAAGTGCCTTGAAGCACCCATTTTGTCAGGGATTCTGGATTCTTTGCAGATGTCTACAAAGCCATGTAAGAAATTACTTCCTTGACATAAACATCTTCACCTTATTTCAGCTAGCTGAGACTCAGCTTAGGTGTCAAGTGAGAAAGGAGAAAACAAATTAGTCTTTCACTCTTCCCTGGTTAGCACACACAGAGTGTGTATCATCTCTATTTTCCATAGAGAATTTTGCTTTGTTGGCTGGCTACAATGCAAGAAGTTCTACAAGCATTTGAGTTAAGTTTGAATACTGCTCTTTAGTGTCCAAAAAAGCACTTTGAAAGTCTTAAAATCTCCTTATGAAAGTGTCGCATAGGTTCTGGTATTATCCTTTAATTTTGTCAGCAATGCGTTCCTATCTCCAAGGGATGTTCAGGGTTTCCTTCACAAACATTATCCTCTCTCCCTCATAGTTTCTCCTAGCTTCTTTGGAAAGGCTTTCAAGTCGTTCTCTAAGTATATTCAGCTTCTACCTCTCTGCATCATTAGTGCTATTTACCTACAACCATTTCTACAGCATCTTTATAAATTGCCTCCTGATTGCATGTATCTTCTAAACAATACTTTCAACTGAAATGCCAGGTACTTCGTATTTATTATTAATAATACAGAAATCTGTAGCAGCTGCAGAGGATTGTGGAGAAGATCAACCAGCATTAATCTATCATGAAAAAAACCCCCAACTGTCTTTTCGGTAACAAGCAACTGTGCTGGACCCCAGAACAGTATTGCTGCAGCTTTGAGGGTTTACAGCTATTGTTATGCAGTGGTACAGCCCAGAGAATGCCAGTACTGGACAACTGGAGTGTCCAAGGTAAAAAAGTGTTTTATACAAAACTTGCAGCAAAGGATTTAACTGATCCCCAGGAGCTTTTAAGGTATAGTGGGGTGCAATCATAACTGCAACATCCTGCCATTGGAGCTGGGCAAGCCAACTGAAATTGGGTTGTGAGACTTTGTGACAATGCATTCAAAAGATGCAGGATAACAAATGTAGGATATTTTCTTTAGCCCTTTCTTTCTTATTTCTCAGTCTGATGTGACCATTCAGCACATGATTGCCATAGAGGTGCAATGAACCTGGCGTTCAGATGAGATTGTATTACTTACAATTACTTTTGCTGGTCTCTCTAAAAAGTTTACTAATAGTTGTGCTAAGTGTGTTTTTCAGCAATTCAACACAACTGAATATCCTACTTCCTTAACGTTTGATGGTGGTTCATACATTTTCACTCTTCTTCAACAGTAGACATAGTAACTCTATTCCAGGACTTTGAGATTTCTTTTTAAATTTATCTTGTTAAGAGCCTTTGACAAAGATAAAAATGCCTTTTTGTTTTTTCCACAGGATACTATGGTGATGGCCTGAATGCTATCATTGTATTTGCGGCATGCTTCTTGCCAGACAGCAGTCGAACTGATTACAACTATGTCATGGAAAATCTTTTCCTGTGAGTGATATGTGAGCAATGTGACAGATTATGTAGTGAGAGATAACCCGTCTTTAATTAATAGGTAATTTTGGTCATTAGAAGGGCAGTGATCTGAATGACAAGGAAAATATCAGTTTTCGATAAACTGCTCAATGGAGTATTATTTTGGTATTCTTTACCTACTCACCCTCCCAAATTAAGGCGTATTTGTCAGGACCAAATCTGACTGTAGTATCTCCCTAAATGTCAAGGAGTGCAGTATCCTCAGCTTCTTGGGCCTACAGTCATTGCAGTGTTTCACTAGTTATTTCCAGCCCTTGCTGAGAACGATCTGCAGGGACCTAGGCCACCGGACTGGTTTTCACTGTTCAGTTTTTTATTATATATTATCATGATGTATCAATGTATATCATATTTTTAATATATTCTGTGGCTGTGTTTAGGAGTCACAGGAACAATTTGTGACACTTGTTTTAACAATACAGGGTACATGACAGTTGCTGACACAAACAGCTCTAACTATTTTTCCTGACTCCAGCTGCTTCTGAATGAGTTATAAGTGGCAGGGCCAGTTGGGCAGGACACAGATTTGGCCAGATGAACCCAGATTTATCACAGGAAAATTATTCCTAATAGCAACTTGGTTTGACAGCCAAAAATTGTGAAGGCAGCACTCCCCTGAAGTGCCTCCAGCTACTTCCACTTACAGAAGTTAAAAAATTAATCATTCCAGCATTTTCTGTGCTAAAAGCCAGTAAGTCATTTCTAAAGCTAGCAGAGGCCTGGCCTTTGCCATTTGCGGCTTATGAGGCACCAAGAGCACAGACCCAGTCTCCTTGAAACTCCAGTCCTTCAAGGTGCACATGGTGACAGCCAATGCCTTCAACTTTTGTCTCCATGTGAAAAATGGGATTGAGTGCTTTAGTTCCAGGTCAGGACTGCTAACATTTGTGTGGTAGAGGCTCTAAGACCCCCATGTTGCCTACAGTAACTGATTTACACACCGTCCAGTGATTGAGAGGGGAGGAATTACTACGGTGGTTTTACCTTGATAACTAGGGAACAAAGCTGAACATGACTGGCATTAAATAGTTGTTCTTTGGCTTCACCCAAGTTCATAGATAGAGCTGGTGGTAAATGAACTTTGCAGAGAAAGCCTTTTCAAGCCTTAAGAGACTTTTCCACATCACCTGAGGATATTGCCAAAGTCAATTTTATAACTCACTGCCTTTTTCTGGGATGGTAGTATAAGAGAGAGTTCAGGTTGGCTGTGAACCTTCAGCTTATTTTAAGGCTTATAGACTGTTAGTTCTCTGAAGATGGCAAGAAAAGGGACACTCAGGTCACCCCTTTGTTTCAGTTGCCTATTAATTGCATTGAAATAAAGGGAGTGCGACAGTTTACAACATATCCAGTAACTGATATATTTAAATATCTGTGAATTCTTTACTATTGAATAATACAGGGGTCTGGAGAGACCTGCAAATCATTAAATCTCTTCTCATTTTCTATACAGTGTGTATCTGATAAATAATCGTGTACTTGCAGTACATGAGACACCTCTAGTTTCTGATTAACAGCTGTCCTCTAACTGTTCCTGAGTTTTGTAGTTACTTTCCCTTCTGGATTCCCTTCACATTTCCAATGACCTTGTTCCTATTTGTTGCCTTTGTCACCAAAATTGGGAATCATCCTCGTAACACCAATTTAGTGTTAAAAGGCAGGCATTCTTTATTCACGGCGTCGGATGCACGGGGGATCGCTCCACCTAACGTGCATACTGCAGGTTACATCACCTGGTTACATACATATGCATTGAATTTCCCAGAACTAATTATCATATTTACATAGTCATTACGCATGCATCCTTAAAAGCTGAGGGGCGTCTCCAGTGGTCTCTGGGGGTCGTACTGTGTGTCCTTGGATTGACCCCTCTTTGTGAGCATGCACATTGTTAATGTACCTTGTTTCTTTCTCCATAGCACCCAGTTTGCAAAACACGCCGCAAACCTGTTACTTTGGTTACATCAGAACACTCCTTAACCTATTATTAAAATGGATAGGGTCTGCAGGTAGTAGCTTAGCAATAATGTTAGCTTTTTACCTGTCCCATCACCTTGGTGCTAAAGACTAAGATACATAAAAAAACCACTATCAACTTGGTTACACCTTGACTAATTCTGTAAAACTGTCTTTGAAGAGTTGGGTTGAGACAAAACTCTTGAGACAACATCTTCTATGGCACCTCTTCTAGATGATGCAGAACGACACAGAAAATTCTGCTGTTTCATTTGTGGCTGCCTGATACAGTTTAGAGATTAAAAGTTTTTAAAAATAATCACAACATGAAAAACTACACTTTGAAAATCAAAACCAGCACTTTTTGCTTTCAGAGTGAGTGAATTGTTCTAGTCAATGAGAAACATTCTGTCAATCTTTTTGAATAATAAAGAAATTTCCTTTATAACCAAATAAGAAATTACCAGTTAGATAAGGTTTGCAAGACAGCTCAGCATCCTTAAAATGGCAAATGTTCTAATTCAACCCCCAGTGAATAAGAGCTGTTGAGTGAAAATATGTGAGATCTGACTAAAAAACTAGCAGAGATTCCTTTTTGTCATAATACTCCTCTTATTCCTGATGAGAAGTATGCATGATTGTTCCTATTGTAACTGATTATTCATAATACTCACAATCCCCTTTGCACCTAGGCAAACATAGACATTTTCCAATGTTTCTGTTTCTATAACTGAACGGCTTGTAGTGTTTTAAGAAGTACTTAATACCCATTTTCTGACCAGTTCAGTGTCTAAATGCCTTTAAAGGACTAGATGTTGCGCCCTAAGGAAAGGGCTAATTTAATAACCTGTCAAATAGTGAGCAGGTTCAGTTAAATTAATCTTTTTGCATCAGAACGTCCATACAATCCCTCGCTTTGATATTTCACTGTTAGGCATGAGCCTTTTCAAATGTCAGACAAAAGCAAGGAATGCACAACTGCACAGTAAGAAAGAAAGCAGTGAAAAGCATCAAGAGTGTAGTGATTTAGATGGGATTTATCAAATGCACGGAACTGGTCAGTTAATGGCTGCCTACTTTATGCCCAGGTAAAATATCACTCTCTTTGGTGAGAACTAGATTTTCTACCATTCTTTTAAAGAAACTGCATCTTAAGGAATTTAAGAGTCAGATTAGACCGTGAGTCATTCCCATACACCTGTGAAAGGGGCCATTGTGCTCAGGGGGTAGAGCTGCCTTTTGTAGTGAGCACGCTCAGGCATTCAGGTTTTTAAGGTGGGTCATGATTTTTCACTGTATTTTTTACATAGACATGCCTTGGGACTGGATAGTAAGGAGAACAACTTGAACATTCCTGTGATGAACAACTCCCAAGTGAGGTAGGGACCACTGAGCAGAGCATCTGCATATGTAGTCCCAGGCAAGAATTTAAAGCTACCCTTTCATTTGACTGAGATTTGAAAACTCACTATGAAACTGTATCTTTGTAAGGAAACCACGTATTTTTGAAGAAGGATGAGACTGTGGTTTTCTAGTTACACATCTGCAGGTAGCACGATGACCAGTGCTATATGTTTGCTTTGGTTTAAAGGAAAACACTGCCTTGTCATAAATTGCTTTGTCTGCCTTGATTTATCCCTTGTGGACTGGTTTAGTTTAGGCTTAAGTGGGTAATGTAAAGTATGTGCTCACTTATTTCTGTACTTTTATCAGCTATGTAATCAGTACCTTAGAGCTGATGGTAGCTGAAGACTATATGATTGTCTACTTGAACGGAGCAACACCAAGAAGGAGGATGCCTGGACTGGGTTGGATGAAAAAATGTTACCAGATGATTGATCGACGGTGAGTAGTTTTTCCTTTCTGATCCACAGCTGTTATTTTAAATACTGTCCTTTTCTGTTACTCCCCTGTGTGACAGTGTTCACTGTATATGATCTTTCTGCATGTTTTGTGTTTTGTTAGTTTTTTAATAAACCATTTATTTTTTTACTTAGATTACGGAAGAATTTGAAATCATTTATAATTGTTCATCCATCATGGTTCATCAGGACAATTCTGGCTGTGACACGACCTTTTATAAGGTATGTAGTGAATACCAGGGATTTTCTATGTCCCTAAGAATACAGAAGCACCCTAAATCATCAAACATGGCTGTTAATTTTTCACTGAAGAGTATTCATTTTACCGTTCATGTTGGGATTTTGACAATTGAAGTTGATATCCCTGAAGTGAGTAGGAAAAAAACCCATGATTTATATGAGTATCTAGTTGCAGGCATGATACTGTAAACCTGTACGTGTATGTAGAACTGGGAATTCAGTCCCTTAAAATTGTCTTTGTTCCAAGGTCAGCTAAAAGGCATGTAGAAAAGGGGGTTGCATGTAATGATAATCACCTCATAAAAAAAATCCTGGCTATAGGACAAAATTAAACCACAGTTCTGGGTTTAAAAAAAATTAGTTGCTGCTTGTGCAAGAGGACTGCCAGCACCCTGAGCTGTTTGAATGGACTTCCAAGTCCAAAAAAGACTTAATGCCCTCCAAAATAATGCTTTGAGTTAATTTTCTTCACAGTAGCTAGTATGGGGCTATGTTTTGGATTTGTGCTGATAACAGGGTTGATAACACAGGGATGTTTTAGCTATTGCTGAGCTGTGCTTATATAGAGTCAAGGCCTTTTCTGCTCCTCACCCCATCCCACTAGCGAGCAGGCTGGGGGTGCACAAGAAGTTGGGAGGGGGCACAGCTGGGACAGCTGACCCCAACTGACCAGAGGGATATTCCATACCATAGGACGTCAAGCTCAGCATATAAAGCTGGGTGAAGAAGAAGGAAGAGGCGTTTTGGAGTTATGGCATTTTGTCTTCCTAAGTAACCATTATGTGTGATGGAACCCTGCTTTCTTGGAGATGGCTGAACACCTGCCTGCCTATGGGAAGGAGTGAATTAATTCCTTGCTTTGCTTTGCTTGTGTGCGTGGCTTTTACTTTACCTATAGTCTTGAGTGACCCATGAGTTTTCTCACTTTTCCAATTCTCTCCCCTATCCCACCAGCAGTGGGGAGTGAGCAAGTGGCTGTGTGGTGCTTAGTTGCCAGCTGGGGTTAAACCACAGCAAGACCTCACAAGGGAAATCCTGAGATCAGGGAGAGCAGACCGACAGGTGTGAGCAAGAGTTGCTTCGGGCAAGGGGAGCAGCATGGTCTACAGGAGCCGCACAGCCAGTAACATAGGTTATGACAGACCTCAGAGAGGTCTGCTCCCAGGCTGCAGATGAGAACACTGGTCCTGACAGGTTGACCTTGGGATGGGGAAGCACATGAGTTCTCCCATTGCTGCCAAAGTGCCACAGGCAGAGTGGCTTCTTCTTTCAGATGTGGTGTCTTTAACGCCAATTAGAAAGTGACAATTAAACATGCCATAGTAACAGGGAAACAATACTTGGGGTTATCAACAATAATGATGGGATTCACTGAGTTGCATTTGGTGTCTATGATATTTCTGTTTGTGTCCTCTTCACTCCCAGAGGAAAGGTTGGCAGTAAAATTTTAAAAAATCAACTACACCACATCTGTTTCAATTCAATAGTCATTTATTCAGAATTACCATACCGAGCAGCAGTGACTAGAGGTTTGACATTGCCAAACACGAGAAAAGGTTTGCTCTAAATACTTTGGCAAAGCAAATTAGCAATACAAAACTAGACACAATAGAGGCTAGTTAAAACTCTCCATTTCAGCCAAGTAGATTGAGTTTCTGTGTGAGAAGAGAGGGAAGTGCAAATGGGAGCTGAAAAAAGATGAGCAGGACACATGGCCAGTGTGACTTTTATGGAAGATGACATAAGATATTTGAACCCTCACCAAGGACAGAAGAGCAGTATGAGAAAGCTGAGTAAAAAACTCTGGAAGGCATGAAAAGAGAGAGTCAATTCAGTAACAAGCAATGTCAGGAGATAGAAACTTGATTAGATTGAAGGCCAATGGCTGTAGCTTCGTTTGCTAGCCCCAGGCTGTTCACCAAACCACTGACGTGCACGGTGGGAATTTTAGAGTAAGAAATGAATTGGTCCCAAGGCAAGCAGAGGTTTCAGTGAGATAGCTAAGCATGAGCAACATAATTTTAATTCTATTTCAGCTGAGATGCGGGACAAAACAGTAGGAATCAAGAAACTGAAAGAGAACAGAATGGCAAGGCACAGTCAAATCACTGAGGGTGTGCTACAGTCAATTCTACCTCAAAAACTGGCAAGATCATTTGGTACACAGACTTCCACGTGAAGCAATTACTCAGAAGTCAATCACTGTGGTGGAATTAGTGGACCCAGGAGAATCCTCAAGTGGAAAAAATAACCCTTGAAAGATTCCCCCCCCAGCCCCCCCCAGTTCTAAAGAAGCTTCTGATTGGCTTGCAGCTTGCCAAGTGACTTCAGCTGGCAGTTCAGATGATGCAGACTATGACTAACATTTTGGATAAAATGCTATGAATTATCTGTATGTTATCATGGCTTTGACTGGACAATTGTGAGTGATTCATCCTTTTAAAACGTGACCATTGGCCTGCTCCAGAGTGTGTGCCTAGTGATGCTAATCTGGTACAGAGACAGATGAGCTTAAACCACCAGTCACAGTACCTTCATGTATTCCTGTTTCAGTTGTCTCACTTCACCTAATGAGGAATATATGTATGGTAAGGGGAGGGGCAGTAACCTTCTGCTCAGAGCTGTTTCAAAGGCTTCATGTTGTCTGGTCATACCCCCAAGTCAGCAGTAAATAGAAAGAATATGCTCAGTTTTCATGGCCTACACTTAAGAACATGTACAGTCAGTATGCATTCATCACTGTTACTGAAGTTAAAATACTATCTAAATACAACCAGAGCTAAATTTGGAAAATTGCTTTATGAGCCAAACAAGAAAGCCGAAACATATAAAATAATTCAGGTATGGAGGTATTTAAAAGAAGGATAGATGAGGTGCTTAGGGGCATGGTTTAGTGGTGGGATGGCAGGGGTAGGTTAAAGGTTGGACTCGATGATCTTAAAGGGCTTTTCCAACCAAAGCGATTCTATGATTCTATGATTCTATGATTCTATGATTCTATGATTCTAAGTGAATAAGATTATTTTTTTGTGTGCTTTCTGAACTATGTAGCCTTTTTCTGAGCGATCATTTCTCAAACACAATAAATGATCATAAAACACAGCTGAAATAAACAAGGGAAGTGTTTCCTCATGGAAGGCCCTGCAGTAAGAATAGACATGCACATACACAATCAGATCTGTAGTCATCTAAACAAATAAGGAAGTTCAGTTTTGTTATATTTGATTTAGAAACGGTGTCAAATAAAAATGCTCATTCATCATGATCACTTGATGTTAATTCATCATGACCATGCTAAGTGGATGCTTCCCATCTCTTTTTACATCTAAGCATGCTGTAGGGGATTTGATTCTTTTCAGAATTTTAATACATCTTCTTTGAACTGTAAAACTAATCACATTGCCTAGTATGTAGGCATTACAATTTATGTTGTCCTAAATACTGTGATTCTGCCTAAGCAAGGAACATTAAAAGGTCTAGACTTAATTTCAGCCTCACTAGAGCTTGGGTATGCTCATGATCAGCTGAACTCTGTAACTGAAATATGGATTCAAAAAATGCTTAATTATTTAATACTTAAAGTACATGCTTTCTCTTTTTAATATATCATAAAATATTTTGGGGGGAAAGTCAGTTAACATGTTGTTTCTGTGTTTCAGCTCGAAGTTCAGCAGTAAGATACAGTACGTCAACACGTTGGCGGAGCTTCGTGAGATGATTCCAATGGAATACGTGCACATACCAGACAGTATTGTCAAGTAAGTGATATACAGGAAGCATGTGCTTGTTCTAATGGAAACTGTCGCCACAAATAATAGAGTTTCAGGGTCTGTAAGAAAAACAGAAAGCTGCTGCCCGATACTGTTTACAAATGCTTATGAGTTGTTCCACAGAAATTCTATTATCAAACTGAGAAGCAGGAAAACGCTGTGTAATTGAAACACAAAACACAATAAATCTTCACTCCTAGGGGAACCAACTTTTATAGGAAGAGGAAGGCTTTGTACTGGACCAAATGATACAGCTGGTAAAATGAAGAAAAACTTTCAGGCTCAGACTCCCTTCATCAACCCTATGACTATATAATCAGAATTGGAACAGACTGTTCACTCACTAACTGCAACCCAGAAAGAAAATAGGAAAAAAGTTTAACCTTCCACAGGTATCACCCATGCTGTATTTTTTTCCATAACTTTTTTCACTATTTAAGTAAAAGGGCTTTTAAGTTTTAGTCATACAGAGCTTTGAACCGAAACAGTAATTCAAAGATAGCCTGTTCAATAGAAAACAACTGAAACTCCGTAGGTTCATAGAATCATAGAATGTTTTGGGTTGGAAGGGACCTTTAGAGGTCATCTAGTCCCAACACCCCTGCAGTGAGCAATTCCTTGTCTTGTTATTTTCATGGTTTAACCCAGAACCACTGAAAGGCAATGTATCAGTTCTTGCGTTTTACGTGTAAAGGCTTTTTAAATGCAGGTATTTCTAAAGGAAAGATACCTCTTAAGAAATTGTAGGAAGTTGGTTTGAATTGCTCAACTCAAATGGCTTTTTTTCAGATGTGAAAACAACAAACTGAAACGGTTTACCAAGACTGAAAACCTTGGAAATCAATCATGGTTTTCATGTGGGTCATTATTAAAAAGATACACTGTTCAGGGATGCTTTTTTCTTATTCTTCTTTTTACCAAATGTACTAGGTTTTGAACAGGTGAACATTCTGTTTTAGGAAGTATTTTGATGAGCAAATACATAAGTATGATTATCTTTTCCTTATGGTTCGTCAGTGACTAGGTATGAAGAGCACTTCTTCTGGAGCCATCATAGATCTTTTCAACCCAGGCGGGAGTTTTCACGCCTGCCTCGCAGTAGTTGTGGAAGCAGCATAATTTCCCGCATCAAGCTGGTGGTTGCCCTGATACTCATGATGTTGTTCTAGGGAGCAAGTGGGAAGCTCAGTTCTTGCAGTGGCACTTGTAAAAATAATAAATTACAGTCGTGAAATTGGGGATCATAGGGACCTTTGCTCAAATTTATTTGCTGCTGTAACTTTTTTAGAGGTGGAGTGATGCTAAGAATGTGGAGCACAAAGGTCATTGGTCACCTGACAAAAAGTTGTCTAGAAGGTTCTAATGTCCCTAAATTTTTTTCATCCTCCCTCCATCCCTTTTTCCCTCCCTCCCTCCCTTCCTCTTTTGATTCCTGTGAACATTTTAATTTCTTGTAGTTCCCTTTGATACAGACCTTAACCTGATACACCTGATATCTCTCTCTGCTTCCTTGCTGTGTTTTACTGTCGGTAGCGGCATGCACACCCATGTTACACACGTCTTTCCTTCCCTGTAGACTGAAAACTGTTTGGAAAGTCCATTCGCCTCTCAGACCACAGGTGAAATGATCACAGCACCAGGACCAAAGAAGCTTAGGACTTAGAGTTTAAGAAATTTTAGTGAACTGCCTGCTTCATGTCGGCAGCAGCCAGATGAGAGATCATGATTTCCCTGAAGAAAAGGTGACAATTGTACCTATTGGTGGCAAGCATTTTCAAGATGTTGTGATATGAAGATGTAGTGGGTGTGTGCACTCCAGGCACCTCCCACGCCACAGGGAGAAGAGCAGCGTTCAGCTGGCAGCTTGAGAACTTTGAGAAAGATTCTTGTAGCAAAACAAAACAAAGTTCAGCTTTCAGCTTCGTAATTGCTCCACTGGCCAAAACAGAAATACCACCTATGGTCATCAGGAACGCCACCTGTAGAAAGTACATAGGGTTATGCTAGGATTTGGGTTGTGTGGTGGTTTGGTAGTTTTTACTGAAGTGGGATACAGCGTGCCTGTTGTATCATATGAACTTGTACACCTTTTCTTTTCCTTCACCCACTCTTATCTTGTAAGGTATGATGAAGAGAAGTGTATTAAGAGAAGAATGAGGTAAAACTTGCTTTCTAGCCTGTGCTGCTGCTCATAATGGAGTGAATCTGTGTGACACCCTCTCACCTGCAGGTGACCTCAACAGCTGAGTGAGAGAGGACTTGCAATGATGTGGAATCTTACCTTCCCCTTCAAGCTGTTGAGATCAGCCTCCCTTGCAAATAAAGTTTACTCGACTGTAAACGTCCTTCACTTGGCCCAGGCTGCAGCTAGTTTAATACTATCTGATAGAGCAACTGAACGCTTTTAGCTCTGTCCACTGGGCATGCCTCAGACCCCTGCCGCTTTCATATTTCTGCCCCTAAATGAGCTAAATAAGGAGTTACAAATTAAAGGTGGATTGAGCACAGGGATAAATGGTATCATACTGAATGGAAGAGCTTTAGGGCCAGTGCATAATACTGGGTGCCTGTTTTAGAAGCATGTACTTCATTTGTTCTTTGCTCTGCTATTGCTCTGCTTCTCTCTTATGCTCTGCTTGCTTCTGTTTCTTTATATCAATAAATTTTACTCATGCAGACTGGATGAAGAGCTGAGGGAAACTTCAGAAACAGCTAAGTAAGATAGCTTTCAGCTGGATGCTGGCATTATATTTACTTGTTTCGCAGGAATGGATTGAATGCAGTAGTACATTATGTGTTTGGTACAGCAATCAGCTTGTAGTTTCAATTACTGTGTAAGTTGCCACATTTGTGAATTGACTTCCCCTCTCACTATAAACAGCCTGCTTTTGTACCATTGGGTCTCAGTAAGGAATAATCATACCCTTACACTATAAGAAAACATTTTTGCTATTTTTTGATGATTGTTTCTGTAGTCATGGGGAGGACTGAAATAACTTTTTTATTCCATTAAAAGGGTTCATTAAACATTTTCTACCCTTCACCCATTATGTCAGAAGATTCGTAAAGTTTTTAGGAGGTAGTTCTTTTCAAAAATTTTTTTTTTACAATTTACTAAGTTAGGGATAGCTATTGTACCTCATTCTCAGTTAAGGTAGGTAGGTATGTAACTTTTCCTGTCTTTCCAGCATTGGTAGGATAGGCTGGTGGATTAATACTTGATAATATTGTATTGTCTACAGTCACTTAATGAATCAGTGTCAGGTGATGATCAGATACTTTAAACTCATAACACTGTGCTTGGACTTTAACATACTGAGGCAGTATGGTGTGAATTACCATGGAAATCCCTAACTGGGAGGACACAATCCTTGACTCACTGAGCAAAGCTTACCCAGTGCACTTTTTTCACGTGGGTATTGCACACAAGATTTTGGAGCAGGGAGCTGTATCTGTTGGTTCTAGTACGACATTCTCCCTGTGGTTATTGTAACCAAAGATTTTGAGGTTTTGAAGTTTCTTTTCAGTCTCCGTCTTGTAGCTTGTGCACTTCAGAATTTTTGTCTTACTGCTTCTTCTTTGTTGTATTTTCTCTGAAGTTTCTTCTTTTGCGGTACACATTTTCCTCTGGTTCTCCTGAAATCAGCTTTTCAAACAACCGCAGAGGAACACCCAAACCTCTGGGCACAGCTTTTTGATTCTAGCAGTTAGACTGCCTCAGAAGCAATAAATTCACTTAAGCAGTTACCTGATACCACCCGAATATTTTGTTAAACAAAAGAGGCCCACCCAACCTTGAAATGCAACTTCCATCCTTTCTATTCAAACATTTTCAAATGCATGGTAGTGTATGACAATGAAAACTCTGTAGAAGAAAACTGCTTTCTTGTTACTCCTTTCATTTAAAGGAGTGCAGGCTGCAGCTCAGCAAGTGAAAGGGGAACTGAATATTCATATGAGGCATCACTGATTATTGTTATTGTTGGATGTATGAAGTCACTGTAGTGCATTTCCCTTCCCCAACTTAAACAAATAGCTTAAAAATGTATTACTCAGACTAATTTGTGTCACAGGCACTAAGATCACTACCTTCCTATCAATAACATTTGTGTGTTTGTGCCATCAAAGATACTCACTACAGTTAGTTATTACATCCCCAAATTTGATGTCGTATTTAAAAAGAGAAAGAAATAAACACAGAAGAAATGTTTACTGCTGCCTCTTTTTCCTTCTACCCAGAACTAGCTGCCTCTCAAATGATCCAGAAATGACTTCAGTGGAGCAGGAGTAAGGATTTATGCCTAATACTGTCATTGCATTTTAACATTATTTGATAGCCATGCTGCTAGGAACTGAGGCTGGGTAGACTCCATGAAGCTTTTTGGAGACATAAATGCTTTTCTAGTTATTTTCAGGAACTTAGCAATATGCAAGCAGAAAAAGCACGGAAGTTAGGATTTATTATATTTGCACTGCAGATGTGTTTAAAATGTCCTAGACCATTTCGAAGCAGAAACAGATAGAATTCTTAGCCTGAGGATATTCAGGTTAAGTTATGTGAAAAACAGATAGAAGTGCAAGGTGATCAGAGTGAAGATGGTCTCACACATTACCCTCAATTAAAAGTGAAGTGGTAAACTTGCCATACTCATTCAGAGATTAAAAAGCCTTACATTTCACTTTGATTCCTGGGTCGTGCTCTTGATGTCTTCCTTCTCTTTGCTTTTTGTGCTTCTCAGCTTCTTTCATAGTTATTTCCCTGCTTGACTCTCCAGTATCTTTACATCTCTTCCTTTCAAAGCTGGACTGGTTCCCTTGGACATGGGAAACGCGCCGGTCCTCTGGCACGCTGTTCCTCCATCCGATACCACAACTGAAGCATGTGAAGGGAAAACCCTGCACTGCTCTTACTGTGCATCGGTGAGGGTGCCTGTAGCTGTCGGGTGTCACACGAGCACTAGCAGTTCCGTGCTCAAACAGCCTGCCAGGAGGGCTAGTAGCCATTGCAGCAGTGTGTGTGTTCCCGGCCAGTGTGTACAGGTAGAGGGGAGGAGTGACTGGGGACTTCGCAGTCCCTACCCACCTGGCTGGTAAGCAGAGGTACACTGGTGTCTCACGCAGGAATATTGTTCAGGAAATAACCTATAGTAAACCTGATTCCTCAGAAAAAGGTTCCATCAATATCACGAGTATTAATAAGCAGGCAAACAATTAGAAGTACATGTAGCAAACAGATGCATAAATAAAACAGAGCTTTTCTTTTCACTTTTTTAAAATGAAATTGTACTCTGGTAAACTATCACAGTATCATACCTGATACGTACCTTAGAACCATAAGCTAAATTCCTGATGCCTGGAGCAGTTGACACAAAATCTCTGAGCATCTTTTTTTTTTTTTTCTCAGACACTGTTTATTCTGTAATGAGTCAACATGAGAACTGTTTTTTTAAAGAACAGAAAATAAATAACATGTTAAAGGCTTTTTATTTATGATTTTGGTCTTTTTGTGCCTTGAGGAATTTTCCTGTTTTTCTCAGAAGAGAAGCTGGGCAGCAAAAAGCAATGAGAAGTGAATTTGTATTTAGCTTAAATAAATGCAGTTGAGGCAAAATTAATGCTAATTCCTGCTATTTATTTTCTCTACATAAATATGAATCTCTCTTCGGAAGTGGCAATAATATTCCTGGAGTCATATCACTCATTTCTGGTGTCATTTCTTCAGGAAACAGGATTTCCCATGTAAATGCCTCCGCAATGATAACAACATTTTACACAGACTTTTCTTCTGTATGCTTTCTGCTGAAACCTCTCTGGAGTCTGCCCAGCCCTTAGTTTGTTTCTGTTGTCTTTTCATATCTATTCCAAAGGCTTTTGTCTATTGTCATGCTCTATTGTGTTCTATTTTGTTCAATTTCTTGCACTTCCTTGTGACTTTAAAAAAAAATCATTATGAAATAATTCACAGTGAAAGTGTATTCTGTGTATTCTGAAACAGTTAAAAAATATTGAGGGTGCTTTAAATAATTATATATTCTGTGAGAAAAATTGTATTTTGATGCAATGTTTATGGTGACAACTTCTCATTCTGAAGAATGCTTCTAAAGTATTTGATGACGTGTGCTTTACACTAAATGGCAAAACCGTACTCTCAGAAACATTTTTAAGGGTACCCATATCTTGCCACACTGTGGTGTCATTCCACCAGTGGATCTTGCCACAGCTGGTGTCTACTTCAGATTGCAATTGGCAGGAACGTAGTTATTAATTTCAATGAACAGTAACAGTTCTTGTTAAGGCATGTATTTTCCATATATAGTAGATAGGATGTGGGTAAATTATTTGACACCAATGCGTTTAAGTAAATGAGAGATGAGGGTGCTTCAACACTTTGTGGGAGCTCAGGGTTGGGGAAATGACTAGCCACGTGTTTCATAGCACTGATTTCTTTTTGTTGTTGTTCTTTTATGTTTGTTTTTTTGTCTTTAATATCTAGCATTGACATGACCCTGAAATAAAAAGCATCCTTGCTGGGCATTTGAAGAAGAGGGTTTGCTTGGATTTTCATCACCCAGACACCCATGACCATGGTCTACAATAGGCAATTTGGGTTAATTTTGTTTGGTTTATGATTTTTCTATGTCATTCAGCAATTCAAGACGACCAAAAGGGCCAGTCCTGTTGCCATGGAAACAACAGGGTTTGGGGCCTGGTTATTTGTGTTGTTTTCAGAAACAGTTTTCTTTAGGAAAGCTGTATCATCTAGCATTGGTTTTTATGTGTGTGTGCAATTTCTATTTAAAAGGATACCATTTTATTGACAGTGTGCCTCATGAAAAAGTCAATGAGGATGTGGATTTTTGTTTAATTTTTGTCTTTAGCATATTAATGTTTACGGATAGCTGAACAGAATAGTTATTGTTACAATAAGTGTTAGCTCCATGGTGTCACAGAGCAGCAGCAGCTTTATAGTTTAAAAATAATTCTAGAAATGATGCAGGACTTTCTTGAATTTGTCTGTTTCTTGCCATCTGAAAAGTCTTTCCCTGTTCATTTAAGCCTAATCAGTTTTTTATTCAGTCACAGAAAAGACTGATATACTAAAAAAATAATAATTAGTTACCAAGCAGACTTCCCAGAGGACAAATGAGTAACTGAAATTAATTTTATTTTAATAATTTAGTTTAGTATCCTTATTTTAAGGACAGTTTTTCTAGAAGCAGCTAATCCTGTAAATGATTGTCATAAATTCTGAAAGCCTTGGAGCATTAATTTGTTGGTTTTTTCTAACTCTGTTTTTCCAGAACTTTTTTTTTAAAGTTATAAGTCTTCAAATAGCATCCTAACTCCAATTGTAAAAGCTGTTAATGCTACGAATATGAAACAAATACTTAGTATTTGCTGCTAACAACTGAAAGTTAAATGTATAAATCTACATTTGGGAGTCACACTCATTTGTTAGGAATAGATGTCAAAGTATTATTCAAAGTGAATCTAATACTAAAAAAAAAAGTATTACAATGCAGTTTATTGACTGTGTCATAGAACACAGCAGTGAAAACAGGAAAAGGAAAAAAACCCTGAGCATTTCTTGTTTGTTGCTGTCTTGTGTACTGGCATAAAAGACACTGCAGTAAGACCTCATATTCACTGGAAACTGCACTCTCTCAGACCATTATTTTGCAAGAGTGTGCAAATTAATTGTCGAGTGAATTCTGCTTGTCTGCTTTAAAAAGACAAGAGTCAAGAATATGACTAATGCTTTCTCTTCCCCTAATGAACACCTGCATGCACTTTCCAAACCTGCTGACTCATCTGCCTTTTGGGATGTCCTAACAGAAGTAATAGTGTTACACAGTCTCTGAAATACTGTTCTTATCTTCACAAGATTCTCATATGTAAATAAGTCCTTAGACATAACAATTCAATGTAATTTGCACCTTTTTTTTCATATGTGCACTAACTCCAGTCCTGCTTCCGGTCCAGAATTATTAATGACAGAGAAGACAAGCAAATGTTTTCTTGGGGAGTAAAGTTTAAGCAAAAGGCAGGACAGCATGGGCCTTGATTTTTTCAGAAGGATCTAAACTAAGAGTGAAAATTGTATTTCGTCCTTCTTTTAAAAGATCGGTATTTTTGTTCTGTGGTTCACACATTTCCATCTCTGTCAATTTGTGGCTTGTATTTGCAAGGTAGTCTGCAGGCAAGGAAGCAAGCATCCATCGCTGTGTGCACAGTTGTTCAGCTACTGTAATGAAGATTGACAAAATTGTCAGAAAGGCAAGAACTTGCCAAATGCTCTCTTATCTGCCAGCATCAAAAATGAACTATCTGCACCTCTGCAGTCCTTGCTCTGTACTGGCAGGTGGTGCGTGATGTCCCTGTCACCCTGTATCGCATCTTTCTGTCCATTCCTGTTAATTTTCACAGAGGAAGGGCCTAATCCTGCTGACCATTGTTGCTGCTCTATAACCTTGCCCTAAATTAGGATCTGGTAGCTTCCACCTTTTCTCAGATATTTGAATCTTGGCTTGTGTCTGCCTTATAAAAGTGCTGTCACTTAGTACATTGGGGATAATGTTTTATGTACAGACTAATATTTGTATTAACTTCCAGATGCTAATTAAGCTTCACCTAGATCTAAACTATTAAAAGCATTTAGTAGCATGAAGTCACATCTTCTGTAGACCTGTAGTTCAAGCCACCTAGAATGACTCGTGTTAGGCTATAGGTGAGAGAATTGTTGGCTAAAAGGGAAGTTCACTGCACAGCGGAGGTTCAGCGCAAATCTTTATGCACTGTTTGGGAGCTAAGCAGGGTATAAGAGATTTGTGGTCTTTGTGGTGGATGTCAGCTTAGAGGCGGGTTTAATTCTAAAGGCTTTGTGTGAAATTGCTAAACAGCAAGGTATGTGTGAATAAATATGATTAATGGGGGCTGACTGATAGTGGCAGCGTGAGACAGAAAGAATTTGTTGAAGCCAAATGTTACTTTAAAACAAAATGGGGCATCAATGTGACGGTGCAAAAATGATTGGAAGATCAAGGTGTGGTTATCTTTGCTTATTAATATATTTTAAAAAAGTTTTTTTAATGTTATGATATGGCAATTCTATATTATACTAACAATAAAGTATCAATAAATCAGTAGTTTGTTGAAAGAGGACTATAGTACGTATAATTGCACAGATATAATCTTTTATATACGGATTTTTTCTACTGTGTATCAGAGTGCTCAGATCAAATATAAATTAATAGTTGCAATTTTTTTTTTGTCAAAAGACCTGTGCTGACTTAAATTATAGATTAAGCAATACAAGGATATCTAATATCATTGTATGCATATATATACACATGAATCAGAAATAAAGAACTGCAACCCACCACTGGAAGTACTTCCTTTCAGCTTCAAGTTTTTTTATTTATTCCCTGGCTGCATGGAAACACTTGACCATTTCATATCACAGTTCTTTGCATAGTTATAAATATTTTTTTGCCATTCCCTACCTGTCCTTCCAATTGAAACTGAGTCAATTCTGTCTCTTGTGATGTTACTCGCCACCTCCATGGAGGTAAGTAACAAATGCTTAGTTTGCTGATACTAGCAATATTGTTCCTGAAAGAAAGCAGAAGCTCTTCAAATTCCTCTCTTAATTTGTGTCCATGCTCTTGCCTGAAAATCAAATGCGTAGATAGTCTTGCTTCATCTCATATGGTAGCCGGAAAACAGAAGCTACAAGCAGAAACAGATTGACTGTGAAGCCACCTTGGGCAGTTTAACAACCTTATTGCCTGCAGTGGAGGAAGGACCCAGAGCTGGTGGATGTTCAGTCCTCTCACTTACCTGGTACCATGTGCCCATTCCTGTCCCAATCTACATTTATGTCAAATGGGTCAATTTATACTGCCACTACTTTAAGTAAACCTGGCTGACTTTTGGACAGCTAACCTGGAGCATTGGCCAGTGAGGCACCAAATAAGAGACAAAGGGGGATAACCTACGGCTTCTTAATTGCCACCCACCTATAAGCAACTCTATGAATGCTCCTAGACCTTTTCAGTGCAACGTCAAAGAAGTGGGATTAAACTTACCTTTCGTGCTTTTGAAAATAGTCTCCTTGACTTTTGATAGGTTTGAAGATCTATCAGTTCTTAAGGGTTGATAATTTAGGGCTCAAATTGAGCCTTACAAGCAGACTTAATTTTGGCCACATCATACAAAAGAAGTGCTGCTAGATTTCAGGAATCTTAAATTGTGTTTTGGTTTTTATTATCTTTCTCCTTCCAATATAGTTTAATTACAGTTTAAATGTTTTGTTGGCAATTGATCTCTGGTGGACAATAATATGGGATCATTCATACACTAAATCTCAGGGGTTGGAATGGCTTATGCTTAGCGTCCAGCTTTAATGCTGTAGCTGGGAGAACTGTTATTGTAATGAGAGCTCAGATATTTTCTCTTCCTTACATTCTGTGTGCCTCACCACGTGGCAATTTATGTCTTGCAGTAATTTGACTAATGTTTTCAGAGTGCTGATTAATGGCTTTTATAGCTGGGAACACTGGTGCAATAGATACAGCTATTTATACAAGGAGAAGCTGAAAATGCAGGTAAGTAATTAACACAGAAGCTATATTTAAAAAAAAAAAATCCTAGTGTATTAACTGTTTGCATCTTCCTGTTCTCTGATAGTCTTTAGGTAGTCCATATTGTGAACATTTGGCACATCTTAACATTTTTCTCAAGCAAAAAGGTATAAAAAGGTGTAAAAGTACTTAAACTGTGTGTTCTGCTCATTTGCTGTTTCTTCAAGAGTGGGGGAAAAAAAAGATATTTTCTCATAGATTTTCACTAAAGGGTTGTCATGAAATAAGTTTTCAGCATGGGTCAGTGGCATAAAATAAAGTCTATCAGCTGAAAGGGAATTCCATTGCCATGCAGTAAGTTAACATCATCACTAATTTCCCCACTGTGTTAATTTTCTGCCTCCCCACTTCTCCAAAATTTATGTTCCTGTTAGCTCAGTCTTTAGAGCTACAGCAGAAGCTGATGACCTGGATTGTTTTCTGTATGTGAGAACTAGTTTTAACAAGCCAAATGCAAGATACCGTGAAAGGGTACCATATTTATTTACAAAATTTCCAAGTAGGTAGATCCCAGCTGCTCACACTCCTCCTCTCATAGGCTTCATTCACTCACACTGTCACACTCAGATGCTCAAAAGCACCAGGACACGTCTGCCCAGGGTGGCCTTACCATGAGCAGTTCCTGGCAGCACAAAAGACAAGAGCTGCCTGCTACCAAGTCCTCATCACATTTCTCATCTTTTTCACCTCAGACAGCAAACTTGGGTTTGGGTGTAGGGATTTTGAGTCCTCCATACAATTTAGGGGTCTGTAGCTATCAGTCCTTTGCTTTAGAGTTATGCTTCCTCCAGTCTGATAAATCCAAGGCTGCTTTTTTCCCTTTGTTTGAAGCACATGTTTGTTCTCTTGGCGAGTTATCAGATGCATTGCCCTGTATGCGGAATACTGTGGCCTTTTTGCCGCACTGCTGGTGTTAGGTGGCAGGGTCTTCTGCTGACAACCTCTGGTCTTCCCAGAGTGCAGGTCTTAAAGTCCAGACGTGAAAAACAGATTCTTCCATTTTACTGCTTGGATCAGTGTCCTGGGATTTGTGTCCTGGGAAGGGTGCTCTTTGTTATTGTTCCCTGCTGTTCTTTTAACGCTTCTGCTGCTGCATTTCCCACTGCGTTCACATCCATGCATACTTCCTTTCATATGGCATTTGTACCAATCTCATTTGTTCTCATTTCTACAGCTTTGCAGGACAAAGAACTGCAGTTATTCTGTAGTTGGTAAGTCAGGAAAGTGCTGTTGGCAGAGCTGTTGGGACTCGTCACTGTGTGTTAGAGTAACTGCAGAAAAAATAAAGGAAATCTAGTTTTCTTAATGAAAGAAAGTATTAAGGATTTTTCAAGTCTAAGTACAAATGCAGAGTTGGGTAATAGTCCCATATTGTTGTGAGTCCCATGGTAGTTTGGAAGTTATTGGATTAAATGAAAATCTCATCTTTTAAATTAATTTGAAAAGTTAGAATTGCTTGGTTTGGAAGGGACCTTTAAAGATCATCTAGCCCAATCTCCTCTCTAGTCCTTTTGAGTGATCATACATTTACAATGTGAAATGTAAATGCATCCAAAGGAAGCAAATAAAATACTTCCTTACCATTTTCTCTGAAATAAGAGTCTGGTGGGTGGATGGGGATTTTTTTAGATCCACCTGATTTTGACATGGCTCTTCTGCCCTCTGAAGCCTTTGGGCTGATAAAACTGCACCCTCTAAAATCTAAACTTGTTAGTGTTGAAGGCTTGGGACAGTGCGGCACTGTATTCTGTTAGAAATACAAAATCTACAAATGCAGATTTTCAGGTTTGTGCTATAATTCTTTGTAATTTTTGAGTGTTAGAAGTGCTCCACAATTTCCTACTAGTGCCACTAGTGGGAATAAAAGGCAGGTCTCAGGTGGTGTTAGCTGCATAGCCATATGTAATTATTTTGAGAGACAAGAGGGATATCCCTGTATTACCTGGCACGGGTGAAGCTAACGGAGCAGGCAAGCATCAGGAAACCCGCTGTTCTACTCTTGGTTCACTGCCCCTTTCCTCCAGTCATGCAACCCCTCTAGTGCCCTGTTCCAATTGCAAAATACAGCTACCCTGCAGGCAGATGGTGACAATTAACTAAATGTTTACAAAGCTTTAAAGCCAGGGCCTAAGTTCATGAGGGAGCTCATAAATCCCTCAAATGTATGGGGAACTTACTGGGGGCCTTAGATCACTGTGTTGTTACTGTAAGCATTTATTTTTTCCTAATCCTGTCTTTGATGCTGGCTTGCCCTCCAGTGCAGCTTTCCCCCTCCCTGCCCCGTGGGCTTACCTTCTGTGCATCAGCACTTGAAGTAAGCAGAGGTAAACGTTTGTGACTTAGGTATTTTGTTGGAGCTTGTTCTAGTTTCTAAACAGCAGCTACTCGTCTGCCATCCAGCTGGTTGATCTTTCTAGATTCCTGTTACATTTACATTTCATTTTAACATATTACCTTGTGCCAAAACCCACCATCTTTTTATTTGAACCAGTAGCTTTGTGCAAGTGAAAAAACAAACAAACAAACAAAACAAAACACGCCGAAAAATTCTTTATTGAAGAAAGCATTTCACTTTCCAGGTCTGCAATTGGAAAAAAAATCACAAAATTGCAGTCATGGCTTATAGCATATTTCAACTTTATTTAAAAATTGCTTCTTGGTAGAAGGCAACATCTAGTGAAGAACAAATTATTACCTATTATATTTGTAGATTCTGTTCTGTATGAACACAATTAGCTGCCTATGCTCAGGGGAAGGTCAAAGAATGGCCCTGTGAAGTTAAAATGTTGGCTGTTTCTTTTTGCACTCTTTTGGTTTACAGTTCTGTGATCCTTGCCTCGACAAATGTTCAACTGCTACAGAATACAAACTCTCACCCAAATAAATTATTTTGCAATGATCTCTTTAAAAATCATGTGCTTGGTTCTTACAGTTATTTTTCCTAGAAACATCCACCTGTTCAAGAAGAAATGATTGCTTACTGCTTGCACAGAGTGACTTCTCTCAGCAGCCCCTCTCGTGAGTGACTCTCCGGGTTTGTCCATTCAGTGGGAGCAATGGAGTTGGCTGGACTGAGCTCTGGCAAATTCGAGAACCTGAAATGAAATGCAGCCTGAGCCTGCCACCTCTTTTTTTCTTCCTCTTTGCTCTCCTCAATTGAAGATAACCCTATTTAATGCAACTTTGTGGAAATCAGGCAGAAGGCCTCTCAAGGCTTATAATACATAATGGTACCTTTAAATGTGCAACTGGTATAGGTTTTTTGCTGTATCTTTGCTGGCTGTTCCTTGTAGCGATAATTATTGTTAAGAAAAAACACAGATGACTGATTCTACAAGTACACTTGCAATCTCCTCATTTTTCTCCATTATGGAAAAATCCAGTGTCTTGGTCTTTTAGGCAAGACAGGAATAACAAGGCAAAGTAATGATTTTTTTTTTTAAATAATTGAATACTATTATCAGATTTCATCTCTTTTTGAAGAAAGAAGTTCAAGCAGTTGTTTCATAAATATTATTGGAAAAAAATAATTTTATGTGCTAAAGTATGCATACATTACCATTGTTAGCCAGGCATTTGTTGGCTTCAATGGACTAAGATTTACGTCATAAATCCAGAATTATGTTAGGCATGAGAATGCACTGTACTGTGTTATCACTGTAGTTTGCATCATATTTGAATTATAAAGTTAGAAGGAACAACATCTGAAGCCAATATTTCTGTATGATGAACAAGTAATTTGAATCCAGTGCAGCTCTGAATTTTAAATGCCTTGAGGCCACAGACCAATAGACCCACATCCCTGCCCAAACAGTAGCTAGTAACCTGTGAACAGCCTTGGAAGTAAATGACAACTCTAGTAAATGAGTTTGCTTTTGTGTATGAGATGACCAGCTGTGACCTCCGTGGTGGGCTGCTGTACCTAGTCTGTCAGAAAATCTATTGAACTCTAGGACTCTCAAGCTGCAGTGTTCAAAGGAATAAAATTCAGGTGGAGAAATAAAAAGCGTAAGCTTGCTTCCCAGCATTACCTGTTTAGCCAAGTCACAGCTTACTACAAAAATAGCAGTTAAAAGAAAATTCAAATCAGAAATGTCAGAAACTTATCTTCTTGCTTCTCTGCTATGTACTTCAATAGGCAGCAAGCAGAACAGCCCCCAGCAAGAGCAGGAAAATAATCCACAGAGTACTTCCCACACCACTCCCTGAGGCCTGATATGTAAAGCAGACTCCCTCCCTGAGAGAGTGGCTCAGAAAATGAAGTGCTGGCTTTATATGACAGACCTGTGCTAAGCCATCAAGACCGTGAAACTTCATCTCTGTCTCCATCCCTTTGAAGTAGGAGTAATGTTGCATTAAACAGTCAACCTAAAGAACACAGAGAATATTAATGTGAAATTCGGGCTTTATAAAAGCAAGAAAAAAGAAAAGGAACACAGCTGAAATTATCAGTCTGAGAAAGGAAAAATAGGGGAAGAACAGGTCAGGGAAATAACCAGGGGGTAGGTAGTGTTACAGACATCTTTCTGCTTGGGGCTCTAGTCTTCTTCCAAATTCTGATTCTCCCTGGGCAGAGCTTCTGAAACACAGCAGGCCCTGTTTGCCTGGAGCCTTGACTCAAAAGAAGTGCAAGTCAGCTCTGTTCCAAATGTTCTTTTTTCCTCATTTAAAGAAATGATGGAATCCCTGGAGACTAGTACCTTAATCTGGCTTTCACTCAGTGTAGAATAAAACCCCCTCAGCCCTTGTGTAGACAGCACAGAAGAGGAAGCTGGAAAAAATGGGAAATGCTGCATGACTTTTGAAAAAAAATTTTTGTATTTCCCACTGACTTGCATAGAATGAGCATGAGTCGTAGGACATCATAGGTATGAATAAGGAAACAAATTAAATATAGGAATGAAAAAGCAATATGCAATGGGGGTGCATAGGGAAAAGAGTGTTTCATAGAGGAAAATAGCTGCAGGAGAGAAATGAGAGAATAGGAGATGAAATATGCCAAAGAGGATAAACAGAGACCAGAAATGCAATGTTAAAAAAAAAAAAAAAAAAAAAAAAAAAGCTAATTGCCTCAGAAGAGAATGCCATGCTATTTAATGGATCAATAGCAGTGCTCAGTGGAGAAGCTGCCATCTCCTTAAGGTGTCTCAGTGGTGTATGATGGTGTAGATGTATACAGCAACAAAAGAGCTCAAGTTATGCATTCACGCACTGCCTACCCCATCACCACTGGAAGAGGAAAGAAAAACGGGGTGGGGAAAGCAAGTGGATTTAACACTGTGCAGATTTTGGGTGCAAGCACCAAAATTAGTGAGACCTTGCTGATCCACTAATGCTGATCTGGTATTGTTTAACTAGAAGAGTTGGTTTTGGTGTTTTTTACAGAATTCTATCACTGATATGACCATACTTCCTGAATACACACCATTCCTACAAACCAGTCCACCAGGAAAGTTACACTGTTCAAGTGGTCAGTGTACTCCCAGGAGGAAAAATTCATAGGTCCTGGCTGCGCTATTTTCTCTGAAAACAATTTCCTTTTGAATAATATTTTCTTCAGTTTTCAGTAGTTGTGGATTCTGTCTGTCAGCCTGGAAGTATCTGTGTGAAATGTCTGTCGTTTGCTGCTGCTGTTGGATGGAGAACTTTCTGCTTTTCTTGTTCACCTCACAGGTGGTGTGGGTTAATCCCTATAGGTGGCCAAGGCCCCCACAGCTGCTTACTCACTCCCTGCAACATGATGAGGAAGAGATTTGGAAGAGTAAAAGTGAGAAAACGCGGGGGTTGAGATAAAGACAGTTTAGTAGACAAAGCAAAAGCTGCACGCACAAGCAAAGCAAAACAAGGCTTCCCATGGGCAGGCAGGTGTTCAGCCATCTCCAGGAAAGCAGGGCTCCATCACACCTAATGGTCACTTGGGAAGGCAAACGCTATAACCATGAACACCCCCCCTTCCTTCTGTCTCTTCCCAGCTTTTATTGCTCAGCATGATGTTGCGTGGTATGGAATAAACCCCTGGTCAGTTGGGGTCAGCTGTCCCAGCTGTGTCCCCTCCCAACTTCTTGTACACCCCAGCCTACTCACTGGTTGGGTGGTGTGAAGAGCAGAAAAGGCCTTGACTCTCTGTAAGCACTGCTCAGCAATAGCTAAAACATTGGTGTGCTATCAATGTTGTTTTGGTCACATATCCAAAACTGCGTAATAAAAGCTGCTATGAAGAAAATTAACTCTATCCCAGCCAATACTACTACACTAGAAGTTCAAACCCAGGCTGCTGTTAATAAGCAGAATTTTGGCTTTCCAAACCTGATTTCAAGCATCGTTTTATTAAAGTGTTCTACCTTACATGGAGAAGTGATCAGCTAGACACTGGTCTAAATGCTATTGGTATTAGCAGACATCTCCAGCAGGATCCAGGAGGATTGTCAGGCAGATTCAGAACCTGCTGCAGAGTGCTTTCTCAATTGCTGGAACTGTGAAATGAGGAAAAATGGATGAGGCTAGTAATATGAACCCACGCAGGCAATGTCGTCACCAGTTAACTCATTTCCCAGGTCTCTTCTAACAAGTCAAGTCCTGGAAAGAAAAAGGCACTCTAGGGTTTTTTTCCCCCCAAAGCCAAATCAGACAGGGACAAAGCAGGATAAGTGCCCTCCTGAGACTGTCTAGACACCCTTCTCATTTTCCCCTGTGATTTCAGCTGCTGCTCTTCCTATGAAGCTGGTACTCCATTCCTCTCTATAGTGAGCGGAAACCTTGAGCACAGGAAAGAATGCGGGATGAGATCAAGAGCAGGGCTTTTTTTGTGAATGCTGAACAGAATCCAGAAGGGAAACTCTGTTTCTCAGCCCTAATTGCTTACTCCTGATTCTTGTCTCTGGTTTGTTTAGCCTGATAAGTTCTTTTTTTTGTTTATTCTGACTACTCCGTATTAGATGTTCTGACTTCTGTTTCACCATTCACTAGCACTTCTTCAATTGATAAGCTTCCTAACTTTACCCCAATTTCAAACGAATATTTACTACTGATGAAAGGCTTAGTCCTTTCATGTTTCTAATTCAAACAGCACTATTTAACTAATTGCCTTCTCTAGGAGTAGGAATGTGGTGCAACAGGAATCTCAAGGAGAGCACAAGAAGGTTCTTTGGACCTTTATTGTCCTGAAGCTCCTGGACTATTAGCTCACTGTGAAACAGAGGGTGGTGAAAACTGACTTAGCTGGGCAGATGTGATGTCGTGCATCAGGCATACATATATATAGAAAGAGATATAGATGCCTAAATACATGAGCAAAGCCAGAGTTGAAAAAGATTATATTGCATTCAGGCTTTTATGTTTCACTATAGCTTTAAGCAAATATCTGCACCTGTTGCTTTGCTGCCTGTGTTGGGTGTTGTTAGCTGTTCCAGGGGTATAACAGTTAAAGGATCAACTGGTAGAAACTGCTTTCATGTACAACATGAATTGTTTTCTAGTGTGGAAGTAGCATCAGTGAGTTGAAAAGCTTATCAAATCTTGTTGTGAGGAAATGGACAACAACAAGCTTTTGACATCTTAATATTATTCACATTTTCCTGAGTGTGTCCCAATATTATTTTCTTGAAAAAAAAGATGTGATCTGCATATAATTCTGACTCCTAGCCCCTACTGTGAGTTACCAGGTCTTGCCTTCTTTGCAAAATTAATTCAATCATTAAACTTTTATGTTGTTCCAGAGTGATTTCTATCCATATGCACAGCCTTCTCCTTAGTTGTGGTAATGCCACTCTCTACAAGTAGCCCTAGAATGGGCTGGTTAAATCTTAGGTCAGCACGGCTTACCAGTTGCTAGCAGGATGGCTCCAAGGTGCAGCTGCAGGATAGGACAACTGCCATGACATGAATTCTCTAGTCTCTTTCCACCAATCTTTTCCTTCCTGTCCAAAAGAGCAGACATCTTCTTCCAGAATGCCCTGGTAAGGGAGCCAGCATCTGCATCTGTTTGCAGCAGGGCTAATAATTTGGGGATTTATTACATGAAGTCCAAACACCCCTGACATCAAAATGCAATGCAAAATGCTCTGTGGCTGCTCTTGCTTGAGCTGAGCTACCTCAGCTGAGGTCTGCCAGAAGAGCATACTCTTGCCCATCCTTATGCCCAACAGGATAAACCTATACATTTCTTTAGGCACACTGCAAAAATGCAGATTCTGTGGTTTTGGTTCTTTGTTTCAGTGGTAATTAATCATCTAGAGATGCAACATCTCACTGCTACTTCCTGTCTTTTTTTTTTTCTTTTTCCTTCTTTGTGTGAATTGTAGGCAGATTTTGTAAATGAAGGGGGGAAAAAACTCTCTGCAGGGCTTGCCTATTTTAGTTTCTTCGCAATTCCACACACCCAGATGTGACATCGCTGAGGTGCCCAGTTGGTCCCAGAACCTTCCTCTTCCCCACAGGAGGGGCAGCATGGAGGCCACCCAGCTTCTGCAAGCGCTCACAGCTGCCCTTGTGATTTCCAGGGGACTCTTATCATGGAGGGCACAAGGAAACTTCCCTCATATACTGGCAACTAGTTCAACCAATTTGACTTTTCCTGTCACTAATCCATGTGGCATACATGGATTAAGCAAATGTGTGACAGCCTCTTAGAGTTGGGGGGGGAGGGGGATAGAGAGAATATTCCTTTGAATATTTGAATTCCTTTGAATTTTCTTCAGGCTCTTCTCCCCTTCCACATGTCCACACACTCCTGAACCCTACTGGGTGGCCTCCTAATCCAGAAGGTGAGCTGCAGCCTGTCACCCTAGGCGGGAACATCATGCTGTCATTATTATTCCCATCCCTTCAGAATTTTATTAAACAATGTATTTTAGCTAAACTCATTCTTAACCTGTCTTTCCAAAATCAGGTATGTTGTACTTAACATTGTGGAGGTCCCAAGGTGTATGTGTTCTCTGCATACATGAGGATTAAGAATACTTAAATAGACAAAATAAAGTATAATGAGTAATAGCTCTGCTACTACATCTGTTTTTTCGCTTTCATTATAAACTGTTGATAGAGAAAAAAAAAAAAAAAACCCACAACAACTCATTTAAGTTTTTTTTTGCTTTTTTGAGACCTCAATAAATAAACCAACTGTTGATGTTATTCATCTTATGTACAGAGTAGTTGAGCCCTAAATGATGGGAAGAACTGGTGTCTCAGTTTTGGAGCTGGCCCACTGATCTGGCAGAGAAGTCTCCCTGTGAGTTTCTGGTTGGTAAGGTTTATGATCAAACAGAATAGCTCCTCATCCAGTAGGTTTGTAACTGCTCAAATGAGGACAAATGGAGATGTGCAAGTATGTGAGAGAGAAAATCTCCAGTAATGTCATGCTGCTTTTGCCTAGGACTTTGGTTTTGTAAATTGCTGAGTCTGTTGGGTGCCTGGACATTCTGTCTCCATTAAAGAAATGCAAATAAGGAAGTAAACACAAGCAGCCCTGACAACGCCCAGATAAAGAAGAATGAGGAGAAGAGAGCAAACAAGTCTAATGGCTTCATAAAGAAGGGACAAACCACAAAATATTTTTAATGGATTTAGAAAAGAAAACCCCAGATTATTTAAACATCCTTCCTGAGTTCAAAATTCAATATGAATAACTTTTAATTTCTGTGAGTCTCCAGTGCTGTCTTAATTTTTATTATGCTCTGTCCAAGAGGTTGAACAGAATTCGACTGTGTGTTCCTTTGAACATGCAGAAGTTACGGGTGCCTGTTCCGTGCCTCTGCTTGGGAAACACAAGCGTTTGAATGAAAACCTGACCATGTCTATCTGCTGGTAGCTTCTTCACATAGAGCCGGGTATGCTCTAATTTTATAGGCAGCAGTACTGGCTGTACCTGCCTTTGGTGCTCCTCAGCATAGCGCCGTGTTCCAGTCATGAACACATACTCACCCTCCTTGCTTACACCTAGGAGCAAAGGTGAATTAAGTAAAACAACTCTGTGCTTAGCACCGAATTACATGTAGTCTGGATAAACAAGCATACTGTATTTCAAGTTGCTTTCTAATCACATACTTATTTTGGTATCTTTTAAAAAAGAAATTGCTTAAATGGAACAGTACACTCAGAATCCTTTAACTGAAAGGTGAATCATATTGTTATTTGTATGTTTTCCTTCTAGTCCCACTGCAATCCCCTAGCAGTTTACTCATTATTTTTATTATTAATCCTGCATTTCAAAGATGGCGATGAGTCATCTATTATTATTGTTATGAGCAGAGTCAACATGCCCCAAAGTTTTTTGCTAGTATTTCTACTACTGGTAGGTGGGGACTACCCTGGTAAGTAGTAAAGAGTTAGTGTGCAGATAGTCATCTTGACAAAAACTTTCCAGAATGAGTCAATGCAAATGTGTGTAGCTAAAAATGATGAGCTAACCTCTCCCATTTCCTAAAATGTGAACATTTGCATTGGTGAGCAGAAGCTGTCTGTATAAATGCTAAGATGAAGCTTTGCTTCATGTAATACATTCTTTACATTTGTGGGTCTGCTTCTTTCTCTTTCGTGACTTTGACCAAATAATGAATGAAATTTAACTTGTGAACACACTGGTCATGAATTTAGTTTCAATAGTGCTGAAATGGTCAGCTAACACCTTTTGAAGGTTGCTTAATACCGGTGAATACAAGTGAGAATTTAAATGTATCTGTACGGATTTCGGTGTGTAAGCTTTAGAAGGTTGTATCTATGCTTTCCTGCTTTGATGTAAACAGGGGGTAAAATCACTAGTGTCAAAATAGAATTACACAGTCCAGCCTGGGATTTCTTTGCAGTCATAGGAGATTTCTTTTGTAAGCACTAACCAATGTATAAAGGGCCATGCAGATTTTCTGAAGGAAGGTGCCGTGTGTTGACAAATTATTAATATCCTCACATTATGATGAACTATTGATGAACTATATTTTTTTAAAATCAGAAAATTTTAAAAGGTGCACACACATGCTTGGAGGTGGTGGCAGGAGGGTGAGCCCACTGAGTGCTGCTCAATAGCTTAAAGGCAACTTCAACGGGCTTACTTATCTCAGTACCTACCTCCAGACATCCTCGGTATGCATGTATTTCCACACATGTGAGCCAGTTTTCTCTTCAGAGACTTACTGTCTCCTGTTTGCTGTTCTGTTATAGAATTTGAAAAGTATCTCGTCAAACTGGCAGGTATAATTACTTGTTAAATCCTCTTTCATCATCCTCACACCAAATCAATATACAATACTAATTATCACAACTAGCTAAAGCTTTTACTTCAGAATAGGAGTAACTACTACTTAAGAAGGGAGTTCAGTTCTGCTGAGAGTGCCTGATATTCATTTGGCTATGTATCAGTTTCAGCCACTGCAGTCTCAAGCTGAAAATAAAAGCCTCATTCACTCAAATGGTCTTATTTATTAGCCTCTTAAAAGTTTCCACGAGTATGTGCTCAGGACTTTTCAACAGAACAGTTATTTTTCTCCAGTTTTACTCCTGTTCACATTAATATAGAGAGGAGGAAACTCTGTGTCACTGTAGTCAGGCCTAGATAACTATTCTGCTTTGAATCCTCATTCCCGGATTAAAGTGTAACAGAAGTGAATTCAGGACCAAATCGTAGTCAGCTGGGGCACCCTTTAAGTTCACTGAATTCCCTTTGGATACATACAGAAGTGAGCTGGCTGGGCTACAGTCTCAGACTTGGAAGAGCCAGGGTATTTGCAAATGTTAAACATATTTAAAGGGAGCGATGTAGAAGCCAATCTATTCCATGAAAACAGAGGTGAAACAGTTAACGAGAATTCCTGGCTCGGTGCCATGAGCATTTCCTGTTATCTGCTCTGATTCAGGTGCTTCCAAGATAAGGTTGGTTTACACCCTGACAGGGTAGGGCACAGGGAACTGATGTTCCACCCAAAGGCAGAGAAGAAAAGAAAGCTGACTAAATATCATTTCCTCCACCCAAACAGTAGTCCCTATCAGTGGGGCTCACCTGTTTCCTTGAAGGGTTCACAGTCACAGTATGTGGCAAATGTTTATAGTGCTGCGCTCAGAACAGCCTAGCATGGCACCGTGCTGGAAATACGTACACGCAGATCACTCTGATGGGATGACAAAGTTATTTAAAAGGATACAGTTGCTACTCAGCTTTTCTTTGACCAATCTCTTGGCAGGGGAAATAGTCCATAATAAACCCATGTTTTTCCTCGCGGGCACTACAGTTCATTGAGGATAGACCTGACAAAATAATGGGCAGCCTAGGGCTTAGACCTGAAAGGAAAATAAGGCACCCAGAGAAGCATCTGTGGAAACACAGGTTCAATTTTTAAGAAATCTAGGAAACGAAGTTTCAAACCTAGATACAGAAAACTCCAGCGACTCAACGGTGTCAGCGAGTAACCCAGGGAACTGGCACGGTTTGTGGTATGTCCCCATCCCTGAAGAGCACAACGCTTGCCTCTTGTTTGTATTATAGTTGTGACGGAAATACTTGCCATTTGCTATAAACAAGCATATTTGAAACCAGTATTGTAATATGCTCTGTTGTGTGCAATTAATTTTAAAGCCCATTTGCAGCTTGCTGGATGGCGCCTGTGTTGTTCTGATTACAAGCTGATTCAGAACAACATTTGATTTCACAATTAGGCTCAATCACTTCCCTGGGCAGCCCCTTCCAGTGCCTGATAACCCTTTCAGTGAAAAAAATTTTCCTAATATCCAATCTAAACCTCCCCTGGTGCAACCTGAGGCCATTTCCTCTCATCCTATCACTTGTTACTTGGGAGAAGAGGCCAACCCCCACCTGGCTACAGCCTCCTTTCAGGCAGTTGTAGAGTGATAAGGTCTCCCCTCAGCCTCCTCTTCTCCAGGCTAAACAACGCCAGTTCCCTCAGCCGCTCCTCGTCAGACTTGTGCTCCAGCACCCTCACCAGCTTTGTTGCCCTTCTCTGGACATGCTCCAACCCCTCAATGTGCTTCTTGTAGTGAGGGGCCCACAACTGAACACCGTATTTGAAGTGCAGCCTCACCAGTGCCGAGTACAGGGGAAGGATGACTTCCCTGGTCATGCTGGCCACGCTATGCCTGATACAAGCCAGGATGCCATTAGCCTTCTTGGCCACCTGGGCAGACTGCTAGCTCATATTCAGTCAGCTGTCGATCAGTTCCCCCAGATTCCTCTCTGCCAAGCAGCTTTCCAGCCACTCTTCCCCAAGCCTGTAGCATTGCATGGGGTTGTTGTGACCCCAGTGCAGGACCTGGCACTTGGCCTTTTTGAACCTCATACAACTGGCCACAGCCCATCGATCCAGCCTGTCCAGGTCCTTCTGTAGAGCCTTCCTGCCCTCAGCCATATCAACGCTTCCACCCAGCTTAGGGTCATCTGCAAAAGGAGCGAGAAGAGATGTGGCAATGGCAGCAGCACCAGCAGCCAAGGCAGCAGTATTAGTCTGTGCCATGGCCCTGCAGCTTTCCAGACAGCTGGAGAGGGCTAGATAACCAGTGGTCATTTGATGGGTTTGTGGCTGTCTGCTGAAGTGACATCTTACAGTGCTGCCGTTGGGTGACCATTTGGGGCGGGACTCGAGATTTTTTCCTTCTGTGTACAGAAAAAGAGCCAGCTTGTAATCAGGACAATAAAGTAACTTATAGTGGCTTGAAATGTAAAACCTGTCCAAATCCAAGTGTCCTGTTGTTATTCTGCAGTCAGCGCGTTTAGCAGCATTCAGAAACACTGACTGAAGAGCCTAACTAAGGAGTGAAATGACCTATTACAGCTGGCCAGCACTGAGATTGAGTTTATCATTAAAGCAAATTCATTGTCCACAGAAATATACATGAGAGTAATTTTAGACTGAAAAAAATTATCCTAGAAAGACAGGGTGCTCTGCAAGAAATTAGATCAATAAAAAGTTTAAGAACATGTAGACGTTTACTTAGCATTTCCCCATTGCTCTTAAGAAAGTTAAATGTTGGTTATTAAATGTAAAAAAGCTACTACATCCCTTTTAAAGCCAGGGAAGTTAAAGCAAACACAGTGAACCTTCTGGTACTGATAGAATATCTGTGGAACTTGAATTTCTTGGTGACTCTTGGCTTGTATCAAACTGAAGCTTACTGAACAGGTTTTGTTTCTTTTTCAAAACCTTACCTGGCATAACAATTACTCTAAACTTTTAGAAGATTTTTTTAAATGTAAATTAATTCTTGGCTTTCTTTTCTGACCTGTACTATCCTTTGAGCCTTAAACAAACATGCTTTATGCTGTGTGGATCAAACTAGTAACCAAATGTCCAGCCAAGAAAAACAGTTGTATCTCGGCCTTCATTAATGAGGTTAAATGCAGGAATTTGTTTGGGCAGGTCCTTTTCTGCATACAGGTAAATCAGTAGTGTAGTTGTACATCAGGGGTTACTGCAGAGGTAGTTTCCATTTAAAATGAAACGACCAATCGGAAAAAAAAAAAAAAAAAAAACCAAAAAAATTAGTATGGGATTAATTTCAAGAGAGACAGGTCTGGGATAAATCTTGTAAAGTGCTAAATGAAAGTCAGGTACTTCAAGGAAAACTGTTATAGATGGGAAGTAAGCCATCTTTTGTGATATAAACCTCTTTTTGACCACCACTTCGTCAAGACTCTTTTTATGCTACAAAGAAATTTTCCTGATCTACTGGTGATGAAATTCCAGATGCAAAGTAATGGAAAAATTAAGAATAAAGCAAGAAGAATTTATCTGTAATTTGGTTTAGTTAACAAACTTCCACATCATGATTGCCCTTGATGGTTTTCTCGATGTTTAATTTACTTAGTTCCATAATATTCATAGTTATTTTCTGCCATGATGTTCACTTCTGTCTTTTTTTCTTTTTCTTTTCCTTTCTTTCTTTCTTCTTTTTTCCTCTGTATGAGTAATTCTCTCTGTCTATGGATGGAGCAAACCCTGGAGAATATAAAGTACTGCTACCCAGCTGGAGCTAGTCAAGGTTTCGCTCTCATTCCCTGCAGGATACATCTGCAGGTGTCTGTCTTTACCGGGGACTTATAAACAAGGTTGGGATTACCTAATATACCTGCAAAGGAGATGAGGTGAATCCTTAGTCCGTTCAGTCTCCTTCTGTGAGTGCAAGATTCAGTGTTGAGCCTAGAAGGTCTTTGAACAAGTCATCAGTCATCATAACAAATTACAAGTGGGTAATATACATGACACGAATTACAGGCACCAAACTTCCCAAAGGTATTGCAACTGCTGACATGACTTCCCATCATTTATTACCAGATGGAGAGAAAAAGGGAGCTGGAAATAAGCACATGTACAACTCTGTGAAAAATGATATTAAGCCATGTAGCCATCTCTGAGGCTGCCAGTCTGCCCTTGCAAAGACAAGCAAGAAGATGAAAAGCTGAAGACTGGCTGAAGCAAGTGGAATTAAAATTAGCCCTGAGTAGCATCTAGGAGACCAGGCTGGCATAAAGTCCTTTTGTGCAACACACTACAGCCAAGCCCTGTGACTTCTGGAGCCAAAAAGGCTTCTCAGGTGGCCTCAACAGTCCTGATGAGGTGATGGGTGAGATGGTATCCGAGACCAGTTCGTTCCAGACAACTTGTCCCTGCATTCAGAACAAGGCTAATAAACAGAGGACTGGAGAAATGTGAAAGGAAAACATGTTTGACTGAAGTAGATTCAAAGTAAACTAGGGAAGAGGACTTGACATGCTGGTGGTTTTGGGATCATGTTTCTTCAGAGGACTGTCAGTTTGACCTTGAATTAGATCCAGTAAGTAATGTGCACATGTAAAGCAGGATTCAGGCATATTCCCAAACTCCAATCTGATTCTTTCTCCAACCCCGTCTCAAAAATAAAAAAAAAAAAAGCTACTCAGTTGCTACCTAAAACTACCTGAGCCCAAGCTGCTCAATGCCTATCTGTTGTTTGAGTCCAACCAGGATCCAGATACAGGGGAGACAAGTAAATCCCTATGGATGGAGCTAAAGGAGATTTTCTTTTGCATTGATGCAGCTGGATGCCCTTAATATGCAGGCTTCAGTGTTTGCTCTGTGAACAGGATATTCACCTACAAATGTCCTTCTTAGGCTTTGAGCATTCAGCTTTGTATGTCCTCTTCTTGGAAAAGTGTCCTCACCACTGGGAGAAGCCTAGGCACAGGGCTGCTCTTCTGTCAGTCTTGTATGTGAGATCAGGTATTGCACATGAAATAAAAAGCAGTGCAGGGGGCATCGGAGAAAGGTTTTATCTTCTTCCTGTTATTTTCTTCTTTCCAGGCTTTCTCAACAAACAGTGTGACCATCTCTAGCATTTGAAAAATGCTGGGTTTGTGCTCTTGTAACTCATTAACCTTGGATCAACATCTTGAAATCACCTGGATGGTGAGGATACACAGAATAAGAGGGTTTTCTTGTAATATAAGGACATAATTTAGTTTGATCTCCGTTTAGTGCGTATGAAGTGTCTGGAATATATACTAATTGTAGTGACTGTACTACTCATGACAAAAATGTCTGGATTACAGTATCTCATAAATGACTATAGTAAGCAGGGTGTGTGCTCCCAAAGAAAACCAGTCTTAGCTGTCTGGTAGTAACAAACCTAAAAACTCAAACTATTTTACTTTTAGGCCTAAAGAGCAGCCTACACAGACTAGATGAAAATGCACTATGTAGCGGGTGCTAGATGGCTTGCTGCTATGATTTAGGCATGGCTGTGGATGTATTGTGAGAAAACACCAGGATATGACTTTATACAGGGGCAAGAAATACGTCTCATTGTTTAAGATGACTGATGTTTGATGCTTAACTTCCTTTCTTTCAACTTTCAGATGGAAACGAGTGTCCTGATCTGTACTGTTCTGTTTGTGGAGCTGTCTCAGGCTTTTTTGTTTAGTAAAAGTCAGTGTGGGTGGCCTTGTTTCAGAATAGTGATTGCATTGTTCCTATTTAAGTCAAGGACTAGATGAAAAAAAGGATAAAGGCATTGTTATGTTGAACTAATTTAATTTTCCACAAAGAGAGATTTTCCCAAATAGTTGTTCCATTTTAGGTAAGGTAGAAATTTAACTTTCCCGGGAGGAAAAGCCCTAGGAGTCTCTATGAAAGGGTTTTATTTCCATTTACTGTCAAATCTTCTGGCACTGCCTGATGTCATTCATACTGAATGCATATGTACTGCCTTGCAGGTGGGAGGACATTATGTCAGTTGTTCTTGGGAGAACAGTGTAAAGGTTTTAGCTTTATTATGGTTTAGTTTTATTACTAGGTACTGTTTTTAGGTCCTTAAAGTGATACTCATTTAGGCTTTTGATTTTGCCCCAGGAGGTGCTGGTCCATTGCTATCCCAGTAAGAAAAGTGGTCAGACCCTGTAAGATATCCCTCACAATACTATTTACTAGAGCTAACATATTAAGAAGAGAAAAGCATAGATAATCTTAACATCCCTGTAGGTGCTGGGAGCCCCAGGCATTGAGCAGGGCTTAGATCCACATGCAAGACGCCTTGCAGACCCTGTTCACAGCAGAGGGAGGAGCGAGTCACCCCTGCCAGTCATCCAAGCTGTTACAGGATTCCCTAGCAAGAAAGGAACTCTGCCCATCATTTCTACTGTCAAAAAGGAAAGATATTCTCCGGAGAACAACTTCTTGCATTGTTAAAGACAAGGCTCTGTCACCAGTGCTGAGTGGGAGCTGCCCACAGGCACCATGCATAGGCTGGGGCAGAAGAAGGCATGTGGCGTGGCATCGCACAGACTGAAGGCCACACTGGGCATACAGCACCTGCCCAGGTTAGCTGCGGTGTGGGTTACTGGCTCCTAAATGTACAGCAGTCACCTGGTCAGGATCACTACAGCTTCTGTCGCCAGTAATTTGTAGTTTTCCACAAGTAAAAGTTCAAGTCATTTAAAATACTTCTGCACTGTAGTGGTGGACAGGATGGATATACACGAACAGACAGAATGGACAATTTTTTAAAATGTCAAAACTTCATTATAACAGTTTCTTCCACCATCTCCTGCCACTTCACTATCATTACCCTTTTCCAGTTTTTCTATTCCTCCCTTTCTGCTCTCTCTTCTTTCATCAGCCTTCCTGTTTTCCTGGTTTTCCCCCCCTTTTTTAGTTCCAATCTATTTTATTCCACATGATTTTATCTTTCTGTTTCTCTCATTAAAATGAAATATATTCTTCATCTCACTTGCCTTTCAGTGCATTGCCCTGTGATTTCTATGATACAGGTTCTTCAGAGAAGGTGGTCTGTCTTCTAACTTGTTTACATAGTACTTGCCACAGTAGGGCGTTTGGATAAAGTTACAACGTGATAGTACTGTGATATTTGGTGCCATTAATTTCCTCTGGACAAGTTAATATTTAACTGTAGTAAAAGCCATACCGTGGCTAATCTTTTTTTCCTTTCTTTCTTTCTTTTTTTTTTTTCTTTTTTTCTTCTTTTTCCCCCCAATATGTGTCCACTGAGTATGTGTCCACTGCCAGGACTCCAGAAAAACTTAATGGATCCATACCATTTTCTTTTCCATACTACTGCGTTCCCAAAGTTTACATGGGCTTCCCTAGCCACTTCATATCTAAAATTGAGTGTTCTGTCCCTTCTTACCATCTCCCTACTACATGAAAAAAAGAAGTCTGTGCGCTAAGCAGTCTCATTACTGGTTCTGCTTTTCACAGCTCTTTTTTAGACTTTTTTTTGGCTCTAAGTTAACGTAGACAATTTCAATTTGCCTCAGAGTCACTGGGCTTTCTAAACTTCTGCTGATGTTCTTTGTCTAACAAAAAATGTACTGTGTGAATCTTCTTATAATGCACTGTAGAGCACTGAAATTGCATCACAGCACCTCAAATCTGCCCAGCAGCCGGCCTCCTTATGGCAGGAATAATGTGATCAATTGGGGGCTGAGCAGCTCTGAAGCCAGGATTTGCATGTTGAACTGCAGCTCTGGAATTGATTCAGTGAGAAAAAAAAAAAAGCCAATGGCCTCTTGAAATATACTTAAATATTATTTGACAGTGTTTTACCCAACAGCCTAATCCTTTTCTGCAGATTGCCATTTAACACTCAGGCTGACATTTTATTCTACCTGCCATTTTTTTTAATATAGTCAGAGAATCTTCTATGTGGTAATAGACAAGACATTTAAAAGGCAGGGTCGTGAGGATTTTTTTTTTTTTTTCTCCAGCTGATGTTCGTTTGCCTAAGCATTTTGAGGTTGATAAACTTTTCTTTCTGAAACTATTCAGAGGCCAGGCTATTGTAACCTGCACTGCTTTGCTGTGTTTCCCTGACTTCTCCTGCCTGGTATTTTTCAGATGTCAGTTCCTGAGACTTACCATCAGTCTGAGCCACCCTCCCAGCCTGGTGGTGCACGTCTGATATTGATTGCTTTGTACCATAATCCCAGAGAAAGACACAAGAAACCTGACAGCAGATGAATGGAGCGATACTTCTTCCTCCTCTGGAGTTACAAATAGCACGCATTACCTGCAGAAAGATCTGCAAGCACCAGGGAAGATGCACACACTGGGCTGCATTTACAGACAGCATTTAAAATGTTTTTCCAGCGGGATGTTGGAAGTATGTGCCTGATTGCCTATTCTGGGCTTGAGTGCCAGGCTCCATTGAGAGCATGAACAACCGGCACAGGGAGTTACCAGCTGCACGGGGCTAGCCAAGGTGATAGTATGGAGGAGGGTTTGTCTTTAACCTGCTTGTCTCTATAGAGACTGGTGACTTCTTTAGAGAAGGGACCTAGTTCCTGGGTAGCCAGAGGTATGTATTTCCTATTCTTTAAAAAAAACAGAGGGTGTGCTGTTCATCTAAGACAGAGGGGAGGAAGCTTTCTGAGTGTGCCTACAGCATTATGCCTTTGTGCAGACTTAAAAATTAACCAGGCACTGAGCTGTGCAGCACGGGCCAGGCCAGGTGGAAGGAGGCATGTAGATTCACATGTTTAGGTAAAGCATGAAAGATCAAAGATAAGACGTCTCTAACTTCAGGTGCAGTGGGGCAGGGACATAATTTTGGACATAAGTATCCAAGTTTCCACATTCGCTGCTTTCAGCTCTTTTTGGAAATTGGCCAAAGCTAGCAGCTTGGAATACAAATTGTATCATAGCTGTTTACTGCAGTTTAGGCAATATCAAATATGGGAAAGAAAATTAGAGCCGGGGCTCTTAATGTAAAAAAACCCCATTTCATGGTCACTTTTTGTTGATGATATTTTTCCTTCCATTACCTTTGCCAACAAATGACACAGAGCACTTGGCAGAAAGTGAAGTCATTTTGGTGGAATTATTTTTCCTTCTTTTTTCCAGCAATTAAAGAAAGTAGCACTTAACAAACATTAACCAAATACTGCCTTCTACAAAAATCATTTATTCTACTATAACCCCAGTGCCTATATATCAGGAATAACACTTCCATTGGTATATTCTGGCGTACCAATTCTAAGGCAAGCTTTTGCATGGGATTGTTAGACTGCATATTAGGTATCAAGTTCCCATCAAAGGCACGCATAATGTGGTTTCTCAGTCTAAACTATTCTAAGTACCTGCTTCTGTCCAAAGAGATGACAAGCTCCACAAACACACATGCATTTAGCCTTTTTTCCAAGGTTTTTAGAAGTACCGTACAAGTCCAAACATACAGGCCTTCCTAGGCAAGAGGGAGGACACATGAAAATAATCACCCAAAACACATTTGCTTTCCTACAGTTCATCATTAGAGCTACCTTTACAACAATCTTTAAATGTCCAAAAAGCCAAATACCTTCTTAGAGTAGCACATAGGAGAAGACTGACCTGATTATGCTGACTCCTCTTTGCATCCAGAGCAGGACTTACAAAAGCACAGACTGATTTTCCTTCTGACTGCACTCCAAGAAAAAGCAGGGAACCATCTCCTACCATCCCACTGTTGTATCACACAAATGGATAAGTTTGTGGCTTCGTTTCAGGATGTGAGCAGAGCCAAATGGTGATCACAACAGTACCTGAAAGAGCTAAGTGTCTTCATTATTTCCTAGCTTTTTTTTTTTTCCTAATCACTATTCCTAGCTTCATCTGGGCTAATTGATCCTGTGAAATACAACTGCCAGTAATGGGCAGATACCATTACCTTATATGTAGTAAGCAGCCTGCCCACCTCAAAGTGTAATTCTGTCATTAATTTAAGCAAATATTTGGCCAAATTTAATCCCAGACAGATGTGGCAGTATTCTCGTGAAAAGAATACTAAGTTAAAACCAACAGAACAGATGAAAAAAGGGAACAATGGGTTGGGACTTTGTGGGGACCCATATTTGTGGGAGTGACAAAGTCAATGTGTGCAACATGGGAAAATGAGTTACAGCAAGCCTCAGGTATTACACATTATTTAAAACATTCAGTTCATAAGAAATGGGTTATCTGACCTGGAAATATTTCTCTTCAGCTCTCATTCCTTTGGAGTGGTTTTATACTGTATAACTGCTGCAGGAATATAGAAAAACAATCATATGGGCTGGTGTGGAGTCTCCAGTGGTCTCCAGTCCAACCCCCTGACCAAGGCAGGCTCAGCTGTGGAGTCAGACATGGTTGCTCAGGGCTTTATGTGGCCAGGGATTGAAATACCCCAAGGACAGAGATGGCATAGCCTCTCCAGGCAGCCCGTCCCAGTACTTAGTTATCCTGCCATGGAAATTCCCCATCCCAGCCTTCTCTACCTGGAAACTCCCGTTTCCATTTATGGCTACCATTGGCAAAAAGCCTGGCCCCTGGTAACCTCCTCATAGGTAGAGTGGGCACCTTGAAGGCGCCCTTCTCCAGTCCAGCTCTTGCTACCTCTTGTCACAGTGTCTCCTGAAGCCTTGCTCATGTAAATCCAGGTCAACAATATCTACTGCTCTCCCTCATCCATAAATCCAGTCATTTTATGATAGGTGACTGTCCAGCGGGTCAGGAATCATTTAGCTGACTATTCCCCATCCCTGTCTTCTCCCTCATGTGCTTGTAGATGCTCCACCCATGATTTCCCAGGGACCAAAAATGAGGCCGACCAGCCTGTAGTTCCCCAGATTGTTCCATTTGCCCTTCTCTGAAGACAGATGCAACATTTGCTTTGCTTGGTGGGGGGCCTCCTCCAGTCTCCATGACCTGTCAGAACTGAAGCAGAGCAGCCTTGTGAGGACATCAGATAGCTCCCTCAGCACCCTTGGGTGCAGCCCAACTGGTCTCAGGAGCATAGGTAAGTTGAGGGCGCACCTGAAAGCCACCAAGTATCTCAGCTTCTGCCATTAAATCACTGCCCTCCATCCAGCAGCTGGTCCAAATATGCTGGCTGAAAACAGCTGGTGACTCATGATGAACCACTAACTACAGCATCTTAGAGCTATGTGAAGTATTTTGGTATGTTGATTGTCATTGTGTTCCACCATGACTGTCACTTTCCAGTGTTTTCTGCTCTTAATGTACTTTTAATTTTTTGAGAGACTGTTCCAGTCTGTGTCATTCATATTCAGATGATGAAAGGTAGCGTTGTGGAGGATTTTCCTTCTCATTTAAAAAAATTTCCACATGTGACTGTTTTTAATGCTGGAGAGATGCTCAGTTGGTGGAAATTTCTCATATCTTCATGCAAATTTACTGAAATACACAGATTACACAGCTGAGCTGCCAGTCTAGCAGACTGTATATTTTCTGAGTGTTCTTCAAGCTGCTAGTAAAATTTCAACCTTCAAAGGTCAAGAAGGGAGAAAGCCTGATATATTGACCACAGATTTTGATACATTCACAGGTAAAAGAAATGTGACTTCAAAAATACACAAACCCCTAGTGGTATATAGTTCAATACTGGTTTAGTTAGACCTGAAAAATATGGAGCTTGTGTAGGCTTTGAGGGTTTTGGGACTACATCCCCATGAAGATAGATCAGAGACATTTAGGAATGACTGCTCTTTCCCGGTGTATTTATTTTAAGAATCCTGATGAAAACTGAACTTGACAGTTGCAGCTGAGGGTTTCATTTAAAAGAAAACCCTGGATACTTGAAATTATTCTCTGCCAAATAAGTGGCAGCCATGCAAAAGCAATTACTCTTAAGAGGGTTTGAGATGCTGAATTTACTAAAAAACCAAGCTAAGAAATAGCTACCAAACCGAGAAACAAAAGTCACCCCTCACATACGAGACCTAATCCATTCTCTAGGTCCCACTTTCTCTTCACTAGTTATTCTCCTTCCACAGAGGTATTAAAGCCTAGAGCAAGACTGAAATATGGAAGAAATTATTCTGCTCGTCCTTCCCCTAAAAAAATAAATGAGTGTGCTTCTCAGTTACACAACAGTACAGAAGTGACTGTAATAAATTTAAAACATTTGTTTGATTGCTTTTTGTGAAAAGTCCTACAGAACCTAAGAAATATGTTTTAAGTATTGTATTAAAATAGTGATAAATATTTCTAAATAATGGAATTAATGACCCAAATTTCTATTTTATCCTGAATGTCAGTCCATTACTCTTACACTTAAGTAAATGTAGCAATGTGATGTATGCTTATTCTGAATTGTAATTCAAAGAGGAAAGAAGTGCGTGTTTGTAAATTTTACTGATTAGGAAGTACCTAGAAAGATTTCAGCTGCTAAGAGAAATCTCATTTATTTTCCCTGTGTATCTGAATACATAATCATTGTATCATTTTAGGAAGATTTTCAGATTCAGCATAGACAGCAGAATAAAGCTGGACAGATAATCCACCAAAAGAGCCTCCTGCCTACATATATAGTTAAAGGAGACTTGCACTGTATTTTCAGTCTAGGTCTCACTGGGACCTAGGGGATAGGAAACTGGGGGCAGGGAAGACAGCCTTCAGGACCAAAGCAATTAAGTACCTTTGTCCTGAGTAGGATCTGTAACCCCATCTGAAAATAGTTCTGCTGAAACTTCACTTCTCCTTGTACCTTGGCCACCTGAAGTAATGTTTGGCAAGGTCTGTTGGCATCTCTTTCAGACATGCCCTCTCTTCCCAGCAGATCACAGCAGGAGGAGAAAAGGAGGCAGGAGACTATGAACCAAGGAGGCAAGGGCGGGAGACAGCTTGTTTGCTGAGGAAGGAGAAAGCCTATGAGACTGGAGATACTGAGGAAGAGATCTTCTTTTTCTCTGTGCCCTTTCTCTGTGCTCTTTTTCTCAGTTGCAGTGGGTAAGCAGGCAGATGTTAACACGCAGCAAAGGCATAATGCTTTGACTAGTTCCTGTGAAAACAAAATGAAGTTTCTCTCTGGCCCTTCTGGTTTTGGTCATTTGAAGAAAACAAAATTTCTCCAAAGGTCAGTTGCCTCTAGGGAGCAGGCATGGGAGTGGGGGTATTATCTATGAGGATATAGTACAGCTATCTGGTATATATCTGTGGTGGCATTACTAAATATCCTGTTTGCTGAGTTTCCTGGCATGGCAGCAATTCAAATTAAATTTAGTGGGGATGGAGGGAACAGTATGTGTGGTGCTTGTATTTTACTCTCCAGCAGAAGTCCTTAAAGAAGATTTACATGCGTTGTGTAGTCTGGATATTTATTTTTTCTGGACTCTCTTTCATTGCTGTCTGATCGTTGTTAAGGATTTATGTATCTCATAGGCAACAGCTGCTCAGTGCCACAGTACCACATGCACAGAAGAAAGAAAAAATGCTTTTGGTCTCATTGCCCCAAAATAGGTTCACCTGGGTTTGCTCCTGTGTAAAAGCAAATCCCCTCTGCTTTTTGGGGCCCCCATAGCAATAGGAATTGAACGCATCAGGATGCAAGGCTTACGAGAGTGTGAGAGGTTATTTCTTAAGATCATCTCCTTGCTCTGCACGTCCAGCATAAACATGCCACACAGGTAGCTGTAACAGCACTGCTTGGTCCAGAATAAATTAAGCCACTGGGCTCGTTTGGTCTCAAAAGCCCGCAGCGCCTGGCCTGGCCAGCCAGAGTTGGCGTGTTAACAGCAGGTACGCCGATTTTTTACAGAAGGACCTATCTGCTTTAAACTTGAAAAGCCGCAAAGGGTGGCTGGGATTAACTCAAAGTTAAGGTTGACAGTATTTCAAATCCGGCTTGTAGAGGAGGTATTACAACATGGTCCTAATAATCTAGTGGTTCCAAGAGGTAATTACGGTTTAACTGCCTCATGCAAGCAACATGCTTAATTAACATCAGTCTGCTGTTGAATGGGATTACAAGCATTACCTACAGACAGGTGATGTGTACTCTTCCAGTATGTTTTCCATACTAAACTAATGTCACATGAACACTGGGAAATGCCTCTTCCCAGCATCACTAATGCAATTCACACAGCTGGTGCCAAACTATACTGAAGACTCACCCATAACTGTCAATGCTAAACCACAACTTTCACTTTCCCTGCCACGTATCAGTCAGTAAAATATACTTTGAAGCCATGTGATCATTTCTGCTCCCCACCACCCCCATGTATAGCAAAGGCAAGTTGGTTGAGAGGAAAAGAGAGAAACGGGTTTGATGCTGGCAAACTAATTTCATTAGCATAAGTGGAGACTTCAGCAACTAAAAATTTTCTGCTAAAGGATTTCTGAAATACTGCTTGTTTAAGTGAGAGAATGAAGGTAGAGTCAAGTCCCTGAAAGATAAAAAAATATGGAGATAGCTAAGATTAATATGATTTCATGGTACAGAGTAAAAGATCATAACTTGTATGTGACTAGATCTCTCAGTAGGCCTGGGTTCCCAAATCCAGAGGAAATTATTATTAAAAAGTATTGTTAGACCAGTATCTGTCAGCAGAAGTCCCAGCACCCTGTCTTGGAGTATGCAACATGGATTTCAACAGATGACATCTGCTCAGCACCCATCCTGACATGTTTTCCTTAGATGATTTTTTTTTAATACCATCTTTTCCACACAACTTACGTTTTGGGGGGAAAACAATATATTTTCAAATATATTGGTTGTCTTAACTATTTCTTCTCAAGCTCTATCAAGACGGACAAACTAAAACAAATACTAGCAGATCCTAGAAGAACCCAACCATGTGTAACACTCTGACAGCAAAGCTCAGTTTCAGAGCCACAAAATTTAAATGAGGACACTGAGCAAAATATTCCCCTGTCTGAAGATATTGTAACGTAAGGCAAGGCAAATAAGGGAGACCATAATGCAAATACAAAGGAACTGTGTGAGGTTACTGGCTGACCCAGAAAAGAAAATTTAAAAAAAAAAAAAAAAAGGAAGAAAAAACCCCAAACTCTTACTTGTATGCAGAGCAAGAAACTGACTCATTTGAGTTATAAAATAGAAAAACTCAGGATACATATGAGGAAAATAACTTGATAAATCAGATTCATGTAGATTCTTGAAATCTGAGTATCTGGAAAAAGTCGAGTGACTTGATTTGGAAAAAAGAACATAACCTAAATGGTATTGCCTTTTTAAGATACCTGGAAGGCTCCTTGCCTGTCAAAAGCAGGTGACTGCCAATTTACCACACTGCGGTTTAGGACACTCAAAGCACAATTAAGGACACTGACCTACTGGAAAGTAGAGAGTTTGAAAACTATGGAAACTGGTCTACTAGGTTATTGAAATGTTAAGCTGAGGATGAACGGTATTGCTAACTGGAATTGGGAAGCCATTTTACATAACTCGATTTCCCATGTTTTAACTGACTGAAGAGGTGCTCACTATAATATTAGCTCTTTTATATATTCTGTAAGTGACCAAAAATATCTACCACTAAAACTTTCAAAAGAAGCTATAAATTAAAACAGTGAAATACCACAACAGAACTTAAATTAAATCAAATTTATTATTTTTAAGGAGTACCACAGCCATTTAGAGCTAGCAATAGCACTGAATCTGGAGGAATGGATTATGTCCTCCTTATCAGCACAGTACAAGTATGTTGGAGCAGATGGCCTCTTCTTTCATTTTTATTTTCTAATGCATTCTTGTTATAACCCAGGTAAATTTTTAATTGTCAGGCCACTTGAAAATGCACCAAGTAACGGTGATCTGGTTGGTGACCTTAATTATAGCTGCAGTGTTCATCTTGAAGGTTTCCTGTCATGCTAGCTAGGAAGCAGCATGAGAAATAAGCACATGCTTCCTGTCAAACCGCACCCAAGGCATGGAAAAGATCAAAGCACAAGTATTAGGTTTCTGGGATCAAATCAGCCTTTGAGCCTAAAATAACTATAAATAGCAAATTGTTGTTGTTATTATTCTTAGGGCCACTGAAAATTCTTATACATAAGTGGGGACTGAACTAGCAGTGCCTCCAACGCACCGAGCAATTTTGGAAGATTCTGGCTATGGAAAATTAAAAGACAAGTCATGGGATTTTGAATAGCATACGTGTTACTTCAGCAACGGTTTCACTGGCTACTCATTCCTTCCCAGCACTGGTGAGCTGCACTGAGAAACTGAACTAGCTTTAAAACACAGAAAAGGGGGGGGAGGAGGGGAAGGTTATTCAGTAGGCAGAATGCAAACCAGTTTCCACCCTAGCTGCCCACAGGATGATAAGGTCATGGTGTGAGGGCTGGTGTTAGCTGGATACTTGCAGCAGGGACTGGAAAAAGCAGGTATTCTGAGTGCCCTGGGCAGCACCGCAGCAGAACCCACCATCACGGTTTCAATTTTAACTGCTGTATCCTCTGCCTAGCTTCCAAGTTCAATCCTGGTGCAGGTCTGCATGTTGCCTTCTTCCCCGAGAGGGAACCCGAAGGTGATCAGAGCAAACCAGCAGGATTAGAGCACCACTGTATTCAGAATTAACAGTTGAAGAGTTGATGTAATCATGACGGTTTTAGTTTTTAGCTATTCTTAACAAAGGCCCAGCATCTTCAGCACAGCATCAATATTAGCCTGTTGCTGCAGTACCAGTGAAGCATTTTTCTTTCATGTTCACTCAAGCTAGCACTACACTCTTACTCCAGTCCCCTAAGCATCTAGTAGGAAACTGAGACAAGTTATGAAAAACCAACCACTGATGTCAGTAAGGGATATAATCTAGATTTTGAGTTTTGTTGGTGCCACAAAGTTAGTCAATTCTAGGATGGTGATTATTTTGGCTAAGTTTCTTGGTAGATTCAGTGAAATACTAATATAAGTTAGATTGCTTTCTGTAGCAATTGTATCTGACTATGGGGTCTTCTCTGTCTGCATAGTTGCAATACCTTTAATTAATCTATTAATTTTTTTGGCACATTCAGTACTCGTTCAACAGATCAAGAGTTCTTTTCATGAAATTGCCTTTCTAAACCATTTCAAATCTGCCACATCTGGGTGTCTTTTCTGCAAGTCAGTCTTAGGGAGATGAGTTATTTTGTGATTCAGTTTCCTCAGAAGAAAAGTAAATTCCTCCCTGTCTTATGGAGAATGTACGCTGAACAGCGATGGTGTCCCATTTCTCCTTCTGTACAGAACAGAACATACAGTGAGCATACACAGGATCTCCCTTGACTCTACCCAAATGGTAACATTTAGAGCACCTGGTCAAGCAGCAACTTCGCTGTCTATGTGGGCGGTACCATTAACAAGAGCAATACAGACGGGCATTCATTGTATCACACAAATGAGTAAGTACAAAGCAGGCCGGAATAGATAGGTAAAGGGGTTGATGCTCCAGCTGTCTAGCAGATTTCAAGCAATGGAGTCAGGAGTCCAGCCTGTGCAGAGAACTTCACTACCACTTTTTCAGTTTACCTGGACTAGCAGTTCTGGTCTCCCAGAAGCTACTCATGTACCTTGCCTTTTGGTGTAAATTCTTAAAAACAAAACCAGCTTCCTTTCTGCTAAAACTGTAGCATGACTTCCTGGAATTTCCCAGTACTATATGCAGTGAAGTTACATCCTGCTGCAGCTTGTGCAAACGTGATAAAGCACAACCATCTATAAAGGCATTCCCATAGACAAGCTGAAGGGGGGGGAAGACAGGGTATTTCCCTCCACTGCCTCAGCTCACAGGCCTTAATTATCTGTTTATGCATCATGTGAGAGCCTCTGAAGACACCCTGAACAGCTTCCAGGTGGTTTTGAAGGTGGGGGTTGGCAAGAAGAGGCCCTATTTGACATTAAATTGCTTGCCTCCCTAGCTGTTTGCATGATCAACAGTAAGGAGTTCATTATGTCTAAGTATTGGGGCACACCTTAGGAGAAACTTCATGTCAAACTACCCTTGGAAGAAACACACGCTGGCATCACAGCAACAGTTCCAGAAACAAACAAATTAGTCTATTTTGCCATTTGCTAGTGCCTATAATGAATTCCACTGTCTTCTCAGGAGTAAGATGAGACACCCGGCAGTTAGCTACACATGACAAACCTGAACTGATATGGAAAGAAATAATATCATCCCTCAGAGTGTCCTGTTCTCTCATCACCATGCTCCTGTACCACACCGCAGCAGCTAAACTAAGAGGCCTAACTTGGAACAAAAGTCATCCAGATTTCTTCCTTTCCCTTCCACCAAAAAGAAGCAAATAAATAAAAATCAGCTGCACCAGCTAAACCTAAACAAGCATAGACATATGAATGAATGAACATATGGAGAAAAGGTAGGAACTTGTCTCAGCTGCAGCTTCAGCTGTGTATGGCAACCTACAGTAAAAACATTTTAGGTCTCCAGCATTAGGGTTTTTCTGGTGGTGCTTTTAGAAAGACTTTAACTGTAGGAAGAGGCAATATAATTTAGAAAAATATCTTTATTTTTGCATACTCAATGTTAAAGGAATCTGGAATGTAAGTTGAGCTTGACAGAAAGCAGAAACCAGCAGTTCCATCAGTGACATTTAGACACTACTGCAGTTCTTTTAAGTTTTTGAGAAACTTGAGTCATTTTGGATCCAAAAGCAAGGTTCCTGATACAGCAAGCATAAAATTACAAGTCTAACTGATCAGGCATAAAACTGAAGTTTCCCTGAGAAGATGTAATTACAAACTAGTGTATAAACTTTATATCACATTATCAGGGGAGCTTAAGAGTACAAAAGCAAGATTTGGCTGCAAAAATTTTAACACAAGTCCTTAATACTCCATGCTGAAGATGATTTTTTCAGGACAATTAAGAAATACATATTACAGAGCTACAGAAATCAGATTTAAATTAAATTATGACAGCTGGCTTTGGTATATTCCCTTTTGTGTAGTTTTCACATCAATTCTAATGTTATTTTCCTGAGATCTTTCAGCACTCAGTATGAAGTCTGTGCAGTCCAGCTGCTTTTTTCCTTCCCTCCCATCCCCACATGAACAACATGCATTTTCCAAGCCTTAAAACAAATAGTTTAGCCAAAGGAAGTCCATTAATTACATCTTTTAGATAATAAATATTCCAAACAGTTGGCCTTCCAAAAATTGCTGTCTTCGATTTTGTACCCAAAGTTCCAATCCTCAGTGTGCAACACAAGGCATCCCCATTTTCACTCGAGATATGTCTTCTCTCCCCCTTGTCCATGGACAAGGCACAGAGGGCGTCTTCACCAACACAGTGACAACTATTATACCCATCAACAGTATCAGTTTTACATCTTAAAGTACATAGCTCTACACTATTTGTACCTATGTTTTGTAACAGGAGCATGCAACATTTCAGTTCTTTTTCAGATACAAAGCTTTGTGTCGCAAATACTCTTCCAAACATTTCACTGCAAAAGGGTCAACATCAGTGTCAAACTTATTAGCAAAGAAGTGGTGGTTTCGTAGCATCCAGTTCAGGTCTCCTGCCCCAAAAACACAGACAGAGCGAACATGAACTCCACTGCATGGTGGGTAAGGTGCACCTTTGGACACGTCACCTTCAAAGTACTGCCACTTGACAAACCTGGCCAGCGCATTCATGTCAGAAACATCGTACTTGTTACTAGAAGAAACTGCACCCGGGACTTCAGGGATTCTCTGAATTGTTGCCCACAGGTACTCATCTGGGCTGTAAGTGTCTTTTGCCCACTCAATGAACTTAAGTATTTTGCTGCTTTCTAATACGTATTCTACAAATCTTCTGCTAACTACAAAATAGGCACTACCAGAAAAAACTGGAGTACTGAGAGGTGGTAGTTGTTTGTCTATGCCTGTATTCTTTATTCTACCATCAATAATCTCATGGTGTTTTTTCCACCTTACTTCTTTATAAACAGGCATTTTTTCCGTTTCCAAGCTGTTTTCACCTTTAAGGGCTTTTAATTTCTCTACTATTTCCTGGTTGGTCTTTATAGGAAAGTCCATGCCACAGAGGTTTATTAGGTATTTCCAGTTTGAACTTCTTCTGTAGAGATCTTTCATGCAGTTAATATCTGCCTGCACCCTGCTCCAAGAAGCATATACAACATTCTCTAACTGGCTGGAAATAAAGACATTATCAAAACATGAGACTATTCCCTTCACAGCAGCAAAAAAAGATTCTGGAGCCTTTTTGTCAACATGAATGCAGTAAAAATTCTGAGGGGCATAGATTGATCTTAGAAGTCTATCAAGCATCTCAATTTTGTGATAAACCACTATTGAGTAAGCAATTGGAAATTCTGCTTCTTCGCTGCTGAGAGGTTCCATAATGTATTTTCTAGTCTTGGTGAAGGAGGCACAGTCTGCTGTCATGTTAATATAATCATTTGTTGTTAGTCTGGGGCGTTTCTTAAATGACACCGACAATGTCTCAAGCTTTACCTTTTGAATTTCTTCTATATCCCCCTCTATAATCTTGGTGCAGTTAACATTGACAACAGGATCTTCTTCTGTCAGTTCTAGATGTCTCCGATTTAAGAAGTCTTGTTTCTGGTTGACTTTCAAAACCGAAATTATTACTAAAATAAGAGTTAGACACAATAAAAGCCTGAAGCGCAAGTTGTGGCAAAACCGTAATTTCCTCTTCAGCATTTCAAATACCAGGTAGCTCTGCAGGGCTAAAAAAAAAATTGCCCTCCACTCTGCTCATATCAGCTTCAACAACTTCAGGAAAAAACAGTTTATGTTTCTCAGGAATTTGGTGACTTTCTCAGGGAGATGGAAGGAAAAATCCTAAAATAAAATGAAACATGACTGTCATTCAAAGACTAAAAGGTTTCTTTTAAAAATTACTGGTTAATAATTGCATTCCTATTTAGTAACAGTAAGAAGGTGCATAGCTCATCCAAAAATATTCTGTTGAAAATTGATGAATAAAATTAGTTTATTTTTCCAGAAAAAGATTGGGAGAGGCAGATAGGTTTTGTGAGACACTATTTCTGTTGTACTAAGACTACAAACTGAAGTTCAATAAGAAAACAGAGCTGATTCAGCTGCATCTGACAAAATTAAAGCCAGTAAGTCAGATACATTGCTGAGAAGCAGGTATCTGACGTTAATTCACACTTCAGAGTTTGACACAAATGTCTTATACATACTTCAGTAATGACAGAGATTTCATTATAATTGTAACTTACCACTCACTTCCTAGGAGTCATGCTATATCTTCTCAATGGGAAAGCAGGTCCCTGAAGCCTTTCAAGATTTTTATGTGAGATACAGTCTCTTCAATATCCTGCAGACGAGCTTAGAAATACCATCAGGAAAGTGCTGATGAGGAAGGGAGAAAGAAATTAGTATTGTATAGCTCCTCAGCTTTCAGAGTTGTGGGAACAGCTGTGACTGAATTGCTGAAGTACCTTTTTAAGGTGAAAGGCAACACTTACAGCCTAAAGCTGATTTTTGTTAACTCACTGCAAATGCACAAATCTAAGAGCACAGCAGTGTTGTGTTACCATTGTTTAAATGCACTTGGTTTTGTGATTCCAGCAACTGATTTTACATTTTTATGCTCCAAGTCTGGGTTGCAACAAGATTTAGGATACGCCAATCTTATTTTCATCTTTATTTCACAGGCACTACATTGTTTTTGTTTGTTAGTCCCATTTCTTCTTAAGCACCTTTTTCCTGTTTCAGTATTCTGTGAAGGGATAACGGCACAGCTATGCAGCTGCTATAGCTGTTGAGAAAACTGCAGCCTAGAACTGGATTACAGAACTGGGTGTCTTTTTTTGTAAGTACTACCTCATGCAGGTAAACTGATCAGGAACAGGATATCCTTAAACAGCTTACTTTGCCACTCAAATGCCATCTGGACTCACAAATTCATTGCCTGATAACGCAGTGCAGGTTTGAACTTCAAACCAACCTCTAATTGCAAAAGCCAAGAGTTTCTAAAGAAAGTCTTCCAAAATTTTCATCTGTAAGTTAAAAGGTTAATGAAATACTGAGGTATTTGAGATACAGCTCCTTTCATTTTTACTACTTTCAAGAAAAATTTAGTGCCTCTGAATAACTTTCTGAACAGTTCTAAGAATAACTGCTACCCCACAAAAAAGGGTAAGAAAATTTAAGAAAAAGAAGTGTGCGCTGTGTCCACTTCTGGGTTTTGCTGTAGGCCGTTCAGTGTAAGATTTTTCTTTTTTTCCCTTCTTTTCTTTAAGCTACCCCAGTATCACCTTAGCTTTTAATTCTAAGACTGTTGCTTTTAACCTGCTACTTGCAAATCTCAGAAAGGGATGCATGTAAGAAACTGAGGCCTGGCATCACAAGAGTTTTTTGGTAGTAATGCTGCCATGGGGATGCACTGCACATTGGATCCACCACTACGCCCACAGCATTGCAAACTGACTGGGGGAATTGATCCATGTGTAGTAGGTGGGGGGGAAGGTGCAGATCACTGCACAAATGTCTAGCACTGCTATAAGGATCAGCAATATTTTAAGGAAGTACTATAACCAAGTATTTTGTAATTCAAGCCACCAGCAGGCAGAGACCACAAACTATTTGTGACTAACAGCATTATACAAACATCTTTCTTACTATGAAATGTACTCTGTTTTCAGAGTTACAGCTGTAAATATTTTAACCTGCATCTCTAATTTATCTTAGGGAGATGGACATCTGTACGAAGTCTGGTTTAGGTGTGTTTAGGTGTATAGTGAAGTCAGGCTGGAAGAACTAAAAGTGTGACCCTTAAGGTAAGTATGCAGGTGAACTAGTGTGCAGTTACAGCTGAAAGCATAGAGAGGTGCCTTTTAAGTACTGGGGCCTCACACATTGAATTAAAAAAAAAAAAAAAAGGGGGAGATTCCACAGTGTTGTAACTTTCAGTTTGAAATGCAACATCAAACACAATGACATAATTTAGAGCAAGTTTTCACATGCTTAATAACACACCACACGCTTGCTTACTTGATGTCCTACTAATTTTGACTAGTAGTTCTAATCCAACAAAAATAATACCCATCACATATGAAATTAACAAAGGAAGGATAGTAGCTATGTGAAAGTCTCCATAATCTCTATCAAGTATGTATTTCCATAGGGTGAAGCTTATGATACCGGTCACCCTTACGTTACTGTTTTCTGACATCTTAGGAATGAAGACTTTTCTAGAACATAAAATGTACTTCACTTATATTTGTGAAGCTTTAGCTGACAGAAGCTGGAACCCTTCTTTCTTTAGGATGAGAGATAGCACTACGATTTTATACCATTCTCAGTCTTTATAGGAGCACTAGCATTGCGGAGTAACACGCTTCAAGAGGACTGCCACCCCCTCCCTCTTTTTTACAATGCTGGGAGACAGAGCCTTAACCAAAAGCTACCATTGCGGTCTTCACCTTCTACAATTTCCAAAGAATAAAGCTTCCTAAGATGTCTTTCCTGCTCCTGTTTTAGAATAAAACTTAGTTGAAAGCGGGATAAAGAATCTCTTACAGAAAGGCCTTGTATACCCAGCTGGGTGCAATTCCTCTATTGTTCTGAGCTCAGAATAATCAGACCCTGTATTTCCATTATGCCAAAATTAGAGATCTGCAAACATCTACATGTTAACATGGTCTTATCTTTAGGTGGAGGTTTTCCCCCACAGGCAAATTTCTCACTGACACGCTCCTTCCTCTGAACCATCTTAATAAGTTACTATTTGTCTATGCTTGCATTCCTTTTCTAAAAAGTCCTAAACCTTGATCATATCCCATTCTTCGCAAAAGCTGGCCTTTACAGGATAAGGAAAGATTTGGTACCTTTCATCTAACAATGTACCTGGGTTTATGTGTTCATAAAGTTTTATAAGCCCATAATACTCATTAACATAGCTTAACAGTGCATTCATTAAAGCTTTTAGCACCTTCTTCTCAAGCTCTGCGTAGCTTTAGGGTGCACACTAGAGAACATGGTGTCAGAGGAAGCACTTTGCACTGTGGGAGAGCAGGAGGGAGGTTCGTGCAGCCACAGAGAGAAGACTTGAAACTGCAGCCTTGGTCTTGCACTCAGCAAAACTTCAGCTGCAGAAGTTACGTGCTTGACCTGCTTCCTTCTTTTACTGCCTCCTCCTCAAGTCAGACCTGTATTTCTGATGCAGTAGTCATTTAAAAGGGGAAACTTATAGCAGTTGCTGGTATTTGGAGGAGTTAGTAAAAAGGTTGAGCTAGCTGCTCACTTCCCTCTTTCCTGACAAAATTATTCTTCACTGCTCTATACAAACTGTACAGTATGACTAAACGCAAACCCAAGTCAATTTCAACTTGATTTATACTAAAGACTAGTGTTCTCCATTTAAGTAGACCTTATGGAAAGAAGGATTACTATACCCAGATTAAATCTCCATTTCTGGCACCTCTTCTATGTCAGAAGGCAAACCACTTGGATCACCTGCCTCTTAGTTTATTCATCTGTGAAACAACTACTTATTACCTGGCAGTTTGGGAGATATCTTGGTAAAAGTCAGGTTCTGATTTAACTTTCCTAAGTGTAAAGGTTCTACTGTAAAACAGCTGATCTTGTTAACAATGTCTTTACCTGCTTACTATATAAACTTGTGTTAACCCTACATGCTAAATTATTAATTTGACCCATGGTACTGACTGAAATGACTCAGCCATAGACTACATGGGTACTTATGCCAAAGGAGCTGAAGGGGAATAACCTTCATCAAAGAAAGGCTGGAAGCACGGACAGGAGGGAGCCACACCCTCCAAGCCCAGCCCAGGGTGTGATTTTACTTCAGTTTGGCCTCACCCATCCTTAAAAGCAAACAGAAACCTGAGTCTTCAGGGAAAAAAAGCCCAAAGAAAAGACTTTTTTTTACAAGAGTATACCACAGCTTGGATGAAACCAAAGTTCACGTGGAGGTTTTATACAGGCAGGCTGGACTGGAGCTGCAGCAGGTAAAAGCAACATCCACACCTCGGGGCTGATGCCCAGAGGAGGAGGTCTGCGAGGGCCCGGCGGCATGGACCCCCGGCAT
>NW_009259112.1:913965-914197 GCF_000687185.1 Egretta garzetta | reverse complement strand
CAGCCCCAGCCAGCCCCTTCCCACCCCCGCCACAGCCTCCCGGGGTGTCAGCCCCCGCCCCAGTGACGCCCCAGCAGGGTCAGTCTCCAGCCCCCACAGCCTGGCCACGGGCCCTGACAAGCTGGGCCCAAGTCCCAGCACAGCCTCAGCCTGTCCCCATCCCCAGGGAGGTACCTGATGCCAGGGCTGCCCCCATGGCCCCTCAGCTGCCCTGCCCCTGGCCTGGGGGGCG
>NW_009259112.1:913455-913657 GCF_000687185.1 Egretta garzetta | reverse complement strand
GCTGCGAGGCCCGGGCGGCAGGGCCCCCAGCCATCGGCAGCCAGCACAGCAGGCCATGCTGGCTGCAGCTTCATGGCGCCACTGGTCCGGCATCATGACGGGCTGTTGGTGGAAGGAGCAGCCCTGCTCCCACCTCTGCTGGCCGCACGTCAGGCCGGGAAGGGTATGACAGCAGATCCAACCAGCCGGCCTGCGGGGCGCT
>NW_009259112.1:907442-912707 GCF_000687185.1 Egretta garzetta | reverse complement strand
ACCGGCCCCACAGCCCCATGGAGATCTCTGCTCACCATGCTGCAGTCCAGCAAACCCGGCCCCCGGGTTTTAGGCTCTTGTTTGGACTGATACAGCTGAGAGCGAAAGGTGTGTCTCTTCCTAAACGAGGGCAAAAGCAATGGCAGTCTCTAATCAGCATTACACTAGGGTGGCACCGCTTTCTGGAGCTATTGTTTTGCCTGAGTTACAGCACCAGGATTGGAAAAACAGGATTCCCATCTGCCAGATGTCGCAGGGCCTCCTTCCTGCCAGCTCCCGTAAAACACATCACCCTCCTCTGTCCTGTCTGAAGTCGTTCAGGGAGCAGAGTGAAACCATAAACTAAGTAGTTATTTTTTGTAGTTAAGCAATTACCACACATTTTTCCACTAACTGTATTTTTTCCTTGGAAAAGCAGTCAGGGCTTGCTGTGAAATGGTACACAGACCCATCTCATGATAAGATGAAAATCATTAGGGGGCGGTGGCACAGGAACAAAAAAAAATCAGGCATCTTTTGATTTTGGCACTTCAGTCTTTTCTCACATCATTGGAAATACTGTTGAGGCAAGATGTCAAACACCAATTCAGAATCCAAAAGGAAGCACTGTAGCCTCTAAAATAACGCCGTGGGCCAGTATCAGCACCAGAAGTTCAGAAGGAGGTAAGCAGAGGGTACTTCAGCAGCCTGTGAATCTTGTGAAAGACCAATAGAAAGGCAGGAAGAGCATCATGGAGGCTGTCAGGAGGTCAAAACCAGCTGTAACAAGAGTGGGGAAGGTTTTGCAGGCTGAGCTGCAACGTTCTGGTGTCACAGCTCTCAGCCTGGTGGGCTGCTGAACTGATGTGCACGCAGCTCCTTCCCACCATTTCTCCTCCTACTCTGCTTCCTCCAGAGGAAGCAGACAGTGATGTTTGCTCTCTTGTAGTTGCTTTGGTGACTTTTGGCATACAGCTACTGTGAAGAGGACCCAGCAACGTGAACATTACGCAGGCCTCACTTACATGTCCACAGACACACTGGCTTTTAATCAAAGTTCAACAAAAAGTATTTGAGAACTTCCTGGCAGCTGCACTAACATCCTACATCCATTCATGACAACCTGAGATTTTTGTTTTTACAGAAATGTATTGAAGAAAATCCAAGTGGAAAATGTAGGGCCACCTCTGAAGTGCTAGGTGGGATGGGCCAGGACACAAGTAATCGTTTTGATGGGTGGGGAGTGAGAGTCAGAACTGACTTCTTTTTCCCTTTTCTTGCCTCGGTGACAGGGAAGATATAAGGAAACTTCAGCTACCCCTGAGAATAGTAAGTGAGCAGGTGTTAACCAGATCCTTGCTATTCTCTTTCCCCATTCACAAATTGCACCTGAGATACAAAACTTTTCCTCAATGCCCTCCACTGAGAGCGGATTTGCTGCGAAGTTCGTGAGTTTTACAAGGGCATATCCATGGTGCTTCAAAGCATACATGTCCTGCAAGCAGTTATTACAAGTAACCTGCTTCCATTCCGGTTCAGTTATGCAGCACATTTGTTCTGATGAGGAAGTGATTTTTAAAGCCATAAGCAGCTTGCATAAAGACAAACACACATAAGCACAAAAACAGACTGCACAGACGTGGGGGTTATCTGCAGAGATCTGCCAGACACAGAGCGGGAGTCACATTTACTCAGCATTTCCATGCACAATTTGGAAAGTAGATGTGCCTATAACTGAATGAAAGTATTCAGGTTTGTTCCGTTAGATAATCTTCAGCCTTGCTGAAAATAAGAATTGGTCGCTGAGTATTTGGGCTACCATTAGACTTTACAGGACTAAGACCTTAATTCTGAAAGTCATGCAGAGACAGCAGCAGGGTTCTATGTGGGCACTGTCGTCCACTCATTGACAACACTCTGCAAGAGTAGGGCTTTTCCTTCAGCTTAAAAAGAAACAGTAATAAAAAAGACACTTCCTTTCACTAGAAAAAAAAAAACCACATTTCTAGTCCCTCGTTAGCTTAGAAGGCAGCTTTAAACAAAACTCCACAAATGACTAGTACTGCTACACCTACCACTACATGGAGATTAAATAGTGAGAGTAGCTGAAAGTAGATAGCTGTTCTTCAGGGGGGAAAAAAAAGGCATGAAAATAAATTCAACCCCCTAGGTTATTTGGAGATCTTATGTTCAAATGTCAAGAATCTGACACACTAAAATCTCTTTTAAAAAACAAGTAAACCCACATGAACATACACTCAGCATGTAAAATGGCATCGAAAAAATGTAAATTTTGGTAGCCTTTCTAGTTCTCTCTTGCACTACCATATCAAGTAATCTTCCTCAGAACAGTTCAAAGCCTGATTCCCATTTGCGTTCATGTCCAACCTTAGAGGTCCCACAGGCAGACCTATAACAAAAGAAATTTCAGCTAAGGAAAGTAAAGCCATTACAGCAAAGTCATTCAGTGACCGGGTCCTACCTTGAGAGTAGAACCTCCTAGTACTGCCAGAAAGATATATTTTACCTTAGGGTATCTAACACTGAAAGTACACTCACAAATCAAATCCCAAATCCCAAAACAAATACCACAAAATCTTTGAAGTAATGTTGTCCAGTACAACTGCCTGGTGTTCATCAAGAAAATTTGTTCACATTGGCTACTTGAAAGTAAAATGCGTATCTATTTTATTCATGTTATTCTAAAGTATATACTACCGTTTTGCCAGTCGCTGCACTCCTTGCGCCCACCTACAGAATTTTGCTCTTCACTGCCTTGTGACAATGCTGTATTTCTGAATGGGACACGCTGGTGGACTCTGTTACAGGAATGGTAATATACCTATTAACCCACAACTAAATCTCATGGGGGAAGCAGGAGGCTGTCAAATTTTTGAGTACTTGGATCCCTCTTCAAGCACAACATTTAAAATATGATTTCTGAGGAGACTTTCTTTAGCCCTGTGTAGAAGCCAATGTTTTAAAGCCATGCCTACAGTTACAGTTCATCAGTGAGCTAAAGGACAAATAGTACCAGCAGCAATAATCTCCTCTGGAAAGAGCAGGTGTCTCTTGCAGTTACAGGACTAACAAGGATCAGCATCATGCTTAGGTGCACAGGTTTAACTCTATTGTGCAAGTCAATAAAATACTACTACTTTTAATCTACAGCTTAAAAGGTACTATATGGTATTTTTTTGTTTTCTTCACTGTTCACTTCAGGTGAGATGAGTTTAATCTGATCTGCAAGACATCTGCACATAAAAATACAGTTCAAAAATACAGCTTTTTATTGTCTAAGGAGCAGATACTACCTGGCAAGTAGCTTCTGTTGCAAAATACACCAAAAAGACAGACACCCCCCCCCCAAATTATAGTTTATAGTGCTGCATATATCATCAGCAATGGGTAACTTTCACAGAAACTTTATACTGGGTGAGAACTGCCACTTCTTACTCATTTCCTTACAGGATTTTTCAGTAGGAAAACAGCCTAATCCTTCTACCTTCCACCCCTCAAAAAGAGAAACAAAGAAGGCTTTAAAATCTAATCGAGAGCAGTAGGTATGACTAGGATAGGAGACCAAACACACACTTTTCATTGGGATTTACAATGTTCTTGCCTGGTGGATGCAAACAGCATTCTGAGGTAACCTATCAGAGTTTTCTGAGATGCGATGAGGTTTCTGTTTGTTTTATTAAGCTTCTCTACTAGTGCCACGATTATCCTGCATGTAATAATGCTTCATAGCGCAAGAAGTGGTTTCCTTGGAGCTATGAGTAAATTGCACAATAGCACAAACTATTTTGGTTGTACTAGTTGGGCACGCTACATTCCTGTGGAATTACCTTTTTTCACCTTTCCTAAAACAGAATTCTAGGTTGTTCAAGTTAGGTGTTTTCCGGTTTCAGGAGCCTATGAACCAAAGTACGTGGAGAACTTTTGGATTATGTTAGAATCCAAAGGAAAACCAGGAGGAGATTATTACAAAACCAAAATTAAAATCTTTTCATAAGACTAGCGGTGGGGTTTCCACTGTGGCAACAAATTTGGAGAACAGGATTTTGCTCAGTAAATCACCATATTCTCAGCCCAGCAGGCTGTAAGTCTTCAGCGTGTATGGTCCCCAGTGCATTTCGCTTAAGTCAGAAAAAAAGAGAACAGACTCGGCAAAGGTATTAATCGGGTTTTTTGAGCAACTTTGGGCTCTTCTGGCCTCAGGAAAGAAGTACTACCCCAGACAATTCAGATTCATGATGCTGATAACTGATGTTCACTATAGGCAGAGAACAGAGAATCACTGAGGAGAAAAAATAAAAGTAGTATTTTCTTTTGTATACACCTACTTTCAAAAGCAATGTACCATTGTAACCGAGCTCCAACTTGAGCTACAAATAGTGCATTATTTTTCACAAGAATTTTCAAGTTGACGTCGATAGACTGAAATGCTAGATTTGTCCCTTCTTCTCTTACTACTATTTCTGACTCTGCCATTCTTCCCAGCTCTGAGGTCGCCCACCTCATATTCCATTAAAAAAGAAACTTAAAATTGCAGAGTCCGAAATGGCAGTTCCCTCCTGCTGCCACTCCCCCTATTCCCCACAAAGAAATCTACTTTTCTGGGCAACACTGAAAGGAGGCAAAGTGCCAGACCATAACTGAGCCTCCTGTGAGGTTGCTGAGCCCTCCCACCCAACTTGGGTCACAGAAAACTTACTTACAACCTTCTAAAGAGCTTTGCTGTTCTGGGAAAAAATGAGGTTTCTTCAGGGGTTTCCCAGTTTCAGCAAGTTTAACAGAGGAAAAAAAAAAGCCACACCCCAGGACTGCAACACCTCAGGAGCATCAGATCTCCCCTGAAGCCTGTGCTTGCCAACATTACAGACCAACCCAGCAGCCCCGGGGGCAACAGCCTGCCCTGAGCTCCCCTGCATGCACTGCCACGGGAAGAGCCAAAGGGAAGAAGGGAAGGCAGACGGGGAGAAAGAAGGAGATGTAAAGAGGAGAGAGGAGGACAGGGAAAAGGAGGGAAAAGGGGAAAGAAAGAGGGGAAAGAAAAGAAAGGGAACAGGGGGCAGAAAAGGGGAAGAGATAGAGAAATCGAGAAAAAGACTAAAAGAAAGAGGGGTGAGGAAGGAAGGGAAGAGGGCAAGGACAGAAAGAGGGGAAGAAAGTAAAGAGGAGCAGAAGGAAGAGCAGGGGGAGCGGCCCGGCAGCGGCGCCTCCCCTGCTCTCCAGCCCGGCACGCGCGCGGCGGTCCCGCGGCGCCGCTTCCTGAGGCACGGA
>NW_009259112.1:905601-906826 GCF_000687185.1 Egretta garzetta | reverse complement strand
GGGGTGTGCCGCGGCCCGGAGCTCGCCTTTCGCCGGCGGACGGGCCTGAAATGGGTCAGCGGGTGGAAGAATCGAGGGGCGGACGAGGGGGCCGGTAGGGAAGGGAGCGGGCCTGGCTGGGAAGCCGGGTACGAACCTTGGAGCGGTGAAAGGAAAAGCGTGTCGAGGTAGAGCCTGAGGAGGACTTTGATTTGTTGTTCAGTTTGTCCCATCAAATGCCCACTGACAGTAAACATACTGGAGAGGGCTTGGAGAGCTGTGAAACATGAAGGTGGAGCTTAGGTGCAGGCAGCTTCTTAATACGTTACCCAGCTACTTAAAAAGAAAACAAAGTTAAATTCCAGGGAAATAGGAAGTTCAAAGAACGCGTCTTCCTCATTAAAAAACTGCAAGCGCTGCAGCCTGCAGCAGCTTGAGCAGTGCTTGCGGCATTCCCCAAGAATCCCCGCGCATAAGCATGATCTGGAGCGCAGTATGATTTGGCAGATCGAGGCATGCCTAAAGGAAACTCCTGTCCTCTCCACGTCCCAGTTGTGAGCTCCCACTGGAGGCTCCTGCATCTGCATGGTAAGCAGGATCGAGGGCCTGAAAGCTAAGAAGAAAGTGAGAAGATTTGGTTGCGTGGCTGTCACTGAGAGACACCGCCAGGAGAAGGGGGAATTGCCTCCACACGCCGCCACTTAGATCAGACAGGTTAGTTTGGGAATGGACTGTGAGACCTCAAATCTGCATTGTCATCTTAGAATCATAGAATCATAGAATGTTTTGGGTTGGAAGGGACCCCTAGAGGTCATCTAGTCCAACCCCCCTGCAGGAGCAGGGACACTGCTAACTAGATCAGGTTGCTCAGAGCCCCATCCAACCTGGTCTTGAATGTTTCCAGGGATGGGGCCTCCACCACCTCTCTGGGCAACCCGTTCCAGTGTTTCACCACTCTCATTGTAAAGAATTTCTTCCTTATATCCAGTCAAAATCTACCCTGGTTTAGTTTAAAACCATTACCCCTTGTCCTGTCACAGCTGGCCCTACTAAAAAGATTTTCCCCCTCTTTCCTATAGGCCCCCTTTAGGTACTGAAAGGCCACAGTCAGGTCTCCCCGCAGCCTTCTCTTCTCCAGGCTGAACAAGCCCAACTCCCTCAGCCTGTCCTCATAGCAGAGGTGCTCCAGCCCTCGGATCATTTTTGTGGCCCTCCTCTGGACCCGCTCCAACACTTCCATGTCCTT
>NW_009259112.1:885986-905052 GCF_000687185.1 Egretta garzetta | reverse complement strand
CCAATTTAGAGAGCAGGATGTTGTGGGGGACCGTGTCAAAGGCTTTGCAGAAGTCTAGATAGACGATGTCCGTTGTTTTCCCCTTGTCCACTGTTGTCACACCATTGTAGAAAGTCACTAGGTTCATCAGGCAGGACTTGCCCTTAGTGAAGCCATGCTGGCTATCTCAAATCACCTCCCTGGCCTCCATGTGCCTTAGCATAGCTTCTAGGAGGATCTGTTCCATGATCTTCCCAGGCACAGAGGTTTTGCCCTCCTGGTCCCCCTCATCGACGGGAGGGATGAGGAGAAAGGTTGCCAGTGAAGACTGAGGCAAAAAGTTGTTGAGTACCTCAGCCTTCTCCTTGTCCGCTGTTAACAGTTTGCCAGTCTCACTCATCAGCAGGGGTACGCTTTCTTTAACCATCCTTTTCCAGCTGATATACCTGTAGAAGCCCTTATTATTATTCTTTGCATCTCTAGCCAAGTTTAGCTCCGGCTGCACCTTGGCCTTCCTGACCCCATTCCTACACAACCAGACTGCATCCCTGTACTCTTCCCAGAATGCCTGTCCCTGCTTCCACTGCCTGTGCTGTTCCCTCTTTCTCCTTAGTTTGACCAGCATCTCTCATCTCAGCCATGCCGGTCTCTTTCCTTCTTTGCCCGATTTCTTACACCTAGGCTTGAGCTCTGTGGAACACATCCTTAAAGATCTGCCAGCTCTGTTCTTTTCCCGATCCCTCAAGACTGTTTCCCAGGGGGTCCTTGTGACTAACTCCTTGAAGAGCTGGAATTTTGCTTTGCTAAAATTTAGGGTCCTGACTATACCCCTTGCTATTCCCATTTCCCTCAGGAGCGTGAACTCCAGCAGTGCGTGATCACTGTAGCCCAGGCTGCCTCCGGTCTTGATATCTCCTATGAGCTCACTTGCATTGGTGACTACCAAGTCCAGTATCGCATCTCCTCGGGTAGGGGTGTCTATTACCTGGTTTAAGAAGTTATCCTCAATGCATTCCAGGAATCTCCTGGATTGCCTACAGCTGGCTGTGATTCTTTTCAACCAGATGTCAGGGTGGTTGAAGTCCTTCAGTGGGACAAGAGCCTGCAAGGACGAAGCCTCCTGGAGCTGGAGGAAGGAGCCCTCATAAGTAGGCTCCTGTTGATCTGGTGGCCTGTAGTAGACACCAACCACGAGGTTCCCTTTGTTGCCTCTCTCTCTGATTCTTACCCATCAGCTTTCAACCGGCTCATGGCTATTCTTCAGGGACAGCTCTTCAAACTGTAATGATTTCTTGATGTAAAGGGCAATGCCTCCCCCCCTCCTTCCTTGCCTGTCCCTTCTGAACAGCCTGTAGCCATCAATAGCTACATTCCAGTCATGGGATTCATCCCACCAAGTTTCAGTAATGGCAATGAGGTCATAGCTTTATAGCAGCACAGTAGCTTCTAAATCCTCCTATTTGTTTCTCATGCTGCATGCGTTCGTGTAGAGGCATTTCATCTGAGCTGTTGGCCACGTTACCTTCTTAGTGGAACACCCCTTGTTTCCCTTGAGGTGTTTCACGGATGTTTCCTTGTTGGCTTCTATTACCTCCAATAAAATATGTGACGCCAATAAAAAATGTTCCAATCCAATATCAGGGAGGTTTTGATATGATCCCAAGGACAAGATTAAGACGCTGTATCCGGTCAGATATTGTACAACCTTTCAACTTTATTGCCAATGTGGAGGGAGGAGGGAACCACGTGAGGAGGCAACTGAGGAGGTGAATGGGGAAAGGCAAAAGGGAAAAAAAGAGAAAAAAAGGGGAGAGAGAGAAAGGGAGCGGGTTTACATCCAGGAGGATGGGGTGAAAGAGAGAGAGAAAGACAGGACTAGCTACCACCACCCTGGGTCCAGCGGTGTACAGCGCTCCTGTCTGTGGTGTAGTTGATGTTCCAGTGCCCCCATCTGCTACTCCAGGTTCAGTCCACGCGATTCTGGCTTCGTCAAGGTGGGTTCCAAGAGGTCTGAGGGGGAGGCATGAAGATGGGAAAGAGGTCCCCTACCGGAGCGCACGCACTCCTTTTATAGGGGTTGGGGTCCCTTGCTCATGTGCAGATCGCACTTGCGTACGTGCTGTCTCCTTCGGACGCCTTCTGCCTTTTTAGCGCGTTGGGCCTTGCGCAGGCGCATGGTGTTGTTTGTCTGCAGACCGTGAGGGCAGGATCTTCTGAGTGGCGAGAAGCGGTGGTACAATGGTAGTGTCAAGACAAACTGCATTCAGTAATGGTTCACTACAAGTCCCCAGCTCATCTCCGCAAGATTTCAACTGTGCTGCAGTGTCCCTGGCACGCCGCTGTGCAACAGGTTGAGGGCTCATACTGGCACCCCATCCCTCTAATCGGTCCCTTGACCGTGTGTCATCCCACGGCTTGTCACAGGCAAGCCTGATACATTCCCCCTCCCCCTTTGCCTCTAGTTTAAAGCTCTGTCAATGAGCCCCGCAAGCTCCTGGGCAAAGACCCTCTTTCCCCTTTGAGAAAAGTGGCTCCCCTTTGATGCCAGCAAGCCCGGTACCGTGTAGACCATCCCATGATCAAAGAACCCAAAGTTGTGGCGGTCATATCAGTCACAGAGTCATGTATTGATAGATTGGGTCCTGTTCTTTCCAATATTACTGCCAACCACCGGAAGGAGGGAGGAAAAAGTAACCTGTGCCCCAGATTCCCTCACTAACCATCCCAAGGCCTTGAATTCTCTTTTAATCACCCTTGGGCTATGTACTGCAACTTTATCAGCACCCACGTGGAAAAGCAGTAAAGGATAGTAGTCCAAGGGTCGGACCAGGCTAGGAAGTTTCCTAGCGATGTCTCTAACCTGAGCTCCTGGGAGGCAGCAGAATTCCTATGAGGTGGGTCTGCCTGGCGTATTGGACCCTCTGTTCCCCTCAGAAGGGAGTCTCCTACAGCTGTGATGCGTCTTTTCTTCCTTGTGGTGGTGGTAGTAATATGGGGGGAGGTCTTTCTGGTCTTTGCAACTCCTCTGGTGTAGATGGATCAATGTCTACATTATCCACTGCCTGGTCTTCCACATCTACAGCCTCATACCTGTTGTGCAGAGGCACAATCTTCTTGACAAGTTCTTGTCAAGAAAATTTTCATTATATATATACCTTCTGGGCAGAGAAGTCATATGTAACTACATGCTAGCTTGGCAGTCTTCCCTTTTTCCTGGTGGGCAGGGAAAAAAAAGGAGTCTTTCTAGTTTGTTCTCTATAGGGCTGAACTTCTGGTGGAGAACCATGCCAAAAAGGCCTTTCCTCTGTAAACCCAGTAGAAGTTTCCAACAGGAGGGAGACATTTTTGGGGAGGGGGCAAGATTTCCTACTAGTTTTTCCCATGGAGAGTAATGGTTTATGATTATAGCTGATGATGCTATCTTCATGGTCTTGCATGTAAGTTAGAACAGTAAGTCACAAGTAGCGTAAATTTAAGTATTTGTTCTCTTGCAAAACTTGCCTGCAGAGCATCACAATATTGCCCTTGCAGTGCAAGTAGTAACAGTAGACCTGAACACCGAGTATTCTTAAGAGACTGAACTGGATGAGCTTTGGGGGCAGCCGTTTTCTCCCATTGTTTTTCATTCCCCCCCCTCCTCGCTTAGTTACTTACACAGATGCAAAGAAGTGCCTCAGATCAGAATAAGCAAAGCACCAGAGCTGATGCATACTGCTGCAGTACAGAAGTGCCCTCTGCCAACTGCTTCCTGTGGAGAGAAAAAAAAAAGAGGAAGCATTGAAGTCATTACTGAAAGTAGTTATTTCAGGCAGACAGCTGAGGTTCAGTAGTCTGTTATTCTCTAAATTTTGCACAGGTAGAAAGTGGAGTTCTTTGCAGACTGACATGATGAGAGAGGTTGTGATCCTTGGCTGGCCATGCTGGCAAAAACTCGTCATTTGTTTACTGCAGCTTTGCGAAATTTCAAGGGCTGTGTTTCTGCTATGGTTCCTTTCGCGGATAGTTTTTGTCAGCTGATCCTGAAAGAAAACAGATGAAGTGGGCTTGCACCTGGTTTTCACTCTTCTAACCTTGAGGCTGGAATATGAAGGTGATGGGGTCCACAGGCTGCCCGCCCTGCTGTGTGGTAGACCAGTGAGAGATGGCTGCAGTGAAACAAAATAAATAAAGAGATGTCATTCACAGTTTTCAAAGTACTGACAGGGGAATTAAATAAAACAATGGAAAAAGTGGAACTTAGAGACAAAATATAGACAAAAGTGAACAAAAAGCAAGTCACAAATATGGGAAATTTAAAACACATATGGATTTTGTTGTAAATCTTGACTGGTTTGCATGAAATCTATTTGTACATGAATATTTTATAGCTGTGGTAAAACCAACAATCCAGTGACAACAAGGCATACAGACAAAATAATTCCGAAATTTTCAAGCACAGTTTTCTGTACATGGCTATAATTCCATAGTTATGGTGCAGGAGAATACAGCTTAAATATGTTTCCACTAGGAGGACATCTGTCTCCTAGGTATGCTTGCTCTAAACTAGTATCTCATTTGTCATTTGACAGCTGCCACCAGGCTTTTAGGTTTTTTCTTGGAAAACCTAAAGAATATCAAACATTTTTAAAGACTTTAGTTTTTTTATGCTCTGTCAAAAGTTTGAGCTGCAAAGAATTTTTTAAACCTAATGCTTAATGGTCATTCTTGTATCTTCTCAATTTTACCACTTTTAAGGAAGTAAGTTTCCTTTTCCTGAAAAGCGAGACAGTGCTCCAGCATTTTGTAAAGTTAATAGCCTCACTGCCAGCCTTTTCAAAAGATCACTGGTCCGAGTTTTTGTGTCTAATAAGGGTAAATGCAGGATCTGTTTCTTGTGATAGTTCAGACCTAACATTAGGAAGATGCTAGATCCTAATGTCTAACCTCAGGTAGACAGAGGATCCTAGCCCCAGTTTTGAATGCTGCTAGAGCTTGAAGGTTTCTTAATATGGAGGCTGTGCCCTTACTACATTAGGCTTCTCTAAGGGAAGAGTTGCTGCAATGCAGAAATTTGTGTTATCTTTTCTGTAAGCAACCCTAGTAACATTTCCCTTTGTTGTAAAGTTTATAAGACTTAATGTTCTTGCCTAGATTGCCCACACTGCTTGCTCTGTGCCTGAGTAGGGAAAAAAAAATAGTTTTAATCTTCATTTTGCAGATGAACTCCTTAAAGCTGAGCCTCAGCATAAGTCAGTGGGGGGGTGCCAGAAATGCAAACACTGTGTGTGTGGGGAAAAAAGGTCTGAAGAAGATGATCACAGCTGCCAAAATGACTTTAACCCAAAACTTTGACAGAAGAAAGACACCCCACCCTGTTTAAGTAAGTATATCTGAATGATGTTTTAGCATGCTTCTCTTGGGAACAAAGTGTCTTCTGATATGCCTGAGTATTCATTTGTAGGCACGAACATGGCTCATGGCTAAAGTGAGTAAGGGAAGGTCATATTTCCTTCCTCAGAAGAATATGTATGTGTAATAAATATTAGAAATACATTGTGTGTTTATACAAAATTGTCGTACTTCTTGAGAGGCAATTTTTTCAGGTAAGTTTAAAACGAGTTTAATATGAATAAACTATGTCAGTGCTGCATGATCAAGGCAATCTTGGGACAAACTTCTTCCAAGACACTGGCTGGCAGTTAGTAGTAATTACAGAATTGAAAATAGAGTGGATTGCAGCCTTGAGTTGCCAAAATTAACTGTAAAACATACACTGGGTAAATTAGGGGCCTCTCATTGTACCTCTTGTGGGTTTGGCCTTGGCTTGCTGCCAGATGCCTACCTAGCCACTCTCTTACTCTGCCTCCTCAACAAGACAGGGGAGGAAAGTAAGATGGAAAAGCTCATGAGTTGGAATAAAGACAGGGAGATTGCTTACCAGTCATGGTCAAAACAGACTCAACTTCAGAAAGATTAATCTACTGCCAGTTAAAAGTAGACTAGAATCGTGAGAAACAAAAGACAAAACTAAAACCACCTTTCCCCTAGCCCCTGTGGCTTCTTCCCAGGCTCAACTTCACGCCTTCATTTCTGTCTCTTCTATCTCCTTCCCCTGAGCGGCACAGGGGCATGGGGAATGAGGGATGTGGTCAGCCCGTAACAGCTCCTCTGCCGTGCCTTCCTCCTTACGCTGTTCCTCTGCCCCAGTTTGAGTCCCTCCATGGGATACAGTTCTTCGCGAACTGCTCCAGTGTGGGTCCTTCCTACGGGGTTCAGTCCTTCAGGAACAGACTGCTGCAGCGTGGGTTCACCCCCCTGGGCTGCAGCTCCTGCGTGGGATATACATTGGTTGCAGCTTCCTTCAGTGCATGTCCACCTGCTCCAGCGTGGGGTCCTTCCCAGGCTGCAGGTGGGTATCTGCTCTGCTGTGGACCCCCATGGGCTGCAGGGGGACAGTCTGCCTCACCATGGTCTTCACTGGGGGCTGCAGGGGAATTTCTGCTCCGGCACCTGCAGCACCTCCTCCCTGCCTTCTGCACTGGCCTTGGTGTCTGCAGGGCTGCTCCTCTCATATTTTTCTCACTCCTCTGTCTCACAGCTGCTGTGCACTGTTTTTTACCCTTTCTTAAATATGTTATTGCAGAGGTGCCACAAGTGTCACTGATGGGCTAAGCTTTGGCCAGCAGCAGGTCCCATCTTGGAACCATCTGGCAACAGCTGTGTCCAGCACTACGCATCCCCTGGCCTCTTCTTGCAGAGGCCACCCCTTCTGCCCCTGCCCCCCCCCAACCTTGCCAGGTAAACCCAGCAGAACCACTTAGGTTATTTTTGGTTACTCTGATCCAGTTAAAAAGCGTGACTTGCCGATTGCAGTGATGAAGAGGTGAGAAGCAGGCCTGGTGTCAACATGTTTGCTGGGGGAATGAATGACTCCTTCTCTTGCTGGCCACTTTGGCAGGAGCGATGAAAGATCAGTCTGGTGTGGCCTGGCAAAGCCAGTATTTTAACTATAAGGAGAACCAGCCAAGCTCCTCCTAAGACACTAACAAATTAGACAAACGTCAACCTTTCAAACTTCTCCAAATTTTATTTATCAAGAGTAACAATTGTCTTAGAAAGTCTCCTCTCCTGAAGTAAAAATAAAACAATACCATGTAAATAAATAAGCACATACATACACATATACATGCAGACATACACATATGTGTATGTATACTTTTTTTACTAATGTCCAAGTTTGTTTCATTTCCTCTCTACACTTTTGAAATATTTCATGAATTTCAGAGCCTGGTTTCACAACTGCTTTAAGTTAGTCTAATTGCAGGCTTTTTCTGAAAGGGCTGCAGACTGCGTAGCTGCAATGCTCTGCTCAAGCTCATCCTTTGATTTTCTATCATCTATTGACTACTTCATAGCCCAACTTTTCCATTTAGGTTCGTTTCATTTCTCCTTTCCCCCCTTTGTGGAAGGTGGTCTGTTGTTACAGCCGTGAGGAACAATTCCACAATGAACTGGTTTATAGTCTCTCATGTTCATGTTTTGCTAGACAAACGTGTATTTTCTTTCCACTATAAATGATTAAACTCATGTGATCCTATATCACATAAGCAGCATCTTTGATTTAGTTATAATATTTTTACGACAGTGTTTTGCCATCAGTTGTTACATAAACTGGTATTCTGGTGCTAAGCCTCCTGTTTGCCTTTTGCTGGTGTTGCAGACTTCAGGGTTGTTGGTATAACATATATAGCTAACATGATTTCATGCTATACTGTCTGTTATTGCTACTTGTAGGGTTTTTTGTGGCAGATGCAAGCAGAGTGAAGATAAGGACCAAGGAAACAATTCCAAGAGAATGTGGTAACTTCAGAAGGTGGCCAGCCCAGTGACTGAGAAAACTGGTAAGAAATGAAGAAACCACCCACCAGCATTAAGTGATTGGACTTGGGGATCTGGTAATGGGTGGCACATTCCAGGAAATCTGTCTCTAAGGGTATAATTGGGGTGCGTGTTCTGCAATGGGGATCCCTCCTTGGAGACACCCAGCTCGAGCTACTCTACGAGTCAGATAAATAAAACCACTTATTTCCTCAGCAGATTGGCAAGCTGCCTTCTTCGAGCAGGAAGCTAGGGCCGGGCCCTATTGAGGTGGCATCCACATAATTCCTAACATGGACTAGGTGGCAGTGCATAATTCCTGCAACAAAAGATTGTCTTTAACTTGTATATTTAGTACACATGAACCTATAATAATAATTGTCCCCTGGTATATGATCTGATTATTGCCTGTTTGTGACTTTACTATAAGCTTAGACATCACATAGTCATGAACAGCACATCACCATAAATCACAACGGTTTTATTCATATTAGGTATAATATAGATAGATCATATTAGATACAACTGCCTGTTGAACAGTTCCTAGAATCCTAGAACAGTTCCTACTGGTGTACTATAGAGACTATACTTTCATTTTTATTAGGAATTTCATCTTTGTCCACGTGCTTTTGCAGATGGCTTAAATTCTCGGAAATGTAGCAATTTCATCAAAAGGATGGGTACTGTATTTTATTGTATTTTATGTATGTATGTATTTTATTGTACCCTTTATACAGTCTTTCACAGTGCCCTTTCCAAACTCATCCTATTGATTTTGCAGATTTGAGTTTCCAAATCTGTCTTGTTTCCTTACGTTCCCAAGAGGTAGTGGTTTGGTCATGCAGTCCATTATTGTTCTGCCCTGGAGGGTAAATGTGGGGTCCTAATTACAGGCTAGTCAATTTACATTCTGCGATTCACCACTCCTTTTTTTATTCTAAGTTTAAATCTGGGTTCTATGTAAACATTTTGTTCAGGTTTGAGTGTCTCGTGTCTGTCACAGATACATGCTGGACAAGAGGTTCCCTAAGACTTTAAGACTGCCTATAAATTGAGGTGTCTTGTAAGAACTTCATAATTTTCCTCTTCACACCTCATACCTTTTAACAGTTTCATACTTTATAGGTCAAGAATATTTAGTACCTTGCCTTAGTAGAGTTTGATAAATTTATAGTTTCACTTATGTATCAATTATTAAAGTAATCTCGAATATCCAGGACAAAACAACTTTCTTCTCATGTTTGTTTTCAGCAGCTCCTTTGAGCTTTCCTGAAGGACAAAATCTTCAAATTTTTTTCCACTGGTCTTCTGTTTCCTAAGCCCAGTCTTATGATGTTCATCATTGTTCATCAGTGGCGGTGTTTTGTGGCAGAGCTAAGTATTCAAAAAAAACCCAATCAAAAAAGCCAGAAGTATTTACCTCTTAATGATGAGTTACAAGGAAGATGCTTGTGAGAAAGAAAGGGTTTCATGTCTTGCTGGAACTACTGCAGTAAGTCCTCAAGAGCAGCTCTGTTCTCTGAAAATGTTTTCAGTCCTCAAGAGAATGAAACTTTTGAAAAATATCATACCTTTTTCCTTGTGAGAAGTCCAGAGGGATCTTATGCTGCTGCTAACCTGTTGAAACAGTGAAAAAACTCGATGTAAGGAAGGGGTCTATGACATAAACACACAAAAAACTATACAAGCCTGATTTCCAAGCAAAATTCAGGGGTTTGCACTATCATAAAAAAAGGTTTTGTAGTGAAAAATATTATAAACAAATATTCTGATGTGGTTTTGTATCCCAGCTTGCTGGCATATGCCTAGAAGTCATCTGTGCCACTCTGCTAGGAAGTAGTGTTGCAGTAGTCATTTTCTGGCTCAAACAGAATCCAACAGATAGGGTTAGTCGCAAGGCTTGTTAAAGCCTTAGGCCGCAAGCTGTGAACTTTCATCCAGACCGCGTACTGAACCTTTCCTTAGCTACATGAAGGAAGGCCCTAAAACCGGTGCAAACCAGAAAGATAAGGTAGCCACAACCATCAGCAGAAGATGCATCTATTAAGATAAGAAAAGGAATGTCCTGCCCAGAGACAGAGAAAGAATCCAATAAGGAACAAGAAGACCCCAGACCAAATATTGCTATCGCACCAAACTGTTGTGTGAGGGGAGGGAAACTTAAATTGTAAGGGTATAATTGCCCAGGAATTTCTTTGGGGTTGTTCTTTGTTCTCTGGAGGAACCCAGCTCAAGCTGGTTTTTTACCTCCGTTCCACTCAATAAATTTGGCATATGTCATGTTGGAGACTCTGCTTCAGGTCGAGCCTGAGGGGAGACAAAGCGCCCGAGAGTGAGTGTGTGTGAATGAAGAGTTGAAAAGGGGCAGCTGATGGCTCAGTGGACCTGCCCACTGCTAAGGGATGCTAGTCCCAGCAGTTAAAGCCTCAGGTGGTGTATGTGCGGCTCCCTGAGTGGCATATGAATGTGCGGGCAGCAGCTTCTCCTTTAACAGTAGGATTGTTGGCCACCCTGAAGAAAACTATTTCTCCTTCAAGATCCACATATGAAGATTTCAACTACATCCTCAAAAAGACTCCATTGTCCTTTGTGTGTAAAGGCTTCCTGGCTCAAATAGCTTCATTTAATCCATGTATTTGATATTCTACGTACTCTGAATGTTGTTTGATCTGTCAGTTGGCTGGTCTCTGTACCTTAGGATGGTGCTTACCAAAAGGGTTTAAACCAGCACTGGAAATCAATGGAGTTAGTTCTAATTTACCGAGAAACCATCCAGTAATCTGAGACAGCACTTTCTTCCCCATGTTGTCTAAAGTAAGGACAATGAAGACCATAAGCAAGTGTGAGGCTAAAAATCTCTATTCAGGCAGGCACCAACAACCTGTAGTGATATAAACTGATACAGCAGAGAAAATAATTTGAGCAAATCACTGTTCTTTCCATAATCTGAAGTGAAAAAGCTGTTGTGCGAGAAGAACTGTAGCCTGTTATTTTCTAGCACCAAGCCAGAAGAGGAATGAGAAATAAACACAGGTTATCTCAATCTGAAAAACTGCACAGAAGTAAATACAAAGAAGCCTTTCTAATAATGCAGCTTGAAGCCATGCCTTTGCGAAAATATGTCTAATACAAGCCAAGAAGAAAGAGTACCTGATGTATAGATTTTCTGTTATCTGTAGTTTCTGAATTAAAATAAAGAGGGCAATTATGTCTTCAGGGAAGTGCTTTGAGGTTTACTGATGAAATGTGCTGCACAAATGTAGATATTGCATTGCTGCAGCCATTGACATGACTGTCCAAACCTTTTGCAACCTTTGCTTCTTGCAGCCACCTTCTCCGTAGTATCTCAAGATATGTTCAAGGAAATTTATGGTCTGGGCCCAAAACATGTAAGTATTCACTGAAAGCTCAGAGTGAAGTCCAGTGTTGACAGTTTTCTTTCTTTGGCATACTGCTGCAACTTCCTGTACGAAGAAATTTAATGTATTGGCAGACCATTCTGGGAAACTGGCCTGGCGTTCGCACAGAAATAAAGAACCAACCACGTATCATCCATCCTGTTTCTCCTCTCTCCTATACACACATGGCAACAGCTATGTTCAACGCAAAGTCAAAACAAAACCAAAAAATCTTCATTCCTATCACAGCAAAATATTGTATTGCACATTCTACTTGCGAAGAGGCATAAAATGAAGTGGTAGATGTTAATCATACCGGTTAATGCTGAACATACTGAGGTTGTGCTAATTAAGCAAGATCACGTTAGAGATGTGATGCCTTTTATGTAACAGGCATGATTCTTCAGAAATTGGTTCAGGACTAAAAGTTGATTGAATAAAAATCACTACGTATATAATGCCAACTAATGTGCAGGAAATAATTTGGAATTTCTAAATAAAAATCACTTCGCTTTTTTACTAATTTAGAATTGAATATAACCCATATTCCTGGCAAATATATATAGGGACAACTAGCCCACATAGGTAAAATCAACGGCATTGCATTACACTGTGAAGAAGTATGGAGTGAGGCTCTTCTGTAATTTAGTTTTATTTAGACCATTATAGTTCAACTGATTTCAAAAAATTTACTGAGTATATAAACTGAGGTAGCTGAAATCAGAATTTTCCTTGATGCTTAAGCAACCCATTAGATCAAGGTGTTAGGGATATTCATTGGCCAGAATTTTGTTTTTAATCATGTAATGTGTTCTAATACTTACTGAGAAATGTTCATAAATTCTTCAAGATCCTTCAGGTGTTCTTGGGCAAGTGAGGCTGCTGTGAATGTGTTCACGACCTGACATATTTTATGAATTTATCAAGAACTATAGTCAGGGAAGCTGTCTAATACAAACATATTTAGCAGAAGTACTTGTCAAGAAAGTGGAGGATAAGTAATTGTCTAATTTAGCAATATTTTAAGGACTGAAATGGAAGGGTTTTCAACTCCATATTGATATTCTCTTTGTTTAAATATAGTGTTGACATTCACTCAAAAACCAGCCAACTGGCATAAACAAATTGGCATGAACTTGCAGCATTTTTGGCTGCTCAGGTAGACAATTGTCTTTTGTTAGCCTTTTCTCCATTAATTCACTAACCCATGTCCTTGAAACGAGTCTATAAGAAAGCTACAATAAAAGCAGATAGAAAAGTTGATTAAATTCCTACACAGAAAGGTCAGAACGATGGAGGTATTGATCTTCCTTGAACTTCCAGGTTCAGCCATGCGCATTTTCCATCCGGCTGCAGTGAGAGTAAATGGGAGACATCAAATGTAATAATGTCATTCGCACTGAGAAAAACATGCACAACTGAGTGTTCTCACTGAATTGGGTGAGGCCACAAATTGTGAATCTGAACCTTACATTTGCAAAGTCTCAGCTGAATGTGGTAATTAATAAGGTCATGGGCTCATGTATTACTGCAATGAAACTAGATACAGTGATACCAAACAGCCCATGAAGTCACGTTCGTGCCTTATCTATGAGCATCGTCCTCAGATTGTTTCTTCGTTTCCTTGTTTCTTTGTTTCTAAATTTGACCTTTTGGAGGATTATGAGTTGCCCATTGAGGAGTGATGCAGAGAGTGAGCTGCCAGGAATAGGGCAGTGCAGTGAACCAAAAGGCTAGAAAAAGCACTACTGCATTTGGTGTTGGTATGCGTTATTTCACAGCTTCTTCTCAAAGATTTTTCAGAATATATCAAGCTTCTGAGTAATTTAGTATTAAGGTCCTCCAAAAGGCAACACGTTCAGAAACTTCTAGTTAACAGGCCTACTATGGGCAGTAAAAACTTAAGATTTAGCATGAAAACAGAAGTGTAGTTCAAAATAGATGTTTGTATAGATTCTCTTCCACGGCTTGATTTCTCTTTAAAAGAAGACAAAAATGGCAGTTTGCTCAGTTCTTTGATATTCTCTAACATCAGACAAAACAGTTGGAATGTTTTTGTGCCACCTCCTTATTTATGTCTAGAGACATTTAATGACTGTTGAAGTCACTTGTCTGCTGTGAGAAAATACCAATCTGAAAACTAACCAGCCTATTTCTTCTCTTCTGCCAAAGGAGGAAGTGGAAGATTATTCAAACCGTCCCTTTTTCACTCACAAGGAAATCTTTTGCAATACCTCAGAATGTCTGTTCCATGGTTGTCAGGTACAAGGTTGCCAAAATTCACAATGGCCTATACTAATCTCTGATATATTTTTTAGGCAACAAATGACTATATGATTCTCTTTATTAAACCTACCTGATACTACACCAATGATGGCTATGAAAAACACTGAGTTTGTGGGGATAATTAGCATAAATTATGGGTTCCCACTGCTATTTCTTTGCCAAGGCAAATAGTGCAGGGCAAAATGAGCGATCCAGGTGCAGGAGGTAGTGATATTAATAATGTAGAAAAACTGGTTAGAACATCTCCACATGAATGTAGTACTAAGTTAGATGGGCTGTTTCGAACCTCTGCAGCTCAGGATACCCTTGAGAAAGTAAGTGCAATAAGAGATGTCCCAAACCCACCCTGAGGTAGGTTTTTTTTGTTGGGGGGGTGGGGGTGGGGGGTGGGGAGGAAGAAATTATTTTTAATTATAACTTCCAATGAGCAAAACAGTCATTGTTTTCATTTCTGATGGATGCAGCTTAACTGGGAGAACTGAGGGAGAAACACACAGTGCTTCCACAATGTAATTAATTTAGCAACAAGCATACCAGCTGCATTATTCAGACAATGCAATCCTTGCTACTCTTAGGGAAAACAAAATGACCCAGGCAGGAGCTTGGAGAGCAGCTCTGTCAGACTTCACGTATGGCATGTGAGTTAGCTTCCCATATTACTACCAGCAGTCACTTTCCATCATCCACCAAGGAACTCACTGGAAACCAGCAGGTCTCATTTGGTGTGGAAGGCAAAGCAACTGTCATGCTGGAAGGAGCCCTGTGAGACAAATTGGTGATGCAAAAGTGGATGGAATTAGGCTGATATCTCAAAAAGCTATTTAATACAAACTTCTGAGTAAGGATAGAACCTACTAGACACCATGCTTCAGCCAAAGGACACATTCTCCTCATTTGCAGCCCTGTGTTTGGCATCTCCTGCATCACCAGATCCAACTGTTTGGCATATGCATCATTGCCACTTTTGCAAAGTTATTAACACAATACATTGCACACTGTTGAGTAAAAAGTCAAAGGAACTAGAAAGAAACGAGAAAGAAAATATGGTGAGTGTGTTTCAACTTCAAAGAAGTTGGAAGGAGTTACATGAGGAAGTGAATCTAATTTAACAGTCTAAGTACTGCAGTAGGGTTACTTTCTTCTTTAACACCTTTCTTACTGATACGGGTGATAATTATTTATTACATAATGTACACCCTAAATGCATGATGGGTTGCAGAAAAAGATCAGGTAACATGTGGATAGAATAACAGTTATTTGTTAGCAGCCCTGATCCTAGGAACAGCCTTTTATCCTTTCATATTTGGTGTCTTTTTGCAATTAGATATTAGAGTTGTACTTGGTTTGACATTGGGGTAGGATATGATTTAGGAAGATCTAAGCAGAAAAAAATGCCTTTTGCTTATTGTTTCTAAATATTACTTCCAATAAGAATTTGCCTGTCTATGGGGGAAGAGCTAGCTTTGGAGGAAATGCAGCTTTATTTTGCCCTTAATTGTTTAAATCCATACATGGTTAATAGAAAGCAGTTTTATGCTTCATCTAATTTATTAGAGTGTTCGTGTTTATGGAATCAATATTGCTGTTGTCTGTGCTGTGTAATCACTGGACGGAAATAATTCTGAAGGAATTGCTTGAGAATGCTCTCTTCCTCTTTTAACTTTAGGGCTTTATTCCCATCCTCTAGACCCCAAACAAAAGAAAACACAAACTGGTCTTGTGTTACTTCTGGGATTCTTCTTTGTTCGTGTCTTATGTATTCACAGCTTTGGTTTGACTCTGCAGATGGGTAGGGCAGCACCAGGCCAGGTTTACAAGCAAGGGCAAGTGACTGCATAGTGAGGCAACTTTGGGGAGTAATGCGGAGTAACCCTTCTGCCCACAGCACAGATGGGTCTGGCACAGGCTGCTTGCAGGAGTACTGGGACTGTGTGCACAGCAACTGAAATGTAGCCCAAAAGCCAGGAGTGGAAATTATGGCTAACGCTTTCCATTGTTGCTGTGCAAATATTTCCTGTGTTAAGAAAACACGAGGTTGCAGGCAAACAGTGCATATGGAGAAGGGTCTCTTTGCAGTGGCAGGCACAAGTGATGATTAGGGCTATTTCTTCAACAGGCAGCAGAAGGAAGATTGCTAAACAAAAGTGGTTGCTTTATATAGATGGCAGTGCTGTCACAAATGCAGGCATGCCCTGCACATGCCTGGGAACCAGCATCACACATCTTGGTGATGGCAGGAGTATTACAAACTCCACGTTCCTTTTAAAAATGAGAAATTTTCACCAGAACCTTTTTTGTTTGCTCAGCCATTTCTTAGTATGTGAACAAGGCTGCATCAGCAAGCCCAGGGAAGGAAAGAAGAAAATGGTCTTAAAAGCTGGTAATTAGCGTGCAGGGAAAAAACATTGCAGCCATTTCACAGAATCATAGAATCGTTCAGGTTGGAAAAGACCTTTAAGATCATAAAGTCCAACCGTTAACCTAACCCTGCCATCCCACTACTAAACCACGTCCCTAAGCACCTCATCTACCCATCTTTTAAATACCCCCAGGGATGGGGACTCAACCACTTCCCTGGGCAGCCCGTTCCGAAAACACGAGGTTGCAGGCAAACAGTGCATATGGAGAAGGGTCTCTTTGCAGTGGCAGGCACAAGTGATGATTAGGGCTATTTCTTCAACAGGCAGCAGAAGGAAGATTGCTAAACAAAAGTGGTTGCTTTATATAGATGGCAGTGCTGTCACAAATGCAGGCATGCCCTGCACATGCCTGGGAACCAGCATCACACATCTTGGTGATGGCAGGAGTATTACAAACTCCACGTTCCTTTTAAAAATGAGAAATTTTCACCAGAACCTTTTTTGTTTGCTCAGCCATTTCTTAGTATGTGAACAAGGCTGCATCAGCAAGCCCAGGGAAGGAAAGAAGAAAATGGTCTTAAAAGCTGGTAATTAGCGTGCAGGGAAAAAACATTGCAGCCATTTCACAGAATCATAGAATCGTTCAGGTTGGAAAAGACCTTTAAGATCATAAAGTCCAACCGTTAACCTAACCCTGCCATCCCACTACTAAACCACGTCCCTAAGCACCTCATCTACCCATCTTTTAAATACCCCCAGGGATGGGGACTCAACCACTTCCCTGGGCAGCCCGTTCCAATGCCTGATAACCCTTTCTGTGAAGAAATTTTCCCTAATGTGTAACCTATTTCCTTCACTTCCTCCTCCCTGCACTGTCAGTCACTAGGACAATGATTTTCATCTTCTGCTGTTCCTTATGCTATTGCATAGGTGAAAAAGCTTTCTCCCTTGTAGCTTGAAAACTAACAAAGCCTCTGCAGCTTTCTGTAAAGAGAAGTGAGGGCCTATGCAGGGTACTCCTGGACATAAAAAAGCAAATCTACCTCTGGGGCAGTATGTCTCTTGTGGTTTTGAGAGGATATTGTTCTTCCCAGCACTTCTAAATACAACTTCTACGAATGAGTCACTGGTTCAATTTTTTTATTCTTTATGTCATTGTGAAACCAATTCCTGCAGTAAAGACAGACAGTTTTGACAAATTGGCTTACTCTCTTGTAACGTGTTCCCAAACTTGTAAAGCCTCATAAGCATCAAATATCTGCTCCTTTTATCTCTGTACTCATTCCCGCTTAAGCTTATGCCCTTCCTCCAGGCTCTTCCCTCTGAGAGATTGCCCTTTTCTGTAAGCCTTTAGCACATTTACCTTCTATTTTTCTCCATCAAAAGTGGGAATTAAGAACCAAGTATCTCTTAAGTTCTAGGTCAGAAAATACAGTTTCTTTTTTTTTTTGCTTTCCAACTCGCCAGAAACAGAAATTACTCAGATTCACCAAGATCTGAAATTAAGTTTTTTTTCTGGTTTTTATTACATTTAAGAAGCTGAAAAATCCATTGCCCATCCCACTGTTTGTGGCTTTCTTTACACATCTCAGCTAACTACCTCCTGTAGCACATTATTACTGCTTATGTGCCATTTCTGATCCGAAATAGCTTGACACTAACCTCCAAGTTGCCTAACGTCTATTCATCTGCAAGGCATTGCACAAATCGTGACAATACAGTAAACATCTCCTAACCTGCTTCACTGAGATCCCTGGTCTTGTTCTTCTACATTTCATTGTGGGATTCCTGGTAGCAATCTCTGTTGATTGTTGAGAAACACAAGGTATTCTGGAACTCAGACTCTCAGACATACAAGAATCTTATTTAGTTATCTTCAAGGCTGGAAGCAGCCTGAGATGCCTTGTCCTGTACTGCTTTTCTTGTGCTACCAAAGCCTCTGTTGGTAGGATTCTTCCAAAGATTGTGCCAAACCATTAATCAGGCTGTGTTGTATCTTTCCTTTTGTAGCAGATTAGAAATCTGAATCAAAGGTTTTAATTGCTTTTACAATGTGTGACAGACTGGTCACAAACATTTTGATCTGGGTCAGCTGTGGCTGGAAAAAAGTATGTGTGACATACACCCAACATTCAGATGGCCATCATTATGATTCAGCCTAATCAGGACTAGTTAGATCACAGTTATTTAATCTGAAACATCTGTTAAATCATTTTTGGAAAAAGGATAAATAGGGAGGGCTGCAAAATGCTTTCAAAGGCTCTTTGCAAAAAAAAAAAAAAAAAGGTTGGGTTCTTCAGCAGTTTTAAAATTCACAGAATTTTAAATGCTAACCATTAAGTACATCCATGTGGAACAACACAATGCCATGCAGAGACAAGGGAAAGCAGTTAAGTTAGTTGAAAGTGCTTTTTTCAAGAAGCCAGTTGAGGCTTTTGTGTGGAGAAAAGGCACTAGAAAGAGAAACAGTCATTCAAAAGCATATGGAATTTTTAAACACATTGATGTAAGCTTTCAAAAAGCATCAGGCTGTACACCTTTCTGTCATACTTCTACAATATCTGAATTGCACCAGTAATCAAACAAGCCTTGTATTTCACAAATTGTTTAGTAACATACAAATGGTAATTGCTAGTTTTCTATCATTACCAGAAGCTGCTCAGTAGATAATATCAGCTATGCTTTACTATGCAGACATAAATAGTACCTGTTGCTTCACTGTAACCTAATGCAGTCTTCTTAGCCATCACATTAATCTGCAGTTATTTCTTCTAGAAGAATGTGGTCTATTCAAATAGAACAAAACTACATATCATTAAAAAAAGAAAAATTAACTCCGGTGGTTTGCTATTCCAGACTAAAATACAGAAAAAATACTTTCAAAGCTGGTGTGTTTATCAGACACTCTTGCAAGAATGTTTTGTATATATCTTTGTACTCTGATTTCATCACCTGGTTTCAGCCCACTAAAAGTAAGGCATGCCAGAATGTCCTTGGATTGAACTCCTGAATCAATGAGAGCTTTGTCACACTGGGAATGGAAACTTCCAAGGAGCTGGTTAAAATGCTACTAGTTTTACTACATGGCACTCATTTTTCTCAGTCACCTCCTGAATATTTCACTGAGCCTGGTGTAACCAGAATTTCCAGCTTGGCTAGGACAGCCCTAGAATATCCCAGTATCCA
>NW_009259112.1:883530-885923 GCF_000687185.1 Egretta garzetta | reverse complement strand
CCATGCCTAGGAATGCACCCTTTCGCAGCATGGCAGCAGGAGACAGGGACTCTGGTGCAGGGTTGTGATGTGATACAGGTCATATGTTTTACTACGAAACAAGATGAACAGATTGTGTTCTGCATTGCACTGAACGTTGGTTAGTATGATGAGTCAACAGTAGCTGTAGATAAAGTAGCATAAGCAGGGAATGGATATTCCTTCCTAGCTGCCTGACATGGCGCCCGAGTATCCTCACTGCAGGTATGAACTATCGAACGGCTCTTCTGGCTGATAATGCTAGCAGACATGCTCATCACAAAAATTTGATGATGCTTTTGGAAGAAACATGCATGCTAACTCTACTAAACTTTAGTATAGCTAACTGAATTCTACTTGTTCAAGATCCTCCCTCTCCAGTGTGAACGACATAAAATTACTATGAAAGAAAAACATGTCTAATATCAAGGATGGCTCAAGTTTTAGCTGGATCACAGCAAACCATCATGATGACTGATAGAAATTATTAGCATTGGAACTACTTCACAGAATGAGGTAGAAGTCATCAGTCAGACTTCTGTGAAATTACCTAACTACACAGTTCTTTAATAAGTACTTCCTTGACTTACTATTTCCCAAGGTTACTTTCCCAAGGTTCTGTTACTGAGAAGATTGTAAACTTCATGCCCAAACCTATGGACGCCGAAAAAAAGGACTTTGCGTGCCATCTTGTGGATACCGCAAGAACATCAACTTTTATTCCAAAAAGATGTATTAATTAAAAAAAACAACAACAAAAACCAAAACCAATGGAAGAACACAAGTCTGTATCTCCTTAAATGCCAGTTATAACCCAATGCATAATTCTTTACTATCAGGGAGAAACGTTTTATGGAAAGTATAATTTGGTTTGTTTCTTGCTCTTCAGCTGAAATAAACAGTTCTAATGGCCATGGGGTCACATTGCCAACTGTTAATGTTCTGTCATCAGTTAAGCAACTATGTAACAACCTCAAGATTTGGGCTTAATATCCAAGATACTTCCATTAGCAAGTATCACTGAAACCGCTTTTTGTAACATTATTCTCTATATGCTGGGAGACAGCAGAACAAGAATATATCCCGCAGTAGCACACTTACGACATCTTTCTCTTCTACTTTTCCTTCTAACATACACACTACCACCACTCTGTTGCCCAGCTACAGCTACATATATAATGATTCTGTAAGTCAGTCAAAGCTACTCAAACTGAAGTAGTGAGTTTAAATGTCAGCATGAAAAGGATGGTGGGGAATTGAGACAAGAGAGAAAACAAAAAATAAGAGGGCAAATTTGAAGCAGAATCACTTTTAAAAGTAATTTTGACCTTCTTATATAAAATAGTTTGTGTCCACAGCTTCCATGAGCTGGTAGCATTCAGTATTTTATAATATGACATGTAAGTCTGTTTCTCAGGACAGTTTCCATTCTTAAGTTATTTACTTGAAATGCCATTAGATATAAGCACAAGCCATAGGTGTTTACACTGCTTTTCCCCATTAAAAAGTAGCTAACAGAATTAGTGGTTAAGTCCTGAAATATTTTTGTAGTTTATATCAAGCTGGTAAAATTAACAACTGTGTTCTAGAAGAAAAAGGGGGAAAGACTGGAAATTCACTTAGAGGACTTTGGTAGTATTTCCAGATATAGATAGTGTGTTTATTACACAAATATGCTTCTGTGCAGCATAGCAGTGCTGAACGAGACCCCCAAACTCAAATGGCATATATACCACTGATACAAACACACTGTCCGCTGGCAGGCTGCCTGCTCTGTACTTTAGATAGATTACAGACATTTTTGTCACTTAATAATACTATTTTGAACTCATGCAAGCTCAATTTATTTGAGCTAGATCGGGGCCATAGAAAGGAGAGCGTTAATCACCTAAAGACATTAAAGAGATTTATCAATACAGCTACAACATGAAGAGCCAACTGGAAACAGGAAGGGAAGGGAAAGCTGAGTTACCCTTCACTTTCCTTTAGGTATATAGAGTCAGTCCAGGATGAGCATTTCTGTCTTGATGCTTTTTTTCCAAAGGAAATCCCTGTGCTACCAGGGGTAATGGCAGAAAAGGAGAGCATGAGCATCACTGGCAAATCAGAGGGGAGTAAAAAAAATTTTCAGTAAGCACCTACAGTTTGTTCTTATCATGTAACATGTATCTATCCTCATGAGTTTTCCCAAATGTCTGCTGTGCTCTGAAGCATTTAACCTTTTCTGATACAAAAGGTAAAACCCGAGTTACCAAGGAAGAGACGATCATTGTTTCTACGCATGGGCAGAAAGCGCAAGGAGCTTTTCAGGTAAGAGGGCCAAGATGTGGCAGCTGTCGGTCACTCCGAGTAGCTGCTACTGAACAGCCACAGCT
>NW_009259112.1:882906-883190 GCF_000687185.1 Egretta garzetta | reverse complement strand
CAGGCCGCCGAGACGCCCCGCCCAGGGACGCAGCTACGCGGCAGCCTGAGCATCCCCAGCCCCTCCCCCGGGTGGGGTGGCAGTGCCGGTGTGGGCAAGTCCATTCTTGAGGGGAGGCAGGCGGCTGTCAGGGAGTCGCATGCATTGTAAATGGGAACGCTCCAACTCTTTCCTCCCCTCTTCTTGGTGGTGCCTAGAGCGGGGCGGTGGACGGAGCTGCGCGCGGGGCGAAGCGGTTCTGTGGAGCGCCGGGTTAGGCGCTGGTAGCGGCTGTCGGCGGCGTC
>NW_009259112.1:880022-882347 GCF_000687185.1 Egretta garzetta | reverse complement strand
TGTTCGTTTAATCATCTAATGGTCGTCATGATGGTGTACAGGATGTAGATAAGTGATCACATGCACGCTGTTATGGTGTGGCAGTTTGGAAAATACCGTTCACATAAACCTCAGATTAGGACAAGAAAGGGAGTTGGCACTGGGAGTAGCTGCAAGGAAGGAAGTTCAAGGGAAGTAATGTAGAGGTTAAAAAACAGAACAGGTGGACTTAGCCTGCAAAGAAATATATTCACCTGTTGCTCATCTCTCTGTTTCAGTTGTCTAAATAGAGATAGTTGTGCAATTCAAGTGAACTTTGGCCCGTCTTAAACAGACACTGAAGTTCAACAGTTGTGTTGCACCACTCCTAGCAGACCAGGAAACTGTATGAGACCAATCTCGAGGTGCTGGATTTCTGACAACACTTGTTAATAATTTCTCATTTTTCTTGTGATGTTGTGTGAATGGTGCATTGGTATCAGGGAATAGGAGAGGGAAGTTGTTACTGCTTGTGAGCCCTAAATTCCTTCAGATCAACTTGGTGTCTTGCGTGAAAAGATCTACTAATGTGGGAATTAGAAGTAGGATAGTAATTTTGAAAGAAGGTTAGGTTCAGTCAGAGGCGAATTTATTTTACTCTGGATACATACTTTTCAAAGAAAATCCTGGAAATCCACAGATGCCTCTGAAAGGCAACCTGTACAAAATTGACAGGTGATTATTTCTACATATTGTATTTCATAAGTAATTCTTTTACTAACAAGTGAATAGTTCCGAGATGCTGTTTTATAGTGCAGAAAAAACTTTTTTTTTTCCTCATCTTTCACCATATTAAAGCTGCAGTAGTTATCCTAAGAGTGAAATGCATTCTGAGTGAATATACTACATATGTATTAATTATTACCACAGAAGAGAATGTGCATAACTATAAAATATGGTATGTGTAAGAGATGTGATAATTCTGGTGTCACCACAGGGACTGAATTTTATGAAGCTGTTTTGTATTTTATACTTTGCCAGTTGGCATGTTGCATCATTCTCAATTGTCATCAGTGATATGTTTGTAAATAGTATATGGGCAGAGTTTGGCTTTTAAGTGTTTGGAGATTCTGTTATGTCCTTGACCTACACAAAGTCACTCACACTTTACCCTTTCTGAAACTTCTACAGCTAACTTCTCTGAGCAAGTAGTTGAAAGCTTTCCATCTGATATCTCTACTGGTATATACTATGGATGGGCCTGTGTTGGAAATGGAGATGTGCATAAAATGGTTTTGAGCATAGGATGGAATCCTTTCTATAAGAATATTAAGAAATCAGTGGTAAGATTTTTGTTTTGTGTGGGGATTTTATTGTGACAAATGAGCCAGGTGTATTTGCTATCCGTATCCTATGTTTGTATACTGAAAAGAAAATACTCTCAGTAGCCAGAGAGTATGCAGCTGCAGGTGAATAAAGCTTATTATCTTCTTTCTATTCCATCATTACTTAAATACTTCTAAAATAAAAACTTTAACAGTGTTTCTGAAATGTTGGTTGCTTATGGTGCTGATAGCTAACTAAACATAAGCTTGATAGATGCATTGAATTTACTCGTTATGAGAACTCTAGCATGAGCTGGAGCATACTAATTATTATTCTCTGCAATCTATACACGTATCAAATAAGAGTTGTTGGGGCATCTTGATTTGTAATGCTTTCCTATTAATTCTTCTCTTAAATGATGGAATCCGTACATGAGATGCTGTGGCTTGATATACAGAATAAACATTCAAAAGTACATACTAACAGGATGGAGGAGTTGAGTGGCAGCTCTGTTTTTCTTGCTGTCTGTCAGGTGCTGGTGCTTTTCCTGAATCTTGCAGAGCTCTGTTTTAATTGTTTAAAACACTTTTATTTGGGCATAAATCTCTGCTTCTAAGGTTCTAAGCGTTTAAGACTCCGTAATGCGCTTGACTTACATAAAAGTATACTTTCTGAAATTTTTGTAGATAACTTTTCTAAGCAAGTAGTCAAAAGCTTTCATTCTGATCTCTCTGCTGCTATATGCTGCGGGTGGGCCTGTGTTGGAGAGGGAGATGTGCATAAAATGGTTTTGAGCGTAAGATGGAACCCTGTCTCAGCCTTTGCTTCTTCTTGAATTTTATCATTCACTTCCCATGTGAGCTGCTTGTAAAAGCTCTCCTTAAGTCAACGATTTCAGTCAAAATCTTCATAGTTATTTAGATGCAACAACTCAACAATAAAACATTAAGCATTATTTGCAGTTTGCTGCCTTGAAATCTTAACTCTTAGAAGTGGTGAAGCATTTCTCCTGAATAATGGCTTGCTTTTTTTTTGGGGGGG
>NW_009259112.1:861863-880008 GCF_000687185.1 Egretta garzetta | reverse complement strand
GGGTGAGGGGGGGGGGGAAGAGGTATCAGAATACTCTTAATTGAGTAGTGTTTCTTAAATTCCATGCAAAGTACATTTCTCCTTACTAACATATACAAAAGCCCTAGCCTTGTAATCTTGCATTATACATGCTAAACTACATGTCCCTTTTATTGGTGTATGTTGGGGGGAGTTTGAATTAAGAATATTAGCTGTACATCCTTACACTGAGGGAAATAAAGTTCATCATAAATGCCAACTTATTTATCTTCCTTTAGGAAACGCACATTATCCACACCTTCAAAGAAGACTTTTATGGAGAAATTCTTAGTATAGTCATAATTGGATATATTCGACCAGAAAAAAACTTTGATTCCTTAGGTCAGTATTGCAGGTCTGCCTCAAACTAGTCTCTCATTTGTCTTACTCATGCAAGTACTGTGTCTTCACCATATCTCTTCCATAATGAGAAGTTTTATCTATTAACCTTTGAAATGTCAGTAAAATGTTTTCATAAGCTAAATGTACAAGTTGGTTTGGAAGATATAGGGGTATGTTTTGATAGCACCCTAAAAAAGCAGAGATATGTTTTGGTATCGCCCTAAAAAATTGTATTGTCACTTCTCTGAGGAATAATTTTGAAATCGTGGGCTTGTCATAAAAATGTCAGCCTAGTCTGTTAATTTCTTTTTAAAATGCAACTCTGTTAGAATTGAAATAGTACCTGAAACTCTGTTGATCTTTTGCTAAAATGTCTTTTGGAACAAGGAGAGAGTAGTGCTTGTAACACTGAAAAATGCAACTTTGGCATGTTTAAAAAAAAAAAAGACATTTTAAACCCAAAGAATTTTGCCTTTCAAACCTTGTGATAATAATTGTATTCTACTTCTGTGATTGTTGTCTGGTATTCTGTGGTACACCTTATTTTCACTTGCTATTGTATGTTCAGAATTCAAAACAACTTTTAAATATCCCTACTATCTTTTTCAGAGGCACTCATTTCAGCAATTCAGGAAGACATTGAAGAAGCAAAAAGACAGCTAGATTTACCAGAACATCTTAAACTCAAAGAAGATAACTTCTTTCATCTGCCAGAAGGCAAAATAGTAAACAACCACTGAGCAAATCCCTGCTGCTTTTTTCTTTTTTTTTTCTCCTGCCCTGTTAATGGAGCTTTTGTATTTGCACTGCTTTTATAGGTACTTTGTTGTCATATGTCTGTCTCTTTAGGTGACTGAGGTTGGAACCAACCATACAAGATTATTTCAGCTTCCTTGTGTTAATTCTCCATTAGCCAGTCATACAAAAGGCGTAGAAGGCTGGTTTAGGTCCTTGCAGCTAAATTGCGTTACTGGTTTTTCAGAGATCTGAGCACAAGTGCACATCACCAAAGTTAATCGTGACCTCTTCTGAGCCTAAGGTGTGCATAGCTCACTTAAGTCAAGAATGTCTGTTTTTAACTTACAGAATGTTATTCCAACCTCTTCCCAGTTTTATGTCATTCTTGCATCTGGATTTTAGCAAGTGGCTTACAAAATTTTGCTACTGATTGAGTCAGAAATTTCCTGTGGTGCAGGAAGCCAATCATTAGATAGCAATAGCAAGATTAATTCCCTATAGTTCTTATTTTTATATGCTACTCAGCTGTCATGGTTGAAGCTGTTATTTTAATTGAGATTATTTATTTTAAGTTTATTTGAAGTGGAGGAAACACTGTTGCTCACTGAGTTACTGGAATCCAGGATGTACTTCTTCATAGTTGACTGTGCGTATGACAACATGTGACCTGTGTAGTTTACTTCTGAGGAAGTGTTTCATTGAAATTCAGGAAATGAATGACAGTGTGAAAGTTGATAGACTTTAAAGGTTCAGGCACAAAAGATCCAGAGTCATTAAAACAAGACTTCTGCTCATTGGGCCTTAAGGCAAAAGAGGTGATGAATGGCAATTTTGTATTTTGTGTGCTGATGGCATTTGTTCTGGGAAAATGGGGAGAACCTTGGGGATATTCACTGCACTGACAATAAAGTTGCTGACTCCAAGATTGACATTGTAAGGCACAGAAAGATCTCATCAGCTCTGCACCAAGTGCAGGTAGGAGCCAAGGTTTTTGGCTGATCAAGTAGACCAATACGTAAATTAAAGTCTTTGGGGATTCATGGAATAATATATCAACACTATAGTGGGTATTGGTTATTTATTACAAGTAATTGCAGCCATTCCTACTCTGAAATGTAGGAATAGGTAAATGCAGGGTGTATTGTCAAAGTAGACAAAATACAGAGTATACTTCTTAAAGTATGTAATATGTGATTCCAACTTTTTTTTTTTTTCTGATGAATTTTTCTATCCCCTACTCAGTGAGTGGAACTAGTTAAGCTGCAGTGACTTTGTCATGTTCATAATTTTTGACGTCAGCTTGTGATGTGGCTGGAACATTTTCTGAAACTGAAAATGGTTCTGCAGATATGTCTCAACTGTAATTCTGTGTCTGAACTACCATGTACAATTTGGAATGCACAATTTCTGTAGTGCAATTGTATGAATTTACTCCTTGTCCTATCCTATTCAAATCCTACTTTTCAGTCTAGGGTTTAAGAGAGTTTTAACAAGGTAGCTGTTTGGGTGTTTGTGGCAGGTACTGTCAGGATGGTAGTTCTGCTTCATATTGTTTTAAGTTTCAGCCAGTGTCATGGGATATTATTAAGGAAGAGGTCTTGAGCAAATCAAGGACTCGTGTTTGCTCTGTAGGTCTTCAGGATAAACTTCATTTCATTTAAGTGAATTGTTCACCAGTGCTGTGGATAGCAGAGACAGGTGGTATACAGAATTGGGGGGAGGAGGAGGGACAGTTATCACCAGTTAGATACACTTTCTTTTAAAGGAGAACAAAATAATTTAGTGGACTTTTACTATATAACATGTTGGAAACTGTATTTCTAAAAAGTCTGTAAAAGAATTATCTTGAGAGAGTGACAGTTGGATTTTATTTTTTTTACATTTTAAACTGGAGGGATGAAGGGAGAATTTTTTTTTTTGCAAAGATTTGAGGCATTCTTGACATTGTAATACTACTTTTTTTTTTTTAAGAATAACCAAAAGCCACACTAGTCAACTGAATATATTGTCAAGATTATATTTAAAGAATAGGTTGTTGTTCATCAAGGTACTGTAGCTAAACACTCATAGCCTTCTTTAAAATTGTTTGGGGATTTTTTTTGCCTGTAGTTTCATCTGTCTGTAGAAACCATTGTGCCTTAAGCCGGTTGTCTGAATAATGCTTTTCTGTATCTGCTAGTAAATGTTGCTATTGAAAATTCAATTCACTGTTTGGTTGTAGAACCACTCTGTTATCAGTAGAGAACAGTGGCAAAAGGAAAACTTGAAAAACTGTTAGTTTGCTCTCAAATCTTAGCTGAGGTGTGATGTGTGTGTTTGTCTTCAATTAGAGAAAATGTTGTTACATTCATTTAGCTGAGTGTACCTCCCCACATTATTTAAGAGAAAATGTTATATGTCAACTGTTTAAGCTCAATACATAATTCCTAGCACAGTATAAACTTTATGAAGGATTATATTTTTGTATTATGTACAAGTAGCTGTTTCAGTTGGTGTTGCTGCCCTGTACCATTAATAAAGGAACTGTAATTGACAAAGTTATCTTTCTTGTGGCAGGCTTCCTTTCCTTTGCCATGCCTAGCAAAGTTAATTGTCTCAGTTTTATGCAAAGCTTTGTCAGGGTGACTGCCTACAAAGCTAGACTGACAGGAGAAAGTAAGTGAGGTGTTGTTAAGCCTTCCTAGTGTGTCTGAAAGCTGGCCCTACTCTGGGGACTTTTGTGCTTTAGTCAGAACTTGGAGGAGCTACAGCCTTAGAATTCACAGCCTGAAACCTGTGAATCGATTTGTCTATATGCTTTCTTTCAAAATTTTTTAATACTTCTTGTTTCTTTTAGGATTCAGATGGAAGAAGCTGCATTCTTCTCCTATGTTCTGCTTCAACTGTTAAACATTCATCTAGGTCAGGGCAAAGATTCATCTGCTGCTGCATGTTGTGGTTTAGCCTGTCAGGTAGCTGAACACCACACAGCCATTCGCTTATGACCCCTGCTACAGTGGGATGGGGGAGAGAATGGGGGGGGAGAAGGAAATAAAATTCATGGCTTGAGGTAAAGACAGTTTAATGGGACAGAAAAGGAAGGGAAAATAATAATAATGATAAAAGAATTTACAAAACAAGGGATCCACAGTGCAGTTGCTTGCCACTCATCGACTGATGCCCAGCCTGTTCCTGAGCAGCAGTTACTGCCTCCCAGCCAACTGCCCCCCATTTTATATACTGAGCATGATGTCATATGGTATGGAATACCCGCTTTGGCCCGTTGGGGTCAGCTGTCCTGGCTTGTGCCCTCTGGCAGCTTCTCACTGGCAGAGCATGAGAAGCTGTAAAATGCTTGGCTGGTGTCAGCACTACTTAGCAAAAACTAAAACATCAGTGTGTTATCAACATTATTCTCATACTAAATCCAAAACCACAGCGCTATGACAGCTACCAGGAAGAAAGCCAACACCAGGACAGTATCTACCTCTTATTCTGTACTATCTATGTCATACCCAGGTCCCATCCTTCCCAATATATCCCAATTAATCATCACCACTTTTTCTGTCTTTTGATATATATATATGCACACAGATATCATTCCCGTAGTCTATGGGCCATCCCTCTAAAATGTCTGTTGGGTTCATTTAGCCCATGACTTTGGGCTCCATCTGTCATAACGGTCCGCCAGTGCAGGAGAGGTGGTGTGAGCTGTTGGATTGTTGCATGCTAAAGCTGGTTCTGTTTCCATCACTGCTGCACTTTCATCAAAGTTCATTCTTCATTAATCTGGGCGATTCTTACTGTAATACTGTTGATATAGCATATAGCAACCACAGAAGTGGTGACGTACAGTATTATATAGGAATTAACATAGTACAATTCAAATTTGGCTGTTCTCACACAAAATCAAATCACCTTGAGGTAGACATCAGACTTCCTCATCCTTTCACATCACCCACCAAGTGCACCCCGGTTCTTGAGCAAAAGCAATCCCATGGGTGGGTTTGCCTTTGTCCGAGGCAGGAGTAACCCAGACTGTCTTCCCCAGCATGTTTTTTATGTGCACTACAGGGACTTTATCCCCCTCTACGGTACGTAAGAGGTTTGATTGGGCAGAGCCGGCTCAATTGGCAGATCCCCTAGTGCTGACTAACCAGGTGGCCTTTGCTAAATGTGTATCCCAGTGTTTGTCCTGCCACCCATTGCTTTCAGTGCAGTCTTTAATAGTCCATTGTATTATTCCATTTTTCCTGGAGGCTGGTACATGATAGGGGATGTGATATACCTACTCAGTGCTATGCTCTTTGGTGCAGCTGTCTAGGAGGTTTTTTCAGAAATGAGTCCCATTGTCTGACTCAATTCCTTCTGGGGTGCCATGTCACCATTGGACGTGCTATTCAAGGCCCAGGACAGTGTTCCCAGTGGTAGCATGGTACAGTGGTGGCACAGGGTGTTTCCAGACATCCAGTTGTTGCTTCCACCATGGTGAGCACATGGTGCTTGCCTTGGGGGGGTTTGTGGGAGTGTGATATAATCAATCTGCCAGGCCTCACCATATTTATCTTTCAGCCATTGTCCTCCGTACCACAGAGGCTTTAACCACTTGGCTTGCTTGATCGCAGTACATGTTTTGCATTCATGGATAACCTGTGCAATAGCATCCATGGTCAAGTCCACCCCTCGATCATGAGCCCACCTATATGTTGCATTTCTTCCTTGATGGCCTGAGGTGTCATAGGCCCACTGGGTTATAAAAAAGTCACCCTTCTGTTGCCAGTCCAGATCCACTTGAGCCACTCCAGCGAATCTTGCTGATTGCTCCTTGGCTCTCCAGTCAATGGATCAGCTTATGGAGGCCTTTATATAACCTCTGCCTAGCATCACTGAAGCTACATCAAGCAGAATGTAACGCATTGTGGTGGTTTAGGTGGTAAGGGTTGCTTTTTTATGTCACATGTGGTGGACTCTTCAGTGTAGGCTGGTATCTGTCAGAAATCACGCTTTTAACAACAGAATGCCCAGGCCGGAGGTAGGGATTTAAGAGGGAGAAATCCTCAAGCCCTGTGTTGTTTAGGGCTTTTCTTTAACACTCAACACTATAATTTCCAAGCATGGAGATTTCTACTAGTTTTCTTCTGGAATTAAAAGAAAAATTAAAAATACCAGAATGCCTTCAAACGTCTTTTGAAATGAATATGCTTCATATAGAGGTATCATCCTTTTTCCAGACATGCTTGTATTTTCTGAAGGAAGAAGAAAGGTGTAAAAAAACCCCTAATAAGCAGAAGGCTGTTCTTTTTAGTGTGATGATTGGAAAAATCACATTATCTGCTCTTCCAGAGGAACATTTGGGTAGATTTGTGGCCTCTTTTGGTTTTTAAATTGGCTGGAGCTTTAAAACATTGCTAACAATGGCATTTATTATGCACTTAAGTGCATAACTGAAGGTAGTGATCTCTGTCTTGACCTGTAATGATTGGGAACTAATTTTGGTTTCTTCTTTGTGTCTCATAATAGCCAAGTGCTTAGTGTTCTTTCACTTGTTCTTAAGTTTGCAGTTGGTTTGCTTCTTCCACAGTGCTAAAATTCATAAGTGAAAGAGGAAGGCACAATTTAGTGCAATCAATTAATACAGTAAGGTATTTATTTGGCATTTTTGTTTCCTAATGATGAGAACCTAAGTGAGGGAATTAGTTTTTTGCATAAGGACCAGGAAAGAAAAGAAAATTTGGAATTGAAGATCATGCTAAGAGACAAGAAAGAGAAGAAAGGATACAGCAAAATAACTGGATGGGGATTTTGGTCACAGGGCATGCACAGAGCAAGGGTGGAGGAGCTCAAGAAGACCAATTTAACCTAATGGTTGTTATGTAAGTGTAGAACCTGAACTCATGAAAAAGATAAGTTTTTATCTAGATGCTGAATAGATAATATAAATGAGGAACAATAAAAGAGCATTTATTTCCCTTGTTAGTACTCAGCTTAATGTGTAATATAAATCTACACAGACATGCAAAGAAAAAGTAGGTTGGTTAAGGAGGTCTGTCTCCTGCTTAAGCCTATTCTGAAAAGGGACAATGGAAAAAAAATATAATTGCTGCCTACTTTATAACATTATATACTTTCCTAGGTAAAAATCTTCTGTTGTGTTCACAATTAATGAAATCTTGAGCGATTTAAAATCAGCTTTTAGGCATGTATTAGGCCTAAATAATAAACTCCCTAAATAGTTCTGAGCAGTAGAAAACAACCAACAAATGTAGGAACATGTGGTACTTACCTGGAAAGAGAGCAGAAATTGCATGTGCATACGATGTCTACAATTAATTTTGGATCTTAATATCTATAAATTTATCTAGTTCATTGCAAATATGTACGTCCAACCAGAATCTTCAGTCATCTGTTGTTTGATTGCAGAACTGATAGCTTATGTATCCACCTGTATGTTCTTGAAAAGGTAATACTGTTATTATGACATTTTTTATTAAATTGATTCAGCACTTGAAATGTGCTTTTAAACCCTAATTCCTAATCTTTGGTATTGCCATATACCTACTAAGTAGAAAAAAAAATGAGTTGGATTGAAAAAAACTTCTTAGTCTTCCTATTCAGAAGTCCTTCTGAACTCTCAGAATATCAGTCTGTTCCTCATCAGGTTGCATGTTTGGTTATTCCTTAAGATTCAGGCTTGAAACCACACTTGTGGTTTCTTCAGGTTAAGGGTAGGTGGAAAATCTATGGTTAACACAGCTCTATTCTGCTGAAAGAAATGTACCTTTCCTTCTCTCCCTTCCCCATATATGTAATGCAAATATATATTCCTCTTGAAATACCTGTGATTTGTCATGAGAAAACCAAATGTCTCAAAATACATTTGACATGCTTCTGTGGTAACTTGAATCATAGAATCATAGAATGTTTTGGGTTGGAAGGGACCCCTAGAGGTCATCTAGCCCAACCCCCCTGCAGTGAGCAAGGACACCACTAACTAGATCAGGTTGCTCAGAACCCCGTCCAACCTGGCCTTGAATGTTTCCAGGGATGGGGCCTCCACTACCTCTCTGGGCAACCTGTTCCAGTGTTTCACCACCCTCATTGTAAAGAATTTCTTCCTTATATCCAGTCTAAACCTACCCTGGTTTAGTTTAAAACCATTACCCCTTGTCCTGTCACAGCTGGCCCTACTAAAAAGATTTTCCCCGTCTTTCCTATAGGCCCCCTTTAAGTACTGAAAGGCCGCAATCAGGTCTCCCCGCAGCCTTCTCTTCTCCAGGCTGAACAAGCCCAACTCTCTCAGCCTGTCCTCATAGGAGAGGTGCTCCAGCCCTCGGATCATTTTAGTAGCTCTCCTCTGGACCCACTCCAACAGTTAATATTTTCATTGCTCCCTTTGGTTTGAAATTCCAGCCTGCGTCCTTAGCCAGAAGTCATGTAATGGTCATACAAGACCTGGAGGCAATTGCATGGTGTACTGCAAAAATGTCATCTGATTTAGGGACTAGACTATGGGGGAAGGAGGGTTGGGCCTCGAGGCTCTTAGACTTGTAACTGCTACAATATACTTCCCTTCCTTTCCAGCAAAACTTCAGAACAGAGTCATGGAAGAGGAAAATGTTCCCTATATACATACACTCCATTGTAAAGAGAAAAGATAAGAGCACTGGGAGCCTACACTTCCCTTTGAAATCAAATTACTGGATTATATGGGAGGTGGGTGGGTCGTAAAACTGTCAGGAGATATGAATTTTCAAGGTCATTTTGAAAGAGCATTATTAATGAGAGAGCAATGAGAGATGAAATTGCCTGGGAGAAAAAAATGCAACTAGCTAAAGAAGAGCTTAGGGCTTGGGAAACTTCATGGATAAATGAGAATAGCAAAGAAAGGGTTATAGGGTGAGGAAGGTAGAAGACAGAAAAACGCCTTGAGTTGAAGAAAAGGATGTGAAGCATTTTTTTGGTTTTTAAACATACTTGTTTCTTTCAGACATCTTTCTCAGGATGGTCGCTGGAGAAGGCAGGAGGATAGAGAGAAGAAGCATTTGTGGCATTGGGATTTGTGGATTTGAACAGCTGTGGATTTTAATTTCTCTAACTTTTTTTCAGGACAGTGTAAAAGGCATAGACACAGTAAGTCCATAAAATAGAAAGCAGTATTTTGGATCCTTGTGTTCTGTGTGCGTTTATTATTGGTTTCCTTGGTTGTACTGTTTTCTGCGAACTTTCTCCAGAGGTGTCAGTGACTAATGACCAATTCCCTATGCGTCAGTAGCTCTTGGACAAATGGACCTTTATAAAGTTTATGATTCTTCTTGGTCTCCCTGTGCACTCCCAGCAGACAGTTCTAATTGAAAACACTGGAAAATTGATATGGCTCTGTAGATCTCCAGTTTGGGCATCCTTGACCACTATTTTTAAAGTACCGCTTAAGAAAAGTCTTCCTCACAATTCTCTCATACCGTGTCCTAATGTTATCCATCGGTTAGTTGTTGCTCCCTCAAGAAGACCCCTTCAAGGCAATTATCTGCCATCTTGTAAAATATGGGCATTTTTACCCAACCCATAGAGCATAAAATCATGCAATCTTCTTGCTGCCTTTTAGGAGCAGGCTTCTCACCCAAGCTGTCATGCGACTCCTGCCAAAAGCACTGCTTTTCTGGGGGGAAAGAAGAGACCAGTACTGCTTCTCTCCTGCAGGTGATAAATTCAAAACATAGTTGCAATGTTAGGCCCAAACCAAAGGAAAGAACGTCTGAAAAGAATTGGCCTTTGAGAAGAACTCAGAGCTCTTAATTTTTTGGATGTGTACTCAGAAATACAGTTTTGTTCTGGTCTTCCTTCCAGTACTGTAGACCAAATCACTTTAAGAAACAGATTGGGTTTTAAATAAATGTTTATTTGGGTTTTTTGAGAGATTTTTTTTGTTTGGGTTTGTGTGTTTGGGGTTTTTTTAACCATCGGGGGTTACTATATATACAGAAATTTTCATAAGATAATGATGATGTTGGTCTGAGAGCCTGTAAACAAAATGCTTGCTAGATCCCTTCTTGCAGGGATTTCAGGCTGCTCAGGTGTACCTTGGATTAAGCATTTGAAATTTGATAGAAGTCAGGTTATACAAACCATTAACAGTAATAAGGCATAATATTAATCCAGACAAGTGTAGGAGAGCAGGCTATCACAAAGTCTTTTTCCAGTATCACCTTTTGAATTTATTTTTCATTCTTCTTGTTTCTTCTTTTGTTTTTTCTAGAGAACTCTTCCAGATAAGAACTTGAGTTGAGGTGATAGATCAGATGTGCCTTTCAAAAGTACCTTGTCATTACATTGCCTTTGACAAATACAGGTCCTTATTTTGTCCTTTTTAATCTGTCATGTGATTTTGAATTCCTCTTTCTTACTGAAGGTGCAATGATTAAAAGATTAAAAACCAAATTGGAGTCCACAGAACTCCTTCAAACTTACATACAGAAGAATTCTGAGGTCTTCAGGAGTATCTAACACAGCAATAATCCACTAAGGAATTACACCATAAAAATTAGTCTTTCTCACATTTAATTCCTTTGTAAAGCTAAATCTAAGTGATTAACAGTTCTAGAGCTGTTGTAAATGTGAAGGAGGTATTCTAAGGCTCACTCTACTCTCTTAGCCACCTGGCCATACAAATAACAGCCATTCTGTGGTGGTTTTGTGCAAAGAATTTTTTCTTTCACAGCAATGGGCCATAAAGAGCATCCTTTCCTGCAGTATCATGTATTGTGTTTCTGTAATACTAGAAAATCACACTGTTGTGTCCCTTTAAGTTAGATTACCCACTGAGTGCTATTCGTTCCCTTTGGCATAATTTGAAAGTGCTGAACCATTTCAAAGGTAAGTGGAAAGTTTCTGTTGTAAATGCTCTCTTGCTTATTTCAGTTCCCTGTAGCTGAAGAGGGTAGTTGAAAACACAGAAGGCCTTTTTGCCAGTGTCCTTACAGACTATATTTCACTGAATTATATTTCAGTGACTCATAATACACAGTCACCTGATAACAGCAATTAAAAAAAAAGAAATTATGTGAGGTCAGGTAGTAGGAGTCTTTGTTTTAAATGACCTAGTAGAACATTTCGGTCCGTGTACCACTTCTATTGTGTTGTAGTTACTGCCTTACCCTTCTAATACCACAGTTGTGGTCTTGTAGCTGTGATGGTAGAAGGATAAAGGCAAAGAGGGGGTTGGTAGGACAACCCCCCTTTCTTTATTAGATTAGGAATAGTCAGAAAGAAGCAGAAAAGCTAACAGGGACACATACACAACCTACTTCCTAACCGTAGGCTAGAAACAGAAAACCCTCAGAAATACTTACATTTTTAACTCTTTGGCACCTAGAAAAATGTGAAGACTAGTTGTGTTGCCTGAGCCTGCTTTTCCCAATTGTATCAGTTTGGTTTAATAAGCACATTTCTTCACTCTACAAATCTTCTGTGCGTAAGATGCTGAAGCTATTTCAAAGTCAGTGAGGTGATTTTGACATGATGATGCAGATGGCTATCCATTGAAATAAGTGCTTCCCAGTCAACTGTTTTATGAAAAGCATGAACATTTAAAACAGTATTTGTAAGCGAGAGGAGGTGGCATCTCCCGTATCTGTTGCTGTTATTTGAGTAAAGCCTATTCTGGTGACGGAGCAGTAGCAATACACCATGTGCCTGCAGCTCAGCAGCACGCTTTTGATGTTTTCTGCTTTTCGTTTTTAAATGTCAGCCCAGTCAGCCATAAAGCCCTTAAATACTAGTACTGCTCTTCAGCATGGACCTACCTTGGGGGTTTTTTGCTGCAGCCAGAGCAATACAGGCTGTCTGCCAGGTCAGAGTTACCACAGCAGCGTGGGCAGCAGCCTTCTTCAGCATGCAGTAGCATGTTAGCTGGACGCAAGACAACAAAAATAAGTATATTTAAAGATAAGCCATCTTGAACTCAGACAGGAGAATTCTGCATTGTTCATGTTGTGTTCAAAAAATGGAAGTTCAGCATACAAATCACAGGAGGAAATGCCTGCAAATAGTTACCTCTTGTTCTGGTGTCTCCTGGACTTCGTATTCACCTACAAAACAGTCTGAGTTGCACATTCCGCCCAGTAAACTGTAGCTCCATACACAAGATGTGCACCCAAGTGCTCCCTTCCTTAGAAAAGCAAATAAACCAATATCACAACAGAAAAAAAATGTCATCTAACTTCCCTTCACAAATATACTAAGCACCCCAGCCAAAGCAGAGGACTGTTTGTCTTCATGAAGAATCAGCAGTGAAGAGTCCAGCAGGAGGAGATCAGTATTAAAAAAAAAAAAAAGCCTGAGCCTGGTCTTGAAACTTTTATGTCCCCACTAAGTGTACTTACAGGTGTTTTGAAATTTGTGAAAAGCTGATTATGAACTGCACGAACTGCATTGGACATTTGTTGTTTTATTTTCTCAGTGGTGCAACTGGTTTGCTACCTGCTTTCGCCATTTGTGCCGTGTCTGCACATGGGTGTTCAGAGACATTTGGGAGGATCAATCAGCTCAGGGCACTAAAGTAAAACCATGGGAAACCTTGGCCAAATACTCTCATTTGCAAAGGCAATAGGTGAGGCCTAGCAAACCCCTTTCAAACCACAATGAATTAAATTACATTTATGTTTGAATAACAATGTAAGTTCTTTAGGTGCATGGGAAAATTTGTAGTTAACTAGGTGCAAACAGAGCATCGTGCTTTGTGTCTGTGAGGATATTTGTGAAGACCAGCACTGCATATGGTTCTTCTGTGAAATATTGACGTGAATGTTTCATCCTACATAATGGTAAAATGTGTTTGTACAGTTCCCTACAACTAAGCATTATCTGTCTGAAAAGAAGAAAATGGATATACTTGTAGTTCACTTTAGCAGCAGTTAAACAGGTGAAGCTATCAACCTTCTACGACCCAGTTAATTTACTATGCAATTTTTCTGACTGACTCAGGATTTATCTTCATGCCCCCGAGAAAGAAGAAACACTGCAGCACTTCTTGGCTCCTGTGTCAACATTGCAGATACATTTCAGAACACCTACAGGTTTTGCCATTTAGAGGGACTGGTTTGTGTTTCATCTTAGTATTTCTGTAATCATGACAGAAAATCTGTCCTGTTGTATTAATCGCGAATAAAATAAAAATCAATCATTGGAAACAGTCTGCAAATTGAAATTACAGTATCCTTTCATCCCAAATCTATGCCAAACTATTGCTGTAATTTATTAGTGTCCTTGTACAGTTGCATTTTAATAGTTCCTGAAGGTGGCACCTTCCTAGTTACTTCCACAATGTTAGATATTGCTATGGCATACATAGTAATCTGCGCTATCTAATATATCCACTGTCCAAGAGAGTTTTTGTATGTCACCATATGATACAGTCTGAGCCTGGTGTGGTAGAGTGGTACCTGCTAGCTGTCATCTGATGCTGTGGAGAGAGAACGGGATGCTATTTCCAAGGCGAATAACGCTGCTCAGTTCAGAATTAGATACAGCATAATTCAGATAAAAGAAACTGAATATATAATTGTGTCACAGAACAAAACAGACGGTCTCTCAAAGTTAGTTCTGAAAAATACCTGACTATTCAAAGCAACAGACATCACAGTATTATTTTTGTTTGCTTTTTCACCTTGCAGATAGGTTTTGTGGCCTTCTGATTTTTAAATTGTCTTGCTAATTGTTGATCTTCTACTCTTTTCACACTGTAACTGTGTGGGGCTTTTTTGTATCTGGAAGGAAAGGAAAAGAAATTTTGGGTTTGTCTGTCTCACAAGTTATTTTGTTTATTTCACCTTATTGAGGGCCATTTTCTACTGGCTTTTTCTAAGCTGTTCTTAAAATGAACCTCCTTAATTTTTTTAAATTAATGAAGTTTGAAAAATTCATTATTAGATTTAAGAGCTGTTGTAATAAAGGAAAATATAAATGTTGTCCAGGGATTTGCCAGGCCGCTGTTCTGAACTGCTCATTTGAGATGAGTAGCAGTCCAGAACTGTGCCTTAGTGAATTATGTGCTCATTGCAAATGAGAAGAATAATTGAGCTTTATGTTGTAAACTTCAGCATAGTACTCCAAAGCCAAATCCAGCTCTGTAATCCCCACAGATTACAAACAGGAAGAGCTGGGACATACACGAATTTAAGGGACTCAGTGTAGGAAGGTATTCACATGGAGATTTTGTACTAGCCAGCCACAGACCACTATTAACCTGTGTCTAAGAGGTCAAACTCCGCGGAAGAAGGGAAGTGAAACAAAAGTTTGGGAAGAAGTTGTGTAAAATAGCTCTCCTCAATGTTATCGCCTAACCATTTCCCTCCAACAGGATGGCTCTGATATGTATCAAGTGGAACTTTTAAGCCTGAAGGAAACTAAGACCCTGGTTATGCTTGGCACAGACTTTATTCAATGTGTTACTCAGCTCCTAAATGTCAAGGAGATTTGTGCCATGTACCTCACGCACAGGAAGGCTGACGGGAAGGTTGTGGGTCGCGGCATTCAGTTCTGTATTTTGATCTAAGCAGTCATAGCAGCAGGAAAATAGATGTCTGATGAAAGAGCAATTACGAGACAGTAGGCTATTCATTTTGCTGAAAATCAGAAAATAAAATAAAACCGAAGTGGGGTGCAGATTGAGCTTGGCATATCAGTTAGCATATCCAGCAGTTTCAAATAAATAGGATTTTTACAAGCTGATGGATTGGCTGACAGTTTCGTATCCATTAGTCTCATGCAGGAAATCACTACACTTCGTTGTTCTGCCTGTTATTGCAAAGTAGTTTAAAATGTTGACATTTTGAATGAAAGACAGGAAAGGAATTAAAAGGAGGAAGGAGAACTGTAGACATACTGAGCCTCTTCCTGCTGGAGGAAATGGTGAGCATTTTATTAAGAAGACACGCACTGAGTAGAAAAGTGAGTATGTGCATAACATGGCACAGGGCTGGAAGGAAAAAAAATAAAAATAGCTACAATAATTGTTATTATTATTGATAGCTGCAAATCTAAATGAGCCAGCTGTGCCATGGCTAGCTCAGTGATGGATGCTATGTCCCTGTGGCTAGGAGACAGTCTGTAACAGTGTGAGTCACTTCCACATCTGACCCTACCTGCAGCTCAGAACATCCTAAAAGCTCTGTGTTAAAAAAAGAAAAAAAATAAATCTGTCTGTTCTCTGTGAGAACAACTGCCAATGGTCTGGGACAGCACTGTGGATCAAAATCTGGCTGTCTAACAGTAAGGCACTTGGCAACAAGATGGTTAGTCATTTTGGACCAGGCCTAGTTGTGAACATTACTTGCAGAGGGTATTGAAAGCCTCTAGCATTGCAATGCACACTGGCAAGTGGCAAAAGATTAATCAGGAGCAGATGTAGTAGGAGATAAGGAGAGTTTTACCCCTTACCACCATTCTGGCTGCAGCATGTCTGCCCTGAACAGGGGTCCCAGAGCATTTGCAGGGTGCAGGCACAGGCCACAGGGTCACAGAATCACACAGAATCACAGAATGGCAGGGGTTGGAAGGGTCCTCCGGAGCTCATCCAGTCCAACCCCCCTGCTAAAGCAGGTTCACCTAGAGCAGGTTACACAGGACTTCGTCCAGGCGGGCTTCGAATATCTCCAGAGAAGGAGACTCCACAACCCCCCTGGGCAGCCTGTTCCTGTGCTCTGTCACCCTCAAGGTAAAGAAGATTTTCCCTCATATTCAACTGAAACCTCTTATGTTTCAGTTTGTACCCATTGCCCCTTGTCCTGTCACTGGGCACCACTGAGAAGACTCTGGCTCCATCCTCATGACATCCACCCTTAAGATATTTGTAAGTATTTATGAGATCCGTCCTTTGTATAATGCACATAACAGAAGAAAGCTGCACCCTGTCAGGGTGAATTTGGGACATGAAAGCCCAGGCTGAAGCACTCAGCCTCAGCAGATGTGCAAAGCATTAGCTGCTGTAGCCCCTACCGTACAGCCCAACAAGTAATTGAAGGTCTGAAAGGAAGAGCGAGCAATGGCAAAAGAGTTAGGCAAAAGGGTAAAGCTCTCTTTGTCTGTAAGCTATAAAAAACATTCAATGCTTGTATTTGATATGCTTCGTTCTCCTTTTGGTCTTTGTTTAAGGAAATAGCGAGGCAGACACTTATTGCGAAAAGACTCTTTATATAGACTTAACCAGTTATGTCCATAGGACCATTCTCCTCCCTAAGCTGATTACCCAGCTTTATTTTCTCACCAACTCCAACTTTCCCCTGGCACCCACAGCTAATTGTGGTGCTGGTGTGAGCTTTAAGGACCTGCAAAACAGGTGTTTGCATCTCCTAGTGAGGTCGGAGGCAAGGGAAGAATGGATTGGGACAGTTACAGCTTGAGGTTGCTTCCAGTGAGCATCAGAGCATCCAGGAGCTGTCCTGGCACTGCTTTGGGGTCACCCAAAGGTGGAGTCACCTCCAAGCAGAAGTACTGGAGCAGTAAGAGCCAGAAGATGCTAACTCAGGGTGAGGTGGGGTGGAGGAAGTTGTAGGGGGCAGGAAGGGAAGGCAGCAACTCAGGTCCCTGAGATTGGAAACAGCTTATCTGCCTGGCTGTTGGTGAGGATGTCTGGCTGAAGAGCTGGTGGCAAATTGCCCTGAGAGGTGGAAATCAGGATCTCTAGAAAGGGTTGGGGTTAGGGAAGGTGTGTAGCATGCAGAAGCCCAACCTGTCCATGGCCCCCCACACCCCCTCCCCATTCTGCTATGCTATCTTTTCTATTTCTCATTCCTGAGGGGGTGAAACTCTTTTCAGCCAAACCCACCAGCCAGCCAGGTGGTGGGGTGAAAAACCAGTGGCTACAGAAGGACAGTGACCTGACTGATTTCAAGGTCTCGCACTTTACTGATAAGAGTGCAAATAGAATACAAGGAAATCAGGGTGTTAGCAAAATAGCTAGCTGGCCTACCCTAGAAAGAAAGCCAAAAAGCCAGTGCTATTCAGTGCTGTCTGTCCTGTTAAGTCATCCTGCTGTCTGAACTCACGCTGAGTGCATGAGGGGGGCTGCGCCTCGCCCCCTCCCCTCAGGGGGTGGCAGGGAGACCCCATCCCTCGGTGCTGGGGTGCTTTACAATGGAGTTGGTGCTGATGGGGAGGCAAGAGTCAGATACATTGAGCGTTTAGGGTGAAAGGAGTTTTCTTGAAGAAAGTCTTGACTAGCCTCTGTACTTTGTACTATCTATGTATTAGTTATATATTTAGGTATAGATTAGTGGTAGCATAGTTTAGGGAGTGAAGAACTAGAGTTGCAAAGACTTTTTAAACTGTCTTTTTTATTTTCCTGTCAGTTTCATCCTTCTTGGTGAGAATGAGGATTTTGCTCTGCTTTTCTTAGCCCTTTTCAGTGTAAGGACGTATCTTGCAAGCCTTCCTGCAGTGGCAAGTTCCTATGAGTTTAGATCCTTTCTTTCTCTCACTGACATATTGTCTATACTGGCTTTTTTCCCTGCTGAAGATCCATTTTCTACAGGTTGGGTTACAATGTCCTGTTCCAAGCAGCCTGGACTGTCTAAATGCTCCTGGGAGATAGAGGACAGTCCAAGACTCTCTCAAGCCTCTAGATGTACCTAACTTTACTAGCACACAAACATCTTTAGCCCTGCTTATACAAGTAACCCTCAAAGTATCTTGCTAGTGTCTTTTGCTCACTCTTGTGAGATGCAGAAATTCACTGTCACCAGACTTTGAGAGACTATTGCCTTGCTTCATATTTTTTCATTACCCTGTTGTTGGACAAATCCTTACAGAGTATCATTCTTGGTGCCTTTGTCCTGGTTTCGGCTGGGATAGAGTTAATTTTCTTCACAGTAGCTAGCATAGTGCTGTGTTTTGGATTTAGTACCAGAAGAATGTTGATAACACACTGATGTTTTCAGCTGTTGCCAAGTAGTGCTCAGACTACTCAAGGACTTTTTGAGCTTCTCCTGCTCGGCCAGGTGCATAACAAGCTGGGAGGGAGCACAGCTAGCACAGCTAACCCAAACTGACCAAAGAGCTATTCCATACCATATAA
>NW_009259112.1:852075-861611 GCF_000687185.1 Egretta garzetta | reverse complement strand
CTTAGTTGCCAGCCGGGTTAAACCACGACAGCCGTCTATAAGAATGTAAGAAATACTCTGGGAAAGCTTAGATGTTGAGTCCTCATTTTACTGAATTGAGCAGTGTTCACATTTTCCATTCTCCTACCCCCACTGCTCTGTAAATCCCAAGAATTTTCCCCTTTTAGAGACTAGTCATTTGTCACACTGAAAAAGTGTTGAATAATTGATGGTATATTGGACAACCATATAGTTTTAATTAATTTTTTTCACTTTACCTCTAAAACCTTGGCTGAAGTAAAAAACCCCTCTGTTTCTGATGTCTGCCTGCAGTTGGACATCCTCTGTTCTGGTGTCAGTTACTTCTAAAAACTTCAGAAATTTTCAAGACTGAATTCTGATTTTCCCATTGAAACTGTCTGTGGACTACATATGCAATACATACAAATTCTCATTTCTCTTCTTTGCATCCAGCTACCTTACCCTGGCTTATGTTTTTTTTCATTTCTGGGTAGTTCTAAGTGCTGTAATTTAACACTGGTTATACACGTGAAGAAATAAGCCAAAAATATTGCTGAAGTATGTGTTGAAAGGGACCTTGATCCTGATGAGAGAGTTGTAATACAAAAAATAAATAGCAATAAAGTTAAACTGAGAAGAGGTTAACTATTTCCAAAGAATGCAGTTTCAAAAACATTTAAAGCCCTGCAAGCAAAAATAAAGATCTTTTAAAAAGTGAAGTAATTTCCCTACCTCCATTTAATCTTTGCACCCTTAGCAGCATTTGCTGTTTTCTGTAATACTTGCCAGTTACCCCCACAGGGGACGGTACACAAGCAATTTGGCTTCTGATATTTGACATGAGTGACTAACTTTACCGTCAGATATGAATGCTTAAATGCCTCAACTTGAGTACTCCTATTGCCTACAGAAGGAGTGGAATTAGACTTTCCTTTATTTAAGGAGAAAAAATAAATTTTTTTTTTTTGCATGTCAAGAGTTCCCAGAATGAACAGGTGTGCTGCAAGAGATTTTCCTACAGATACCTGTGCAGGGTATTTCCAGTAACGTAACCAGAGCTTTCCCAAGACAGCCTTGTGAAGTTGCTGAGAAAATCGGTCATGAAGAGGCAAAATATTTATCCTTGGCCTTTGAACCAACGCTAAATTAAAATGGCAAATGACTTGGGCTTAGCCACAGCAAGATCTTTCACTTGTCAGTTAGAACTTTACTTGGGATAGTACCACCAGTTACCTTGCACAGTGCTGCAGGAGAACTAATTAATTAGCAACAAAGTTGCCTGCTTCCTTCATGGGAAGATTGCCAGCTTGGAGGGTTCATGCCTCTGTTCTGGCCTATGATTGTTCCTTGTGCAGTAAGTCTCAAATAAGGACAAATAAGTTCATGGCTTGTTGTTGAACAGTTTTCTTGTATTTCCTTCTGCCCCAATGTCTACCATGTCTACCTCAAGTACACTTGAGGATCCTATAAGCCTCTGTTTAAAATTTTCAGTCTGTAGTTCTTCTGGTTGCAAATGAAACCTGTGAATATAGAAGTCATATGTGTATGATGTTGTGTGATCCTGAGTAAATATGAAACCACGGTTCAAAGTGTGAACTAACCAGATTCTAAAAATGGGGCATCGACTCTGGAAAAAAACCCCCACTCTTTTTTATTATTATACTGTTCTGGGATTTTTAAAGGCAAAACTGTATGACCTTTTTAGATCTACTGGGTTGTTTTTATGATTGTGTGTACGTTCTTGTTTTGGTTTGTTTTCCCCAACCCCCCAAACCAAAATACCTTCTATTTAAAACTCTTATTCAGGCTGGTCTCTGAATGTCGTGTTGATTCTTGCTTCTTTAGCAGAATGAATAACAACTTTGATGTACATCCAGCTCAGCCTCCCCTATTCCTTTCTAAAAACTGAGAAACTGATCACACCATGCTATTTTTTGAGCTAAGGTTTTCTGCAGCTCTGAAGCTGCCATAGTCCTTTATTATTTATTATTTATTTATTTACAATAAACATCAGTTACCTCTTCACTCAACTCTGCAAGCTCGTGTAGAGCCACTTCTCCAGCAGCTGAAGCAAGGTCTTGCTGCACGGTGCTAGGGGGCACCTACCTTGTGCTTGGGCATGCCATTAACCAGAAACATGGCAGTGTTCCCAGCTCCTCTAGGTATAGATTTTTTTTGTCTTTTTTCTACACCTTCTAGGCTGTTGCTGCAAGACTCCACCCCTGATAGACCAATATTTGTTTCAAAGGCTTAACATGGCCAGCTCTTATTTACGTTGGATGAAATTTCGGTGCCCAAATGCCCACCTGGGCTTAAAAACCAAAAAAATCTTATTAAAAGAAGAGTTGTCTGAAGACTGAGGTAGGGATGTGAATGCACTCAGATCATGAATGCAGCAATATTATTAGGGCACTGAAGTGCACAGTCCATCTCTTTATTTACTCTTTATTCATTAAAATATTGTTACAAATGTATTAGCTGTGCTCTTCATGACTCTCAGACTAGAGAGATTGATCAGTTTGGTAAGTGGCACAAATACTGTCTTCGTATAAAGCATTGTGTGGAGATAGTAAAACAGTGTATCACTCAGTGTAATAAAACACCAGACTGGGTGTTATATGTTAGTTTGTTATGGGAAAAGTTATTCTAATCAAGTCTAGATATTTGAGAGAATTGGCTGTTCCTACTTTTTTAAGTAACAGAAAAGGCTGAACAGAGAGTCCAGTATAATACGTAAAGCCTGCAGTCATACTCTGATTCTCTAATTCTATACATAACTGGGGAATACCATCAGCAATGTACCTCATCTGTGCTGTAGTTCAAGCAATACCAGTTAGTTACTTGGGCTCTTCCCAGATTTAATCTTCATGTAGTTGTCACTTGGGGAGGGGGAAGTATGTGTATTTGTTGTGGTTTTACCCAGCAGGCAGCTGAACAACACCCAGCCTCTCGCTCACTCCCCTCCTCCCTCAGTGGGATGGGGGAGAGAATTGGAAAAAAAATGCAAAACCTGTGGGTTGACATAAAGACAGTTTAATAAAGCAGCAGAGGAAATAATAATAATTATAATAAAAAGAATAACAATAAATAGCACCACCACCACAACAACAATAATATACAGAACAAGGGATGCACAATGCAACTGGTCACCACCCTCTGACCGATGCCCAACCCATCCCTGAGCAGCGATTGCTGCCCCCCGGCCCACTCCCGCAGTTTCTATACTGAGCATGACATTATATGGTCTGGAACACCCCTTTGGCCAGCTGGGGTCAGCTGTCCCACCTGTGCCCCCTCCCAGCTTCTTGTGCATCTGGCAGAGCATGGGAAGCTAAAAAGTCCTTGACTGGTGTAAGCACCGCTTGGCAACAACTAAAACATCAGGGTGTTATCAATGTTCTCCTCATCCTAAATCCAAAACACAGTGCTATGCTGGCTACTGGGAAGAAAATTAACTCTATCCCAGCCAAAACCAAGACAGTGTTAAAAAAAACAGAAAAGAAGGAACTGGAAATATTATCAAGTTAGCTGTGTTAACAGACATAATTACTCATAATTGGAAGATTTTAATGTTTAATCTTTTTTGTGTCCCTGATTAAAAATGCTGCTTCGATTCCACATTGAAGCCTGTAGCACAACAACATCAACAGCACGCCTGATGCATCCAAATTGGGCACCCTGGTTCATGAGTAGAGAAGTACTTCTGGGTGATACGATTTCTGTTAACCTCTCTGTCTTGGATACTGCAGTAAAAACATTCAGTGACATCTCACCTTCTCTAGATGAGCTCTGATTACAATGACACTTAATTGCAATTTCTTCATATGAAAAGGTCCCATGACCGCTTTACTTCTAGACCTGCAGTGTGACTTTACACTGGACAAGAGACTTCAAAGTTAGAATGCCTAAAAACCAGCAGAAGCTGTAAACAGAAGACTCAACCCTTCCCTTTTCTTTGTTTTTTAAATATTTGATAAAAGTTTTATTAAATCCAGATGAATCGAGCTGCACCCAAGAGTTAGCTTTTGCTACATTTGATACTGGGTATTTCTCACGCTGTTTAACACTAGGCTTTGTTTTGCTGTGATTTTCCTATTAGGCTGCACTTGTTGGAGCGTATAGACCAGTAGCAACATTTTTAGGGAAGCACAGCGTCATCTCAGTGTCTCTGTAACTGTGATGTTTGAAAGGAAGGAATCATAGTGAATAACAAGTCAGCTGTGCAGTAAGGATATTACATTGGTTGCCTCAGAGAACTCTAAGAAAGGGCAAGTCTCCACCACAAATTGGGTGCCCCTTAATCTCCTAAGAAGTCCTTAAATAATGTCCCTAAATATATCTTTTCCTATTGCTACCCCTTCACATAATTCCGGTATTACTATAAATACTTAAAATTGGTTTTACTTATCAACATTTCCACAGTTTGAAGTGGCGAAATAGAAAACTGTGATTCTCCTGATAGTACATCAAGGTCTTCACATAAAAATCTTTTGAAAGCAATGGCTTCTGAAAAACAGATAAGGAAGGGAAGGTCAGTAATTGGAGGAGGAAGTTATTTTAGGAAAATTCAGGTAAAGTGAATGTAACAAATCCTATTAACGTATTGTGAACAGTAACATCAAGCAATAAGGATACATGTTTAGAACAAACGACATTATATAATCTCAGCATATCTTTTTTGCTGAAAGAAATGGCTATGTAGTTCTAAAGCTGCCACAAAAATCTGTCAATGATTCCTCCTTTCCAGAAAGAAAATGGAGGGTATGAAAGGAAATTAGAATGAACTCCGTCAAAAGCAAACACATGCCTGTATGTCCACTTTCAACTAGAAAATTTGGACTCTGCATGTTAGCTGAAAGAAGTCTGCCATACCAGATAAAGAACTACCAAGAGAATCAAGATTTCACATGTCAGCAGCCATGTTGTACTGGAACTATGATATAGTAAAGTAAAATCAGAGGAAAGAATATAAAGGGAAGAAAAGGATCCCCGATGAATGTCAGTGAGGTATCTTCACGTGTCACACAGAAACATTGGCATGATTCATATTCCCTACTACTATGGCATTTTCCTTCTTCACAGCAGATAGCACATTTGATGCCATGCAAACAATTGTAAAAAGGGAAAAAATGCAGTGTTTGAGCTCTGAGTAGACAACAGCAGCAGGGGACAAGGTCATTCACAGACCAGTGGTTCTCCTTTAATAAAAGAACAACTCAAATATTAGAGTTCACCAGCTTCCTTCACTGATCATATTTTACAAATTTAGATACAGTGATCACTTCAAATGGGAATGACACGCAGTTTTGGCCATGGTGAAACAGCAGCTGTATATGAACTCACAGCAAATATTACCACACAGTACTGGACAGAAAAAAATGAACAATACCAAAGGGTGTTGGAAAAAAAATCAGGTATATAAACCACAATTCTCCATGGGGAATTTGGCACAGGGTACCTCAGCACCACTGCATCCAGAAAAATGCTAAAGGACTTGTTAATGAGATCTCATGCTTCTCTTGAAAGACCAGCAGCACCTCGTGACACTGGGCTGCAGCACAGGCTGAGACTGGATTTGCAGTGAAGGAAGTCACCACTTCTTTCTGCAAGAGCCGTTTAGCTTTGAAACCTCCTATCTGAGATTTGTCAAGATTACAGTCGGAGGTATTCCACCTACAGGCACTTTTGGGAGAGAGCACAGAACAGTGAGTAATGCAGAGAAAAGGAATAGCAGACTCAGGTTTCCATGCTTCTTTATGCTTTCATGTTATAGGGTGCCTACAGCAAGGGGTTTTTTTAACCTAGGACTGCCACGTTTGGCATCTTCTGTGGAAACTCAACGTTCACCCAATTTAGCTGATTCTCTTAGAATGCTCTTCTGCTCTAGTGAGTACTGCACAGAGTGAGTGTTAATCCTGTTTTACAGATTAAATCCACTGAAACCCATGTGTGCTCAGCACCACTGCCGATTTTCAAGAGTGGATATGGTCTCAGTTTGGAAAAACAGAGCTTAAATCAATAATTCAGCAAATGCAACCACACCTGCTTCCTTATTACTTTTCCTCATCTATATATCTCAATGCTTTCCAAGGCAGATAACATTATCATGTTTTTACAGATGGGAAAACTAATAGTTTGCACAAGTTCAGTTAATGGGCCAGTGACTGGATCAGAACTGGAATCCAGGTGTCCTAAGTCCCACCCAGGGCCCTGCCCATTGATAACTCTGCCAAGACAATGCAGTAAGTGTTGAGCTGGTGAATATGTAATGCATGTCCTGCAGGGCTCTGTTTATTTGCCACCCTCACACAGGTGGTATTCTTTCAAAACGTTATTAGAAATTGTCTCATCTTACTAAAATGGCCCAATAAACCATGAAATTTTAGTTCTTTTAATCTTTTTTCTTTCAGTTTCTCCTTCCCTCCTCATGCAGAACAGACTTGTCTCCCTTTTCCAATGGTGCTGCAAGCTACAATTTGTGTTAATTGACAGGCAAGTATGTAAACATAACTTTGACATAAATTCAGGTTCTGCAAAATAAAAATGTCAGCATAGCATTTTTTAGAGACTGTGACCTATAATGTCAGAAAGAGGTAATCCTGGGGTTTCTGATATGTTCTGTTATTGTAGGAACTTCTAAACTGTGACTTTACTAATCTGATTTTACAGAAGCACAGAAGGCCATGCTGAGTTTCCTACAGTTTTCCAAAATCTTAACATGGACTGCAAATTTAAAGGGAAGCAGGTGCTACTGTTTCACAGAGAGTTTAAATAGACTAATGTTCTTTCCATTATATCATACACCCTTTTTAAAGGGTCACTTGTTAAAAAAATACATATTTGTAGTAAGAAGTGTGCAGGAACTTGAAAAACTGAAATGCAACATAAATACAGAAAAAACGAAAATTCTTTTACAAACTGTAAAGGAATCTAGCAGTCAATGTCCAGGCATCAAACAACACCTAGCTGTTAACAGCTGAAAGATGGAAGTCCACTTTAGCAGAAGGTAGAAGCTAATTCTTAGAACATTCATGTAGCACCGTATTCTGAAATACCAGATACCAAATACCGAGCTTGTATTTTTTGTGGTGTAAAGCCAACATTCAGTCTTTTACAAATTTTTTTTTTACCTTTTCTGCTAGATTCAAAAGGTTTTTCATTCATTCGTAAAGGAGCTTAAAATGCATACTGCTGCTTTGTGAGTATTAGCCATCAATTTTAAGAATGAATGTTGGTCCTCCTACCAACAAGAACATCCACTCTTGTTTAGACTATGTGCACGATATGTTGTAGTAGAATTGAGCCTGAGATACGTGAGATAAGTGAAGGACTGGTTGTGTGAAGAGACACAATAAAGGTAAGAAAATAGTTCCTGACTGTTGCGGGAGTCAACCAGGACTAATACAATTCACCAGCTGCACTTCTAAAATAATTTTGACTGCCACACTGCAGGTCAAAAAACTGTGGAAATCAGCTTTGCATATGACAGTGGCTTTTATTTTCCTGGAACTAAAGGATATTCCAAAAATCCATTGCTAGCCAAAATGGCACACATCGGTACAAGAAAATACAGCCAAAACAGTAATGGCACATAGGAAATGAGGGCTACTCAGAGCTAAATAGCTATCCGACGTTCTTTCTGTGTCCCCAGAGACACACATGTCCTTAAGCCTCTTCAGGTATTGTGTGTATACATACAGACACACACACACATACACACATGTGCATATGTATATAAAGGCAGAGCAACGGCCTATCTGACCACCTACTGCATTAAACAAAACACAATTCAAATAATGAAGAGTTGAACTAAAGAACTAAACCTCTTATTCTAGTTAATTCCATCAATTTCCACAGCAGTTACATAAGACTGTTCTGGATTTTTAGAATAGAAAAATCATCTAAAAAGCATAAAATTGGCTCTTCCATTTTGTCATAATTTTGAAATTAGAGGGTTTGGTTTTGTTCAAAACTGTAGAAACTCAGTTGAGTTTGGCCTATTCCTATGCTGGAATAGGAAGGAGGCAGATCACTGGGCACCTCTACATGGACACATATGAATTTGTGGCATGCACTGTGTTTCCTCCAGATTGTGGTGAAAATACTACTAATTCCTTTGGGAGAGGCCCATTTACCTTCAACAGATGATTCACACATAGCCTTTGTTCCAGTCAAAAAGATGAAGAAGAAGTTTTCCAGCCTATGAAGAACATCTCCACATCTGGTGGCAGAAATATTAATGGGACAAAGTAGACTTGAAAGTAAGTGGACCAAGAACTGAAAAAAGCATTCTTCTAGAATGGTCAAGTACACACACGTCCTGTCACGCTACGTTTCTTATTTTAAACACACTATGTTTCTTATTTTAAACACATAGCTTTTAAGCACTTCAGCTAGCATTTTAGCTAACTTTTTTTGCATGTGGCATTTCATGTAGTAGAAACAACAGAAATACCTATTATATTTTGTGAGGGTTGTTCAAATGGTTTTAATGATGTCCAATAATCTACACATCCGGACATTCTTAAACATTCCTAAAAATTCACTATTGTTAAGCTCAGAAAAATATATCCTTGTGGCTTCAAATACCTTGTTTTAAGTAAACATCTAAGTGTTAACATTCAGAATTTAGTAAGAGCATCCTGACTGCTTTGTGGGTTTACTTAGCTGCCTGAAGTGTAATGTATCTTGTTGTTTACCGAATGATAAATTAATAATTAAAAAGCAATGTTATAGCAGTCCAAAACACTTTTCATAACAGAACTCTTATAAATAATTTGTAGATGTCAGAAAGTAGTAATTAACTAGGTTTGTCACTTCCAGTGCAATACTGTTGCTTTCTGACCTGCTGTTGAATCAGGTATCAGGAATGAGTGTCAATTTTTCCTTAGTGATAAATAAAGTCCAATTCTTACTAGTATTCAGCTCGCTAACAAATATGGTTTAATCTATATTTAGTATTCATACATAAACAGTGGTATTTTTGTCTGTATATAGTAGATGTCTTTCAAAATGGGTCTCAAGGCTGAAATTGTCAGTAAACACAACGGCAATTTTATACCAGCAAACAGAAGTTCCCACTCCTGTGAGTCTCTTATGTAAAAGGTCTTCCCTCGATCTCCATTTGTTTTTGAAGTGCTCATACCGAAACAAGTGAGTGAAACTGAACTGTGCAGCGGGAATTAAAAGCAGAAGAATGTAGCCCCCAAAGTTCTTCTTCCTAAGAACTCAGTTTGTAAGTGGACAACTGTGAGGTCTGTGCACTTTGCCACACGCATGGGAGCACAATGCAACCTACCAGGGTAGCAGGGCAAGGATTTCTTTTTTTTTTCTGTATAACAGGCTTTTCCAGTTATATCATAGAATCATAGAATCATAGAATCATAGAATGTTTTGGGTTGGAGGGGACCCCTAGAGGTCATCTAGTCCAACTCCCTTGCAGTGAGCAGGGACACCGCTAAGTAGATCAGGTTGCTCAGAGCCCCGTCCAACCTGGCCTTGAATGCTTCCGGGGATGGGGCCTCCACTGCCTCTCT
>NW_009259112.1:841487-851675 GCF_000687185.1 Egretta garzetta | reverse complement strand
CCCCCAGCCTGTACTGATACTGGGGGTTACCCTGACCCAGGTGCAGGACCTTGCACTTGGCCTTGTTGAACCTCATGAGGTTCACACAGGCCCACCTCTCCAGCTTGTCCAGGTGTCTCTGGATGACATCCCATCCTTCTGGTGTGTCAACCGCACCACTCAGTTTGGTATATATAAACACTGGTAAATGCCACTCTTTTCCTTATGGGTAGGATAAACAATACAAAGAGAAGAAAACCAACATGGAAATAAATCCTTTGGCCCTGTATCACCAGAAGAGTCACTGGTGCTGTGAATGCAATCAAATGACCCTGGGCTGCTCTAACTTGAAGTCCTGTCTGACAAAACCAGATTCAGCACCCAAGAAAACAGACGCCAGTATATGGATATATTACAACTTATTTCAAATGTGGCACATAGAATCTCATGCATTTTTTTGCCTTTTTCCTTGAAGACTGCACCTATTAAAGATTTTACTCAGTTTGTTTAAAGCACTGACTCTTGGTAACCCGTCAGATGGTACAGGAGTCTGAAGAATGTACGCCTGCTGTGATCTAGCTCAGGAAAATACTTAAGGAGATTCACATGCTGCTCAAGGCTGGGGTCCTTGGGGGAGGAGGACATCCACCAAACTCATACCAAAGGTTTGGGGCAGTTACCACTCAGGCATCTCCCCAGCATTCACATCCAGACAGCATCCTACTGACAGGGAGTGAGAAGGAACTCGATACACCCATGGAGGTTCCTGACCAAGAAGCCACCACAGAGCCCAGGCCCCAGCAGGGATACTGATCCCAGGGTGAAGCTGTTCCCACAGACTGAGTATGGGTCAGCACAAACCTGTGGCTCCTTGCTCCTCCCGGGGTGACAGTCTTAGGTGCCCACAGCCCAGCTGTTCCGGGTCCCACCAGCAGCCTGGGGCAGTCCCCATTTCTGTCAGATTCTTGTCTTGGTTCCCACCTGTCTTGCCAGCTGGGACCCCTGTGTTAGCAGGCCAGCTAGCCCAGTGTTGGGCTTTGTCACTGTGGGTTTTTGGCTGGTGATAAGTGGGAGAGAGGAAGGTGCAGAGCCAGGAGCTCGTTGCCCTGTGGTGGACAGAGCAGCATTCCCACGGGCTGTCCCGAACTCTCAGCTCCTGCTGGGATTGCTCAGCTGGCTCGGCTCCCTGGTTGCAGGCAGGTCCCAGCTACTTCATGGGTGTAGCACTGACCTCCCCTCCTCCCCAGACTGCCACCCTCTCCTCCCATTTTCAGCTATTTCTCTAATGAAGCAGGTGTCTTGCTATGCTTGATGCCGCGGAGGCCAGCAAGGCAGCTGGGGACAGACATCTGGGCTCCCCTGGTCCCACATGGGGTCACTGGGAGAGCATGGCCTTCACCATCCTGCCCTCCCCACGCTGGCAGAAGGGAGGAGGAGATAGGTAGGTAGACAGCAGGATAACATGCTCAGTCGCCCAGCTGTTTCCTTTGATCCTTTCCTTTGCAAAATAAAATAAGGAGAAAAAAAAGGACTTGGACATCCATGGAGGCTTGCCCAAAGCACAATAAACAGTAATCAAGCCACACAATGCTTATAGTCTAGCAGCACACAAGAGGGCAGCACCCTCAAAGACCAAATTTCAAAAGAAAAAGCACAGCTTGAAGTGCCTATTGGGTGCCCTAAGGTATTTGGCCAGTTTGCCCTAAGCCAAACTGGCGACAGCTAAGCTCTGTGGAGAAGAGCTTTCCTGATAGGTCTGCATTTCAGAACAACCACACAAGTTTCCCACTATACTATGGGTTTGGATTTTAAAACTGTGGGAGGGGAAATCTCAACCAGAGACCTGAGCCCATGTGGTCATGATGTGTGAATGCTAGATTCCCGTCTTCCTGTTAGACAAAGCATACCTTTGTGTAACAAAGAAACTGCCCCTGCCTCAAAAGCTCCTTGTGCAAACTCGTGAGCAGCCCAGGGCTCCCTGAACCAGCAGAGAGGTATTTGGTCTTCAGGGGTAACCACAGAACTGGTGGAAATGCAGGGATGAACCAAGAACACAGCAAATTGATAGTATCAAATTACGGTAGGTATCTGGGCACTGAAGATAGCAGATAAACTGATCTTTGCCTGATTGTGACGGCCTCGGAGGCAAGACGCAACTGCAGGTGGACTCCACCCTGTAGTGGAAGAGGCTGCCCCAACATCTAAACCTGCAGCCCTGCCGACCACAGCAAGCTGTGTGTGGGTGCTGCACCAGTGGACAGCAGCCCTGCAGCATATATTGTCATTATATGACAGTCCAAAAGCGCCACCTAAAGTCATCTAAAATAATACAAACCCAGGGAAGGTCCAACACTAACCCCCTGCCAGCCCATCGCCACCACACCACCACCACAGGAAAGCCATGGGCGAGCCAAAAAAATCAAACAACTTCTCACCACTGTTGACCAGGCAGGAAACCAGAAAGGCTGAGGTAAAGGCTTAAAACAGTTACAGCTGCAGAGTCTTTCCATAACTACTCTCAAATAGTTAGCGGGAGAAAACGTGCCAATGCAAAATGTCCAGGAGCTCCAACCAGCAGCTGCCTCAGCCCCGCTTCTCCAGGTCTCCACCTCGGCCTCAGGGAGCAGGGCTGGCCAGGCCTCACTGCAGGGCTGGTAGCCATCAGAGCAGACCACCACCATCAGGGTCCGGAACGGTGGGTCAGTGACAAGTTCTCCACTGCCTTCTTAACAGATGCCGGAGCCCAAATCTCTATGACTCGTAAGGACAGATGTGAAGGAAGAGTCCCCCTTAAATAAAGCAAAGGCTCAGTGACAGGAGCTAATGGCAAAACTGTCACATATCCCATGGTTAAGACTAAATTGTTTCTGCCAAACATCAGAATGGTGAAGCCTTGGGTCCTGTAAGGTACCATGATTACCCTGGTGATGGACATTATCAGATGTCAGACATGGATAGGCAGCTGGGGAAAATGGGAAATCGGATCACCACCTGAGGATCTTAATAAGAACCAAAAGGAAGACCACACCTGTTTGTTCCAGCTTGCCCCATCTCTGTTTGGAAGCAAACCAGTATGTATCCCACAATAAGGGTTGCCAGTAGTCAGTTCATCACCTGATCTTTCTCATCCCTTTAATTTTGTTAAACTTCTGATATTTTAGAGCAACTGGTGAAATAAAAATGTCTATGAAAATGAGAAATAAGCATACATACCCCTGAAAGGCTTAGATTTTCTAATTTAGACTTTGACTGCAGGAAATTATAGTTAGTATGAACAGAAATTAAATAGCTCTTGCAAGAATCTCGTATTCTGATGCCCATAATAATATTTACCACAACACTTGTAAAGATGCTACTGCTTTTCCCGAGCTGAGCACACATGGGCTGACAGACGAACAGGATCTTAGTGGAAAGCTTCTCCATTGAATCCCATTCCCTGGAATTAAATGGAGCTGAAATCCCCTGGTAAAATCCCAGCCTACACATGCATCCTGGGAAACTAATAAAGCAAATTTAATGTTGCTTAAGCACATGCAATTCCATTGTGGTTTTTTATGGCAACAGTGAACACATGCATATCAAACAGCACAAGAAAAATAGGACAGGGGAACTGCTGCCCTAGGCTTATAGGGAAAAAATTTGACTCCACTGAACATAAATCACAAATGATAACTGCTAGCTAGTAGGACGATAAAAAAAGATCCGTTTTTGTCTTCAGCATTATATGGGGACACACGGAAAGCAACATGTAGTGGGCAGTCCAAGACCAAAGTCTGTCTGCTCTGTGGATGCTAGCAGTAACTTTGCTGGGGACTCAAAGATAGTCAAAGGAGGATATATGAGCATTATGGCATACATTCTCCACACCCTGTAGAATACCAGAGCATTCTTCCAGAGTTCAGACACTGATACTGCAAGGAGAGTGAAAGCTGAACATTCCTTCCTTTGAACTCTGTTGTTAGACAGTGAAGAAGTAGCACTTTTTCTGCATTACATGACACCTTAAAAAGGTCTTCTGAAGTGAGGAAGCCAACACGTCCCCCTTAAAACTTGTCTGAGCAAAATAAAGCCACAGCACCGGGATTGCTTACAGGATGGATTCCAAACTCGTAAGCATCCCCCTGGACCACTGCTCTGTCGGGAAAGGAAAGAAAAGAAGAGGCAATCCCAAACTATTTTTTTTCACTCCTACACCAAAGAAAACAAACAGGTGACCTTCACCTCAAGACTTGGTTTAGTGTGTCACCCACACTACAAAGTTCTCTGGCAGTCTATTGCCTAGCATTTGTAGACCCACTCAGAAGCAAGCAAGGCAGGCATAGCAGCTTAATCAGGAACAGTGTATTTCAACAGGTGCTTCTTTCTAGATTTCCAAAGGTAATTAAAGCCATTAGAGTGCATTGAAGATTCTGTTGGAAATTGTGAAAAGTAAATAAATGGATGTTTCTCTACTACTTGTGACTGGGATAAAGGATAGGGCAACATACTGGATACCAGGAAAAAAGAAAGAAAAAAAAAAAAAAAAGAACTGAACAATTATCCACTAAGAGAGAACTGCACATGAACTGAATGACTGAGGGATCCTAGGTGGGGGAAAATCACACGGAAGATATGATGATCGTGACTGTTTCTTATTTTAGCTTATTTCACAGCTGAACTATTAGCTATATTCTCATGAAGGCAGTATGGAACCTTTTCAGAGTGGGAGTTGTTGTACTGAAATTCAGATGAATCCACACCTAAGAATATACAGGAGGAACACAGAAGTTTTAATGCCAAAAAATTCTCTCTGGCTGAATGCAAAAAGGCTTAATGAAAGCAGTTTATGGTGACCAGCACAAGTTTCCTCATCTGGGATGCATCTATTCCTTTGTTCCAAGAAGGAAATTCTACCTTCTCTACTTTTTTTTTTGAGAGAGAGAATTGAAAAACATATTTTCTATTACATTAAAAAAAAAAAAATTCCATGATTGTTTCAAGAATTTCTACCCTATCTAGCAGATAGAATGAAGGATAAAAAGGCTTGTGCTACCAAAAAACCCTGAAAAGCCCCTTTCCCTTTTCCACTCTCCCCCAATGATGGCCATTCAGTTTCATGAAGAATTACCAAAACTTTACCAATCTGATCAAAACCAGCCTTTGTTGCAGCTTTTCTCCAGGCTCTGCAACACTCTCACTCTCTTGTGTGGGGACTTTGGCTGATTTGGGTCCAGGCACAGGGATGTACTGTCTATTCTTCCCTGAGCAGGAAAAGTGTCCAGTCCCGTTTCTCTTTTGTGACAGGCAGAGGTGGCTCTTGCCCTGGTAGCATGGAATCCATCACCAGCACAGCTTAATAAACCTCTGCAATGTTGTTTTTAGATGCTTTCATTACTTTTGATAGCAATTAGGAGACAGTGCCAGGCCAGAAATTCTATCAAAGTCTTTTCCATCATGATGAGTTAGTCACACATGTAGCTCTTAATGAGTGTATTCAGCATGATGGTTGTTTCTCATATTCTGAATATGTGTATTCCATGTCTATTCAGAGTTCTGTGTACCCAGATGGGGCAGATCAATGAGTTGTTGTCCAGGTCTGGAAGAAGCAGCTGGGCTATATGATATTGGCTGAAATATGGCCTTCCAGCCTACCAAGGCCATGGCTTCTGCTCACAATGAACACAAGAGGGTGCTGGTTACTTTGCAGAGACTTCTGCTTTTCGAAACCCTGTGTCCCAGTTTTGGAATGCGAAATCTTAGAGGGAAATCCGCTGTCCTGATGAACTATGAGCTGAGAACTAAAGAGACATGGTGAAGCTAAGCAGGTTGCATGAAATCTCTGAGGAGCTAATCAATAAGCTTCCTTAACAGGAAAAACAGCATAAAATACAACTGCTAAAATATTCAAAGGGATGTTATAGTGTTTAAAGACAAAGTAATACTCCTCGTTTTGCCACTTGCTGGTTTTGAGTTTTTATATTTCCACATCTCAGAAACTTTGGGTCTCTTGTCCTGAAATTTAGTCTTGCAAAATACATAGTGCTCTGTATTCATGGCTTTTTTTCTGAAGCAGGATTCAGCTTTCCTGGCCTAATAATGTAATACCTTTATGTTTTCTATCACCACTTTGCAATGCAATCCTCATCAGAGACTCAGCGAAGCGACAATGCTGAAAACAGGATATACCAGTAGTAATCTGAAAAGCTGCTAATATGTTCCCCCTACTGAAGTTTGTGTAAAATATTTAAATATTTCAAACAGATTTGGAAGATCTTCAGAGCAGATTCTTGAAGGGTAGGCACACAGAACTGTTTAAAATCTAATATAAGATCTTTACGTGTGGCCATCAACTTTCATTTTGATATTTCGGTATGTCTATACAGGATAACATCTCAGCTTTTGGTAATTGTTAAAAGGATTGCTTTTTAAGACTACCAGTCATATAAAATAACCTGTTATCTCCAAAATCACAATCTCAGTGAACTGTGTTCTAATGTGGCGTGCTCATGGGTAGCTGGGTCCATGACAGGTTATTAAAAAAAAGCTTACTGTTCAGGACGGTGCATTGGGTAAATAAAGAAGGAACAACTATGAGGCACATTATGATTTTGTAAAGGTCAATATTACCTGCATATGAATAAAGTGGACCAATCCCTGCTCAAATGCAGCGTTTAGAGAAAAATCAAAAATCATTACAGAAAATTCTCTTACAGCTCTGAGATTTCTTTCCACAATAGTGTTTTTGTTTAATAAAATTAATAATTTTTAGATATCATGAAGAAGAATTTTTCACTCAATATGAAATGTGTGCTTCCATATGTTTAAGGAGAAATAAACACCACTGCCATGGACTGCTACTATTAAAAGTACAAAAGCTGATTCAAAGTTTATACTAGACATACTTTCGTGTCTTAGGACTGATGACACAAATAGCACCACTGGCAAGTGAGTCTAGTGACTGTGAATGCACAGCATTACTGACAGTGATTGCATTAGAAATACTACCTCCCTCTGTTAGAGCAAATCACCAGTCTTTTAAAAGCCTAAACCAGGATAAACCAGCAAAAAGAATAACATTAAAGAGACAAGTTGTGTCACGAATCAACAGAAATCTGTTGAGAGTTTTAAAGTGTTAAAGGAGAACATGTCAGTATAAATCTTAAATGACGTCATCTTAGTATAAAAGTAGGAATGAAAAAATAAGATGCTGCTTTCACCAACTAGAAATCCTACCAGTTCATTTGAAGCAACTATATTTCCTTTTCCCATCAAGAGAAATCATTTTATGTCTTACGATTCTATTTTTTTCTTAGGTGCATGTATCTTCAAGCATAAGTATGAAGTTTTCCCCCCTAGCATTAGCATTGTTTCCATTTATTTACAACTGTCATAGCTGCTTATACATGAGTATGTATGTAATGAGTCAGGTGTTAAATCTAATGCTTAAATATCTTGGATAATTTGAGAGGGGGGATGTACTTATATTTGCACAGGAGATAATCATACGCAAAGTATTTTACAAACATTTATGCTGGCTTCCAAGCAGATATATGACAGTATCTCCCTATTGACTTCAAGGAACTTTGCAGTGGTGTCCAGCGACAGGACAAGGGGCAATGGGCACAAACTGAAACATAAGGGGTTTCAGTTGAATATGAGGAAAAACTTCTTTACTCTGAGGGTGACAGAGCACTGGAACAGGCTGCCCAGGGGGGTTGTGGAGTCTCCTTCTCTGGACATATTCGAAGCCCGCCTGGATGAAGTCCTGTGCAACCTGCTCTAGGAGAACCTGCTTTAGCAGGAGGGTTGGACTAGATGATCTCCCGAGGTCCCTTCCAACCCTTGCAGTTCTGTGATTCTGTGATTCTGTGAACCTAATGCTCTGTATGAGAGAGAAAAGTAACTACAATCCCCATTGCACAGACTGGGAAGCTACCTAAGAAGGGTGTTGTTGCTTACACAAAAGCCAGGAGGGGACTTGGAAGCTGGTGAATCCTACCATTTTGTTCATTCCTGTGACACTGCTGTTGAGCAATGAAACTCTTGGAATTGTATCTGCCAAATCACAAAGAGTAAAAATATAACCTCCACAAGAAAGTGGACAAGAAGGCAAGCCTTTCAAATTTTCTTCACAAATAAGCCCCAAAAGTAGGTTTGTTACAGGTGTCCTGGTAGAAGAGTTACTTGTTTTAAAATAAATAAAAGAAACAATGTTAGCACATAAAGTCTGCCTTTCAAACATTTGATCCTAGTTACAAGAAATGTTACTGATATTTAATCACTAAAGATGAGAGTTTAGGAGGCAGGCCCTTGTTATCACCCAGGCACATGGCTGAACCTGGCTCAGCTCACTGTCCACCAGCATCCAGAGGCATCCCTCAGAGATGCTCCCCAGCACCACCAGCCCCAAGCCTGTGTCACTGCAGGGCTCTGCCTTCCCAGTGCAGGACTCCATATTTGTCCTTGCTGAATTTCTTCAGGTCCCTGTTGGTCCATTTTTCCCACCTGTCCAGGTACCTCTGAATGCCATCCCTGCCTTCCACCATATCAACTGGTTGCTCCCAATTTGTTGTCGTCTCCAAACTTGATGAGAGTGCCTTCCACCTACTCTTCTGAGGTCCCATGATAGACCACTGCAGACCCACTCTTGGCACAGGCCTCCAGGTACAGTATGACCCATGACTATGATCCTCTGAACCAGACCATTTTTTTCTACCAGTTTTCTACCCATGTAGTTGACCTCCTATTCAGACTGTAATAGCCTAACCTCAATACAAGAATACTGTGTGAGGCAGTGGTAAAAGCCTTATTGAAGTCAAGGTAAATGACATCCACTGCACTTACCTCATCTACAAATCCAGTCATTTTACCACATGATGGTAAGGTTTTACCACAAAATGATGAAGTATGACATATCTTCAATGATGCTGACTGCTTCCAGTTGCTGCCTTCTCCATGTGCCCAGACAAAGAACATGTTTGGCCCCATGATATTCTCAGGGACTGAAGTGATGCTAACTGGCCTGTAGTTCCTCATGTTGGTTTTTACCCTTTTCTGAAGATGGGTGTGACATTTGCGTTCCTCCAGTCATTGGGGGCCTCCCCCAATATCCACAACCTCTCAGAATCAATGGGGAATGGCTTTGTAAGGACATCAACCATCTCCCTCAGCAACTTCAGGTGCAGCCTATCAAGCCTCAGGGACCTGTGTGGATCAAGTATTTGAAATCAGTCCCTGTCTCAGCCTTCATCCCCTACTGGTAGTTCACCTCTCATTGAGCTCCATTGCTAGTTGCAGAGGCCTGACAGACCGTGCTGGTGACGACAAAGGCAGCAGTGGGTACCATTGCCTTGTCTGTGTCTGCTGCCTCTATATCACCTGCACCAAGGAAACAGGCCCAAGTTGTCCTGCTTTTTACTGCTAACAGTAGTAGAAACTCCTCTAGTTTCCCTTGACATCTTTTGCAAACCTGAACTCTGGCCTTTCCTAAGTGCTGGTTCTGCACCTTTCTCTGCAGAGGAGCGAGCGCTGCCATCTGAGCCAGTGACACCTTTAACACAGCGTTTTTTCCTATAGCACTAAAAGCTCTATTTTTCATATCTGAGATACTCTATTTTTCAAAGTCATGTCCAGACAAGCCCAACAGGTATAAAATTACTTTGGCTGAGCTGGGGAGAGCAGCACACACGGCTGAAGTAAATTCCTGAGCCTACTTCCTTGGAGCACGGTCAAGTGCAAGAGGAAGGGCAGACCATGGCCAGGGCGAGCTTATCCCAGGGGAAACGTGGGGGAGGAAAAAGGAAACAAATGAAACACCACCAGGCAAAGAGATTTCTTTGCTTATCTTTGGTTGGAGAGTGTGACGTCGTGCATGAGCACAGGCACACATGCTCACACACGCAGACACATTGTTTTGTCTGCCAAACCTCCTTGTGTTGGGAAGGGTGCCAACCGCGCAGAATGCCATCCATCGGCTTCCCCCACCACCCTCCTCCCCAGGGCGACTTACATTAAAACTTCCAGCTTACTACTCGGTAACAGCAGTGACCGCGGAGAGAAGGGCAAGGGATGGGAGCGGGAGGGAGCACGCTGACAAGGAGAGGGGAAAAGCCCTCCGGGACCGGCACAAACCCGTCCATGTCGCAGCACCAGCACCAGTACCAGCACCAGCACCAGCACCAGCGAGGGCCGTGCCGGGGCGGGGCGGAAGGGATAATCGCTCTGCGGCCG